>NC_040879.1:34439551-35039551 GCF_003676215.2 Rhopalosiphum maidis | reverse complement strand
TCAGTTGCCATACAAGTTTTGTATGAAATAAGCTTTGTTTCAAGAAAGAATCTAATTTTTTATTTAAGCTTAATAAAAACTAAAGATTTGTGATATTAAAAAGAAAAAAAAATATTGTGCCATTACAAGGGGTTGTTTCCAGTTAATAAAGTTTCCGAAATTTACCATGAAATACTAAAATAAGTACTATATTGACTATTAGGCGTGCATATATTATGTAAAAATCACATAGTGCCGAATAAGTAAACAATGTTATATAATTGGTTAGTGTCGAACCCGGTAATGTCGATAACGGTCTGTCGCGCTACCTACAAGGTTACTGGCAATAAAGGATGCGAGTATTATATGACTATAACGAATTTAATCTATAGTATATGAAATTTATAATATTTCTTTGTGAAAAATATTTTTGAATCATTTTTTAATAAATTTAATTAATCAACCAAAAAAGACTTTCAGGATTGTCATATTTTATTATTTTAATAAGTAATCGATTATAAAAAATAGAAGTTTATTCATGGAATCTGGAAAATATGATTACGGCTAGACTAGGAAAGGAAGCTATAAAAAATGTACTGAAAAAAAGTAAAGTTTTATAATATTATAATATCCTATCATTATTATATTATATAGTTACATATTTCTTTGTATATCAATACTAATATTTGCAATCTGTATAGTAAAAATCGATAATTTAAATTAAAATTAATTTAATGTCGGTATAATATATTATACGAGCAGTTATAATATGATAAGTTTATTCAAATCTTTTCTTAACTAATCCAACTAGATTAGGATGTCCTTATTCAAACTATGGTTTGTAATTTTAACTAAATTGTGGTACTAATTAGTAGATAATATTAACTAAATTTAAATCTTCTACGCAATTGTCACACGAGTGTAACTAAATAATACATCACAAATATTTAATCACATTATTTACTAATTTTACTAAATTAATGAGAAGAAAATAATAAATACATTTTTTAAAAATTGTGGATCTAAAATAAAATCTGATGATAATATAACACTGTATTTTATGTGCAATTTATAAATTTATTACAATATCGTAGTTATTATCTTTTGAAAAACTAATATAATATATACCTTTTCTTAGTACAGTCATATTTTAACTTAGATAAACTTGTCCTTTACTACACTTTATTGTATAAAAGTCATTATTAATACGTATTCATAATATTTAATTATATGCGCAAGTATTGTTCGTTCTTACATTTATTTTTCCACGACAAGTTACTATTTAAGCCGATTTTCCATGAAATAATATAAATTTAAAAACATTTTAATCAGAGATGACTGATAATTATTAGACGCTTAAACATAACTTTCAAGTTTTTATTTTTCGACTTATAGAAAAAACAGCAGGAACTCATTAGTGCATTGTATCTAATACTGCACACCTAAGTTAAATTTGTCATCTTACAAAACACAACTGGTTCGACTTGCATTGAAATAAAGTTACACTGACTCCGTGAGTCGTGAAAGTGTATACAATATCAACTAAGTAGTATTAGTACAATGATTATGACTGGCATAGAAAATAGGAGAAACCCAGCTTTTATCAGGTACCAAAATCACTAAATTTATTTGATCCTTAAAAGACTTAAAACTATAAATATTAAATCTAGGTGTAATTTTGACCGATTACTTCTTACAAAACGTAGTTTACTTGCATAGAACTAGATATACCAGAAGATAGTTATTACTAAGACGATTATTTTTCAGTATATTATTAAAAAGTTACAGTATAATAAACTCACATTAAGTAATTTATAATAGATAAATTTACAGCAATGATGTATTTGTAATATTTAATTTAAATTATATTTTTATATGGGCTACAAATTATAAAATAATAAATAAAGATAGTAAATTTTATCCCTAACATTTTCTAAAATTTAGTTGTAACATTTAAAAGCACGTGCTTAAATTAGAAAGTCTATGGTATTCACATTCTGAGTCATAAGAATACCGACTGTATTATAGTGTATAATATTATAGTCGTATTATTAGTGTAGGCGTCTTGTAAAATCTAACATAGGCCAAAGATAAATTAATTTAGTTTAATAAATTCATTAGTAAATGGTATAAAATGTACATGTATGGATTAATTTAGTAGGTTGACAAACTGTTATAAACTTGTGAAAGATCAACGTGCGCTTATTGTTGTGATATGCCTTTAGGTTTATTTCAAGGATTTTTTTGGGGGGAGGGGGTAGCATAACTAGTGTTAACATCGGTGAAACAGACACAAAATGTAATGCTGAGGTAGTTACGCCACGGGGTGTCCATGTACCCTTGTGTTTTTTGTGTTGTTAAGGTCATTTGCAGGTGTGAATATAAGAGTAGACAGAGAGTGTTAACCCCATTTCTCAAAAAAAAAAAAAAAATAATAATAATAATAATAAAAAAGTGATTTACACAGCATTTATTAATTGTTATTATATTATTATTTATAATTATTATTTAATTTCAATAAAATAACAAAAACTAACGACAGAAAAAAAAGTTAAATTATTATTTTATCTATTATATTCAGTAATTTATAATCTCATCAAATAATTTGACGTTGACGTTATACTTTCAAACTTTTATTTATTTATTTTTTATTGATACCTACTTACTTACTGTTTAATATTATTTTTATAACACTACTACTACTACTACTACCACAATAAGGCAGGCATAATCATCTTTATAGTAGTAGTTAATATTTGATCTATTTTTAATAAATTATAAACGGAGAAAACACCATCGTGTTATATTCTTAATAATAATTTAAAATTTCTCGATAAAAAAAGATCAATAAATCTTGAAAATTAATTTTCCAATGAAAAAACTTCACGTAAGATAATGCAAATTTACAGTTATTAACACAAATAGAAAATAAAGCAAATGTATTTATGTATTTATTTGTGCACTATCTATTTATTATTTTAAAATTTAAAACTAACTATTATAATCGATATTGGCAATTGTATTGTATTGTCGTATTGTTATTACCCATAATTTATATATATATATATATATATATATGGAATTATTAATTGAACAAATTATAAATTCTATATGATTTTAAATATTGGTATGTTTAATTTAACAATTTTTAAAATAAATATTGTATATTAACGATTTAATTAATATAAGTAGAATAATTTGACAAACCAAATTACTGACCCGAACCCAAGATGAGATATCACTAGGGATTAATATGAACTCTTTTAATTTTAAGCGCTATCTTTATTTTTAATATAACTTGTATTTATTTTACTTATTAATAAGCTCAGACATTTCTAAATTTTTATTGTTATCTTTGTATTTATGTGCAAAATATATATATATTTTTACTAAGTAAAATTTAAGTCACTCAGCAAATTTATAATTTTTAATCGTATACGTAATTAACAAAAACAAGACTTTTTTAAAGTAAATAAGAAAAACCTTGACACTTTTTAGATTTTTAATTTACGACTCCAGATAACAAAATTGGATTGTAATTTTAATGAATTTAAGAGAATTCGATAACAGAATAAGAATGTTGTGTCACCAGAGAATAAAAGGATATGCCTTACTGAGCTGTCATGTATATATATCAGGTGAATTATTAATAAATTAAATAAACATCTGGGAGTCTAAATGAGACCTTTGTGATACATCTGAATTTATTTAATTTCCTTAGAAAACTGTTGAAATTCATAATGCTAATTTTACAGTTGTCTGTAAAACACTTTAAAATTATTTTATCCAATTTAAAAATTCTTCACGAAAAGAAATAAATTAAAATTGTATGTACACATGCTTTTTATCTTGAATAAATTAAAGTCAGTCGTGTTTTAAGAAGATGAAATACAAAAATTGATAGAGTGGATATTTGGTGACTCGTCAATGTGATAATTAAATTAGATTGAGTGTCTTATTTATAAATTATGTCGTTTTACACCTAGGCATTTATTAAATTGTTTTCAGCAAACTTTCGTATGTACTGCCAGATGGTAGTACATATTTTAATATATGGTAACTATTTTCATGACAATCAAAATAATATGATAATCAATATCAAAAATAATACAGCCTATCAAAACAGTAGAAAATTAGGTTAAACGGTATTTGATTTATTAACATATTTACTATGTTTCCATCGAAGTAATTTTATTTAAAAACAACTCTTTATTTTATAAATTAAAAATTATAAGCATAACAATTTATATATAAAAAAAATATTTTTTTTCAAACTGCTTCGATTAAGATATAATAATTTTTATTTATTGATTCAAACTGTTGTATAAACACTATTTTAAATTACTCTCGTCATATTTATCCGATCGTAATTGAATTTAATCTCAAATAACAATCACTTTTTATTATGTAACTTGCTCTAAATTTGTTTTGACATTCCGCGTTCGAGTCTGTGCCGTTTAATTATTACAATATCCGATACTATCAAGTAATGCACTTATTGATGTCCGATTCAATAACAAATAATTAGTCTGCCTTAAGAGCTGTGATGATTTTAATGACGATTCACACCACAATGAATGTATATAAATATTTATTATCAATAAATTATTCTATATTTTCATAAAACGACAATTTTTAGTCGTTTTAATCGCCTTGTTACAATTGTATTTCCATTCGAGAATATGAATAATTTTATTGTTTACTATAGTAATGGTACAAGTTGACACTATTCTAGTCGCCGCTTATTGACCTATACACCAATAATAAATTTAATTCGCCAGTTCTATTCTGTTTTTTACTTCTTCAACACAATAATATTATGATTGTAGTTATATTAAATTAAGTTTCATAAAACGATAAAGTTCATTGATTCGCGTTTAGTTTAAATTCAATTAAACGCTACTACTGTGTAACTCGCAACTCCTTCGTGATGTTTAACGACAATAATTATTATACATTTATTTTGCACACAGATCTGATCAAAATGATTCGTCACGCAGTTCTTTGTCGTTAGACGATCAAACATTGTTACCGTTCAAAAACGCATTGCACACGGCTATTGACTATGGGTCGTTGGATGTGGTGCGAACGTTGCTCGAGAATGGAATAGATCCTAATGCCGGTGGCCACGTATTGACTGATTTAGACGTGCTCCGACGTTCTCCGTCTGGCTCGTCCGGACCAAGCGAACGATGTAACATTAAGCCAGCCTCGATTCAATGTGAAATCGACGAGGAAACTGGATTCGATATACACGATATTTATCATTACGATACAGGTAGTTATAATTTGTTATATTTTTTTTGTGCGTTCATTGTAGTCGAGGTTTTTAGTAGCGATGATAACGGTGCTGAGATTTTAAGTGTCTTAAATTTTAGCAACAATGGTAGTGAAATTACTAATTTTCAAATAACCATAAACCAGTTATAAGCGCGTAATATATAATTAATGTTGGTAAAATTATTCATAGAATATTGAAGTATAATGTAGGTATGTCACTCAACATATTAATATTGTAATAATAAACAAGTGTAATAAACGAGAGTTAGACAATTGGAAAATGAAATTCATTTTTTTTTTTTGCAATTTTGCAAACTACAGTCGTTATTATTATCGCAAAACATCGTTTTGTTGTCCATAAATGCAAATCTTGTACCTTTGTTGCAGTGTTGTATAGGATATAAATATATAATATGTCGAGTGATATATTATCATAATATCTACGACAGCGCTTAAGACAATAAATTTGTTTTTTCGCGAGCATGTGATATTAACGTCCGTTGTCTGTTTTACTCTTCTTCAGAAATCAGATCGGTGGTCGATGACGTGCGGCCAGACGAAGACGTAGCGATCGCGGTCGGGCCGGCTACGTCAGTGGCGTCGTCGCCGTCACCGAATCCGGTAACCGCACCGGCGCTGTCACCGTCGCCAAAGCCGGCGGCGACGGCAATGGTGGTGGCGGTTGCCGAGCGTAGCACCAACCGGTCGGTGCTGATGCGACAACGTTCGCTGTCGCTGGACAACGATAAACCGACGAAGAAGAACCGGCCATTGCTGCAAAAGCTCCGGGCCGGCTGCAGCAAGCTGGTCCGATCCACACCATCGGACATGTGTGGCTGCGAACCCGAACAACCGCAACAGGCGCGGCCGGCGACCAGCCACGCGGCCGGCATCACGGGCATCGCGTGTCTGGCGGGCGGTTACGCCGCGGCCGGATTCGCACCGAAGGGTCCGGCGGGCGCGTCCGGTTTTGCGGCAGCCCCGCCCGTCGAGTTCAAGGGCATCATGAGCGAGCTGCGCCGGAGCAGTGACGTGGTCCGTGCCATACTCTGGAACCTGTCGTTCCGGGACACCTACAGTAGCGGCAACGTTAGCGACATGGACAGCAGCACCGAACTGGACGTGGACACGCTGTTCGACCGACACGAGCAACGCCGGTACGCGGACTACGAGTTGGAGAACGGTGGCCGCCTGCTTCTGCTCGATTCGCTGTCGTCACTTCAGTCGTTCCAGTCGCTGTCGTCCACTGGATCCCCGACGGTACCGGCCGCGATGTCCGGTGGCTCGGTGGCCTCGGTGACGATGGCCGCCGATTGCCCGGCCACCGTGCCTGTGGTCGTTTTCGATCACGCACCGGTCACCGTGTGTCAAGTGAAGCCGTTGCAGTCTTCGCGACCTTCGCCGCAATCACAGCCATTGATAATGCCGTCGACGACACCGCCACCGTCGACGTCTCCGCCACCAATAATATTGCCGGACACCGTGTCACAGCCTAGCGCTGACACAGACGATATCCAAACGGTCGTCCCGAAAATAATCTTCAAGATCAAGAGTTCGCTATCGCTGGACCGCATGAACGAAATGGCTGACATGTACACCAAGCAGTACTTGATGACTCTACCGCCGCTGTTCTTGGCTGTGGTCCGCCAAAATCCCACCATGATTTATTTACTACTCAAGTTCGGCGGATCTCCAAATGTCCAGGTTAGCAACTTTGATTTATTGTTGTTTTAATAATTCAAGTGGATACGCCTATATCGTTTTATATTCAACCTTTTCTCGTCCACGGTGGCAAACTGAAGTAGATAGTGATACAGGTAGACAGCAGAGAAACGGGTAAGTAGTGAGTTAATGTGCGCTATATGGAAGAGATGGATTTCGTTAAATGTCTTTTTTGGTTATGTCATCATTGGCCACCGTGTAGTTCATACATTATAATAGACTCCGTTGATTTATTACTTGAATAGATTTACCGGTTAGGACTGCGGTGACAATAAGTTATTAATTTATTATTTCAAAGTCGAACTCAAGATGATAAAGTGAAACAAGAAAACTCGTACATTAATTTCATGATATAGTATATATTGTCTTAATATAGGTATACAGGGTGTAACTCGTCTATTTGACATTTTTGCATTTGTACTATTATTACATTTTTAAAATAGACAAGTTACACCCTGCATATATTGTGTAGTGTTAAAGTAGGTACTTATAACTTCCAGATGGCAATATTGATATTAGTCCAATTAAAGTATGATTTTACTCGTATTTTTTTGTATTGTTTAGTTAAGAATAAATACAATTTGAGGAACTATTCAAATACCTCACCAAAAAAATTACACATTAAAAAACAATGTATGCTCCCTTCCATTCCAGACAGAAAATGGAAAAAAGAATGACGTTTTGATATTTCGGTTTGATAGTTTCAAGAACTTTTTGAAGATAAAACGTGAAATTGTTCAAAAGATTTATTGAAAAAGTGAAAAAAACGGAATACCGTTTGTCTTCCCATCTCTTCCCTAAACCAAAAATTAAAAAAGAGCATGGTAGAGGGTACACTTGTCACTTAGAGAGATATTTAGAACAACTTTGCAAAAAAAAAAAATAATTATAAAGAAGTTCAACAGTGTCATCAGAAATGCGATAAATCATTAATAAGCATGTTCTTTTATAATATAATATAATATACAAGCATAAGGTTTACTTGAAGCATACAAATATTAATATAAAAAATGTATGACTAATTAAAGCCTAAATAAATGTTATATATGTATACAATATAATATATACACATTATTTTTCAGACAATTATACTATTTGAATAACATATAGTTTATTTATTATATTTGAAATAGGCAATTTCCAATTACAATTGTAGTTACGACTACAATTTATAAATACAATTAATTAACATACAAACTTAATTTATAACTATAACACAGTAAGGAGCTGTTTAATCTATACTTACCAAGTTTAGAAATAATAAGTAACATAGTAATAAACAATTGTATTTATGTTATAAGCAATTATAATGTATATAAGTAATAAAAGTAGGTTTTATCAAAACAGTGTTCTTAATGTATTAACGAAATACCTAATAGAATAGTTTTAATTTATTACAAATATATTTAATTAAATATGTCTAATAAATGTAACGTTGTATGAAAATAAGTTAAAACTAATGGTCTTAACTGTTCACATTGTAATCTATCGATAATAAAAAAAACTAATTGTAGCAATAATATTTATTGAAAAAATTGTTATTCAATTAAACTGAATTTAATTTAATTATTTTTGAATAAATTAAATGAATCAATAAAACTATTATAAAACAAATTAAATTAAACAATTAGATCGTAAACAGTGACAATAATAAGTATTTTACTTATTATCTTATATAATCTTTGTAAATATACTGACATATTTCCTTTAGTGGATATCTGTACACAATTTGTTATTTCTTCAAATATTCACGATAAAACTACCTAGTCAAAAATATTATAAAATTCCTTAAAACTGTATAGAATAGTTGATATTATATCCTATTGATTTTCAGCAGTAAAAACAATACGTTGACTAAATAAAACAATTTATGTAATCATTTAAATTTCTTAAAATAATTTATCTTATAATTAAAATATAAAATTATTATTTAGTATCGGATCTAAAATTACCTGTACTATGTAGATATATTTTAACAATGAGTTAAGTTTGTAATATAATCCTAAGAATTTGTGGGAAAATAAACGTTTAACGTTTTAAAAAGGAGGTTTATTACATGAGTATTCTTCAATATAGGATGAGAAACTGTATTTTTGTATTTTGATTAAAATGAATTATACACTTAAGTAAGCTATATATTTACTCTTAATACTTACGAATTAAAATATTTTTATATGAATAGAAATTATATCTTTGTACTTTAACAATATTTTTAATTAGGTATCATTCTTATAATATATTAGTATATACTTTTTATACAGTGTAAAATTATGATAAAATATACAAGAAAACAAAATTGCAAATCATTATAAATTATTTTATTCCATCGAAAATCAATTGGTTTTCTTATAAGAAAAGTAAAGTTGTTCTTGAAACTTATATTACAGTAAATTAATTATTTATGCTATTTTAATATGAAAATAATATTTTGGTTTTCCACCAGAAAATAGCACAAGAAATTTAATATTTATCCCTAGGTCGTATCCTATCCTGTCCCTAACATATTTGTGTGAATTAATATTAAATTCCCAATCATAATATTTATTATAATCATTATTATTTATTTATAAATACAATACATTTTAATACATTTAGTTTTGTTTGATCGCCATTTTATATGTTTGGTGTTTTATTATTTTTCAGGATATATATGGAAATACACCACTTCATTTAGCCATTGTACAACCAGAGATATCATGGAATTGCGTGTTGGATCTTCTTGAGTTTGGTGCAAAAATTTGCATTAAAAATGCTACAGATATTTGCCCCTCAGATATAGTGGACTCATTATTGCGTATACAAGTCCATATGATTAATGACTGCTGGAAGATTTTGTCTGGATCAACAGCTGTTATTAAAGGTATTGAGTTTAACATATTAGCATAAAATTCTCATTAATACATTTAAGAAATGTATAATATTTACAAAATTACTGATGATAAAAAAAAAAAAAAACAACAATAATAATACTTACGTCCTACACATATTATTTAGGTCAAAGTTATTATTCGAAATAGTATTTAAATATTCTAATGGATTTTAAAACAATTGTAAATAGGCTGTAGTCGATCAATATACTTTATTGTATTGTTTCTGTGGGTAAAATACGATTGAATACACTCTTTATCAGCAATACTATTTAAATTTTGATTTATCACGCTTAATATACATTTTATCGCGTCCAATTTTGTTTTGAATACATTATAAGTATTAAAGCTTTCCAAAAATTGAATTTTTAATTGTATATAAACTAAATTTATGCCATACAATTAATAAAACAATTAAAAAAACGTCGATGATCTGAAGTAAATATGAAAATGATACTCGCATTCTCAATTATATTGTATTAACGGTAAGTTCTGTAATTACATGTGTGCCATTTTTCGTTAGACGCTTCAATTGCGATACTATACAATATGTTGCTATTAAGAGTAAAATATAAAATATCTAGTAAACTGATCGTTTAAAATAAATAATATAAGAACTTATAGGTAGGTATATCGTTTCTATAATTTCACAGATTTGTTTTATACCGAGATTATTCTCTTGATAAATTGAGTTTTATATTTTCCATATTTTTATTTTATGGTTAAAAATTTTATTTAGGAAATATATTAGACAATAACAATAAATCCAAAATAAATTAGGAATTATGGTTAATGGTTGAACTTTATCTGTAACGCTTCGAAAACGTGAATAATGTGTATTGAATACAGCTTACAATACAATTGGAGGTGTTGTAAACATCACACAATTTCAAAAATAATACTAGAATTTATAAATTCAAATCCATAATATTTTTACAATTTTCCAAGTCACCTAATACTTACATATCCAATTTTAATTTTTAATTGATTTATTAATAAGTTAAGACCATTTACAGATCTTTGCAAATAAAAAGCACTAAAATAATATTTAATATTAATTGTCTTACATAAAGTTTGTACTTGATTTTTTTTTTTTCAAAATTTAAAATATTTTAATTTATAGTTCAGTTTCAGTTTAAGTTTCTTCATCAAAGTGTATAAAAATGTATGTCATAAGGTTTTTCTGCTTATATAGGTACGTAATTGAATCTTATATCAGGTATTATATTATTATATCAGAAATAAGTGTTTCTTATTTAATAATAATTATACGATTAGTGTAATCGAAGATAATCGTATAGTAAATATTAATATAAATGTAGTTACCTTACATTATGCGTGGTATGCGTGTATCTGATGATTCTAATGGTAACAGTATATTACTATTATTATTGTTATGTAATATAATATTATATAAAATGCAGCCCTCCATAGTATTAGGTATATTACTTACTAAATAATTTAATAAATCTTAAACAACTATGAAAAGTTATACAAATATTTTAACGCAAACTATATAAAAAAATATTTAAAAATAATAATAAATAAAATATGTAGTTTACAAACTTATTGGCATATGCCTACACTTTTAAATTATAGAAATAGAATTCTACAATGTTTTATTTTTCTAAGTAAAAAAAAAAAAATGACGGGAATCTGTTTATTTTTTTGTTATAAGGCAACATTAGCTCTACAATATACTACGAACAAAATAAAGTTAAAATCATATTTTTGTTAAATCCAATATACAATACAAGGCTTCTGAATTGATAACTTTTAGTCTAATTTCTGCAGACTCATCAAATATATCAACATAGTAGAATTAGCTAATTCTGTTCTTATAAGTTAATTATTCATAATGTGTTTATACACACCCAGTTTATATAATTATAAAATCAATTTTATACCCTTGAAAAATATATTACTTAGTTATTTAGAAATACGTTTTATGTAATAGTCTGGGACACAGAAACCACTTGGATATAAATAAATGAATGTAGTATTTCATTTTTAAGTCATCATTCTGAAAACATCTTTATATCCTATTATTTTTAAATTTTGCACAATTTTCTAGTAAATTTCTGATGGCAAATAATATAAATACGATTATTTATATTAACATAATTAAAAAAATGATAATTATTTAAATAAATATCACACTGTTTTTAGAATTTAAAACTACAAAATATTGTCAAAAAAAAAAAGTATAATAAATATTATTATTTTTATATTTATTGGAACATCTAACAGGGACCTCAACCTCTAATTAATATATATATATATATTAAAATCAAATCAATACGTTTGAAAATAATTCATAACAATGAAATAGTACTCTGTATTTAATACCTAGATAGCACTATATAACTTCAATGCTTTAACAATAATAAGTAGATAACGTCTTCAACCCACTCAATATCATATTAAAATGATTTATAAACAAAGGAAAAATCCCATAACAAATATTTATCTATTTTTTATTGTAAATTAGTATAATTATTTTATAATTTTTGTCCATGAAGTGTATGATTGAAAATATAAGATAAAATATCTAAAGTTATGAATATATCGTTAAAAAATTATTTAGAATATATAGTTACTTTTAAAATATAACATAATGAACTGTAAATTTATATCTGTACTCTTGTAGTGAGAGCATTTATATTTCATATATTGGTATGATATATACTCAGTGATTTAGGATATATTTTTAAAATAATGTATTACGAGAAATTCATAATATATTACCTATATTATTGTTTATAAAATTATAAAGTTTGTATTATACACAATTTACACACTCTCTTAATTTGATAACTATTGTCTCTCATACTATACAATTTTGATTTTTAATTGAATGTGTGAGTTATTAGTTGAATATGACTGTTATATTTAGGTTTACTGAATACCTTTTAATTTAAAATGCGAGTATATACTATTTTACTATAAAAGAAATCGATTTACTGAAATACGAGCCATTGTATATCAATTCATTAGACTATAATATATTATATTAGTATACATTCGTGAATTTTTAGATTTATAAAAAATTAAAATATATATTTGTTATTTGGTTGGTTATAAGTCTCTTAAGTCTCTTAAAATTCATTTTTTTTTTGGTTTTTTTATGTTCTGTACAAAATATTTTATAAAAACACTCGTTTTATATTTAAATTTCACATTTAAAAATGATATCTACATTAAAAAAGTTTAGAACTTTTCAAGTTTCCATGCAAAATAATATATTATTCATTAATAAAATATGTATTTTCCTTTTTTTTCACAGAATAATTTGTCAAATCAATATTCAGTGACCAGATAAATATTATTAACACTTAATAACAAAATCCAATGTTTATTTTTAGTCTTAAAGTTTGATAGAAATATTAACCGAATGTTTTAATATAATAATTTAAACTTTGATAAATTTGTTAAACAGTAAACAATATCAGTTTTTTTTATCTTTTTTAAGTCTTAATTAATTTTAACTTTAATTGTAATAATGATTTTTATTATATTTCTAGAACGAATGTGGCACCACAATTTTATCAACTATGATCAAGTAGGTAAACCATCAGATTTACCAACATTGCCTTCAAGATTATTTCGGAGGATGAAATTTACACAAACCGATAGCGCAGAAGAACGTCACAGTAGCAATTTAGATGATTTTTTTGGGTCGATTTGGTCACTCAAAAGCAAAGTCAGCAACAAAACTCTGGAAACGGTAAAAATAATTAGATATCAAATTAAATTTTTTCTTTAAAGAAAAATATATTTTTAATTAGACACACAGCTGGTACTGATTATAATACTATTAAAATGGTACCATATGAGACTTAACTGATTATTAAAAAAAAATTTTCATTAATAAAAATCAAGCATAAATACAAATTTAAAACAATATAATATAGGTGAATACGAAAAAAAAAATAAAATCAACAATATGTATACAAAGATATTACTTTAAAAGATAAATTTTAGTTATATAGTCATTCGATTTTGGGAAGATCGATTGTTAAAAATTTTCCTAGACTAAAATAGCATTTTAACATGCTAGTATAAAACGTAGCCGCCATGCAATCGAATTAAAAATAACTTGACACGTTAAACTGGCATTCAACTCAGCCACATAGTTCAGTCGCTTGACCACAATCGATTTGTATAAAGGCGACATAGGTACCTACTTTTTTATGGACAAAGAATAATTTGAATAAATTTCACACAAAAAATATATAAATCACTAGACGAGAATTAACACACATTTACTATATCCTATCCGTAATTTTAAATTTATTTTAATGAACAGTAATCAAAATTTCTAGTACTTAAATATGAAGTAGGTATAGTAAGACCAGTAAGTAATAAACAGTAGGTATCTATTGTATGATTGAATATAAAATGTAGTTTAATGGTTTGAACTAAGCAATTGTATTATAAACTAAGACTATTATTAATTTATACTTAGCAATTTACAAAGTTAAATTTTTTTTTTTATCTCAAATATGATTGAAAAATGCATTAAAAGTAACAAATATTTATGTAACTGATACATTGGTTTCGTATTAAGTGCAGAAAATGTAAGCACTGGTTGTGAATAATTAGTTTATGTATTATTGTAGCTAATGTGTTTAATAAAGAAGGGTTATTAAACTGCTATAATAAATTAAAAATAATAGTGACAAAAGTACACATATTTTAAGTTATGATATTTGCATTTTTGTTACTATTATTTTTAATTTATTTTAGCAGTTTAAAAGTCCGATCTGATAAGATTATTATTGTTTACCCCCTATTTAATTTTATGGTTTCGTGATTGGTCATAAGTGATACATTTTTATTCGTTAATTTCAATTAAATTAAATTTACTTTACCTACTAGTTTGTCATATATAAATAGATAAATAATTTTTAGGGCTGATCCATTATATCGGTCAAACGTTGACACGTAAGCTTATCATGTAATAATTAAATGTCTGTTCCCTATCTCGACCAGTCCCTTGTATCTCACAAATGTATATTATACATAAACGTAACTATATACATAGACGTTGCACGAATGTAGATCACCCTCATACCAATAATATTTGTTCGACGTAGATTTCATGTCATCTCCATACATTCAAATGTGACTCTTGGGATGCTCTACATATAGTTAATTAAAATTCAATTACCTATGGCATCAATATAATTCCTACTGATGCCGCGCAGAATGTGTTAATCCTATTGATCGCCTATACCTTGTTGACATACGGTAACGTGTTAATACCATGTGACATTCGATTTTGTTGTGCACATTTAAAAAACTAGTGCAACATTTAGAACGTTTTAGAGGATAAATACCTGCTTACTGATATATTACTTATAATCAACGCATTTCATTTTATATGATATCGCAAAATATTACATTTTCGTCTTGTTTTTTTTTAATATACTTAAAAAAAGTTGTATTTAGTTTTTACTTGCAATATTTAAATAATGTATGTATCTACTCGAGAAAGTATTGTTACAAGTAAAAGCTTATCAATTATTTTTTTCCAACCAGTAACCACTTTACACAGTATAATCTTAAAAAGTTAATTATTATTGTCACGCATTAATATGTAATAGTTTTTACTATACCTTAGCTATATTTGATTTTTATAAATTTAAATCAAAGTATAAAATGGTTTTAGTAGATATTCCTGTCAAAAATGTGTACATAATCAGACGGATTAAACAAAGGTTAGGTTAAAACTAAATAACTAGTAAATTTACTTGATTTTTAAAATTTGATAATGTTACAGTTATATTTCAATTAGCATTATAAAATCAGTTACATTATGCATACTTAAATTTATTCTTTAGTATAATATTAATTTTGTTATTATAAATTAATTGACAAAAAAAAACTTATAGATATTAGTAGAGCAACTTATTAAAATAGCTACCATTATATATTAATAACATATATTTTAGTATTTAATTGTCAAGTTATATATTATATAAATGTTCTAAATATTATAGCTGTAAATATGAAGAATGTATAAAAAAACGTTTAACACAATAACTCATTATTCTGACGATTTTAAAATATATTATTTTCTGATATCATAAAAATGTCTATAATGATTTAGTTTTTAGTTCTATAGTGCAGCAATCTGTTTTTAAAAAGAGGCTTGGGTGGGAAGTCTCAAACACTCGTGAAACTTAAGGGTAAATTTAAATAAGTTTACACAAGTAATGCACAAAATAGATAGAATACCTACAATGATTTTATAATTTATATTTATTTAAAACTTGACAGTATGGTTGGAACTGTACCGAGTTTAAATATATCGCCCCGTTGTCCTAGAAAAGTGTTTCAGAAAGGTCAATTATTGTTTTAGAATTTAACTATAATAATCATTAATTATCATGATTTTTAATAGAAAAACAATATTGTTTTGACAAATTATAAAATAAACAATTGATTACGACATGTTTTTCATTTTTTTTTTTTACCTGGTTCATAGAACAAAACATCAGATGTTTTAGTATAAATTACATTATTATTTAATATATTCAATAACATTTTATAAATATTTCAACTTATTTTAGGGTATTATTAAAGGCATTCGAAAATGTTAAGCTTTTTGGTTATTTTTTATTTTAGGTGCTGATAATTTTTTTAGTCCTTGATAAAAAATGTTGATAATGTAAAATGTTGTATAAAATTCCATAAAAGTTGTTTTAAAAAAAAAAAATTGTTTTTTAGCTTATTTCTATTATTGTTGTAGTTTAAAACTTTTATAAAAGTTAAAAATTTTAAATTATTTTGTTATTAAGAACGCATAAAATAACCAATTTTTATAATTCAGGCTCGCAGTTTTAATTTTAAATACCTTACAAGTAATTCTTACTGAAACTTACAATTCTAAAAATTCTAATATTATTAACACTTTTAGTTCAAATTTTTATAAAATTAAATATTTTAACTAAGAAAAAAATGTTTGTGATTTTGTTGGAATTCAAATATATTATTTGAGAACTTTAATTTGTTATGTACCTGTATTATTATATTTTACTAAATACCACATTTTCAAAATGTTTAATTTAGTATGAGAAAAAAAATATGACGAACCCTAAAAGTAAGGGTGTGTCATTTCATATGTGCCCCGTGATGATTAAATTCTAAAAACGGCTTTAAAGTGATCTTAGTTAATACAAATGGCATTGAATACTTCATATTTGTTTCATATTCGTATTCAAATTTAATACATGGTAATATTTAGCAAACTAGCAAATAAACGAATATTTAAATTATAAATTAATAATCGTTTTCATTAAATTATTTTCACAAAATTACACAAATTGGGTTAGGTAATTTGTATTAGTATTATTATTTTTTTTTAATCCTGTTGTTTCATGCTATTTTTGGTCTATAATCAAATAATATGGTATATATTAATTATATGAGTATTTTACCACTCGAAAAAAATATTACACTTTTTATATAATACATGCCTGCAGAGTGCAAGGAATATATGACACATAAATTCGTAATATTTTAAGTCTAGATTTTTTTTCAAAACCAAGTCAAGCGAGGTAATTATTTAGACGTTGACAAAGTATTATCTATATTCCTTTTACAATAAATATTGATTTTGTATTTTCAACATTTTCCCAAATAAAAAAAACATTTAAATGTAATATTTAATTTCATAAAAATCTAATAATTCTATAAAATAATGCGATCAATCTCACATGATTACTCTCATGTTTCCTACACTTAAATTAAAATTTGTTGGCTAATAGAAAAGTTGATGTAATTGTATATGTTTTTCAAAAAATATTAATTTTAATATATATACTTTGACAATGTATATATTTTTGTTTATTCCAATAAATTTCCACTCCTGTTTAATTGTTCAACTCGTCATCTGAAAAAAAATCAGATGTGCAGAATGATGAAGTTAGCCAACAATTTTTCATTTGGTTTATTATTTATAATTATAATTATTATTATTTCTGTTGTTTAATTTTAATGTTATGTTATTTAAATTATTTAATTGACATTTTTAAAGTTTTAATTTTGATTTACTTAAAATTTATTTTGTCTTTCGGTATGTAGTTTTAATATATTTTGATAATATTTATCGTTGATATAATTAGACAATATAAAATATAAACTATATTAATAATTAAAAACAAAAGAATACATAACAAATACACAAATAAAATATATTTGAAAATCAGATATAAAAAAGGTATAACTTACTGATGTATATATATTTTAAGTATTATTATAATATTTTGAAAATTCAAAAATTTTTTATAAAAACCATGTATTTGTATGGGTAAACAACTTTATACACGTAAATTTCAAATTAAAATTGTTCTGTATTAATGAATTGGTACCTAATTGTTACAATATATATATACACACATTACATGGATGCAATTACCTTTAATTTTTATATAAGTGCAATCAGAGTAGTGAAAACACAAAATTATATTTTTTGTTTGAATATTATAACTACCTATTTACTAACAAGATTGCAAGATTATAACTTTTAACTTTTATCAAACGTAATATAATATAATACAAGCCATAGCTAATCTTACACAAATGGGGTGTTTAAAAATAAAGGAGATTATGATGAAGCCGCTTAAAAAATTTAAATGATATACATAATAATTAAGCTATAGTCATGTTCCCAAAAAAAAATTGGATCCACTCGTATTTTGAATCTAAAATCCGTGCTCATCATTACTATTTGACATTTATGAATACAAATTATAAATAATTTATCGTTATCATAGATTTACCTTGAATTATATAAATATCTATATTAATGATACTGGTAACTTAGAAAAAAATGTCTGTATAATAAAATACGGCCGACCAATAAAAAAAAATTGGTATGATGGTTGGGGGCATGTACCCCCAATAACGATCCTCCTGGCTGCGGCACTGATTACATTCCTTTTTATATTTATTATTATAATATTTGAAATTTTACTACCTCGCCTTTACTGTAATATTATATTTTAACATTTTGTTTTTATTTTATTTTATTTTATAAAATTGATTTGTTTATTAAACAGGATGAAGTGCGTAATCATGCTTTATCACAAAGTATCAAAACAAAAAACGAAAAGAGAACTATTATCAATGATTACGGTAAGAAACTTTAAATACATACACATATAATATCATATTAATTTTAAATTTACAAAACTTTTAGTTTAAGTCAATTTATAATTCATATTTGTCAAAAACCAGTTTATACTAATACGAACAACATATTATAAATTTACTAAGCAATGGTATTTTTTGTTTAATATTTTTGATATTACAGAGTTATATACTCTAATTTATTCAACTTTACCCTTTTGAATAGTTTTTAAAACACAGCTGGGAAAGTATATGATTCACAATTATTATTAAATAAACAGGGTGACCAACGAAGAATTACTAATTTAAAATGGTGGTGTAATGGAATTTACATTACCCCGTCATTCTAAATTAGCAAGCCCCCGTGGGACATTCATGTATGTTATAGTTTACGACATTTATGTCACCATCATATATTGCATAAAAATTCATACTGATTCGAAGAAAAATAAAATATTATTATAATTTTTATATAATTTAACAGCCTAGTTCAATATTTCGTTAGGTTATTGAGCAATACCGTTAAATATTTAATTTAAATTGTCACAAGCTTAAGTTTTATACTATAAATTAAAATAAAGTAATAAAAAAAATATATAAATAAAGTATTTAAATATAGGTAGGTAATAAATTAGGAGTTATAATTTTCTCTGGTAATTTTTTGAGTATCATTGTGTAATTTATCCTTGTTATAATATAATTAGCTTTCTATTAGTTCTGAAAATTAGGCATTAATGTGTCTTAACCCGATATATCACTGATCAAAAACTTTTAATAAATCTTAACTTAAAAACTATTATTTAATATTTATGTATTTTGTAAACGAAAAATTTAATCAAAACGCATTTCAAAAACGCAAAAAAATATTATGAAAAAATAAAAATATTATTAGTTATTATTATTATTAATTATACAGTTAGGTATATATTTACTTAAAAAATGTAAAAAAATGTGCAAAATAGTTCTAGTTTTTTGGTTTTAAGTATGAAGAGAAATTATAAAAAATTTTTTCAAAAATTAACTTCAAACTTGTTTCCGTTAATTCAAACGGTACAGGTATATGTGTTAGTACTATATTTTAGAGTAATATCTACTCTGAAATTCAAATTAATAGAATACTTTTTAAAACCTGTATCAATTATTAGCATGTCTGAATAATTATGATATTCTGAATAATATCATATTTGAACTAGGTATGGCTTATTTTTTTGTTTGGTGACTTCAATGTGATATGATAATTATACGCATGGTATCAATGCATTGTTATATTATGTGATATTGTAATATGTAATTTGATGCTGACAATTTTTTTCTGGTTACTTTATCATATTTATTTTTTATGCAGGTATAAAACACAAAAATTCAAAAGCACTCAAGTTATACAATATAGAAAGAAAGTTTCAAGTGATTTCCCATCTTTCTGGCAACGTAGAATGCTTGGGTTTCATTTTGCACGGTCTGAACAATTACATTGTGCATATATTGAAATATTTAGAAGCCAATCATGATCTGTCACTTCGTCATATATGCACTCTTTTGAAGACAATTTTGAACGTAAGTTAATTAAAATTTTTGTTTTCATACATAAATAATTTTAGTTTAATTATAATGTATTACAAAGAATATTAAATTAAGGCTGAGTTTTAATGAATTGTATAAATTTTGTTTTCATTTGATAAAGTTGAAACAAAATAGTTAGGTATTTAATATTTATGATGTACTATATAAAAATATTTCTTAATGTGTTATAAGCACTACTAAATAGTATTTATTATTCTAGCAATTCAGAAAGTTGTTAAAAGATTTGATACCGATTTCATCTGTCTATCTAATACACATAGAACATAGAAATTTAGTTATTTGCCTAATATACTGATTGGTATAGTGAAGTAATAAAAAATCTGTAAACAGATTTAAATTTCTCGTAACATCTACTTGACATTGACTTTCTCATATTTTTAATTTTATCACCTTAAATTAAAAAAAAAAAATTAAATTAAAAATTGTTATATTTCAAATTTTAAAAGTTATAAGCAAAAAAAAAAATCTCGCAAGTCGATCTCAAGTAGATTGTATGAGAAATTCAAATCTATTTTCAAATTTCTTATCAATTTACTAGATTAATTGGTACGTTTAGCAAAAAAATATGTCTACATTTTTATGTTTCGTGTATGTTAGAAAAAGATAGAAATGGTTTGTATCAAATCCTCTAAAACCTAAGTTATTTTGTATTGAACTGATCAAATATATTATAAATGGCATTCTTAATATTGATTATGCATCTTTCCAAACCATATTAATTTTCATAGCAATGCTAATTTATGGTGAATTCTAATTAATTTTAACTCTTATGTTAATATACATGTTAATATCATTGAATATAATATACCTACGACATAATAATAAGCATGCATACTTACTATGTACATCTATGATGATATTATCTTAACGAAGGTTAGTTTTATTTAAACAACGATATTACTTAAATGTTTTCTCACACCATAAATATAAACTGTGAAAAATATTATCATTATTTATTTAATCATGAATAAAATACAATTATATATAAGTAAGAATAAATAATAAATATAATTTTAGTAATAATTAAAATTCATGGTTTAGTTACTAAACAGTTCTATTTTTTTCGTATTGTAATTTAATATAATCTATCTATTTAATTCCTTTATAGATTATAGCGGCGATAATTAAAAATGTAAAAATATGCTATATAATTTGCTAACTATTTATTGTTAACTTAAAAATATGACTAACATGAAATGCAAGTAAACTTAATACCTATAAATAATAAAATAACGATTTTAGAATAAACTTTACGAAATGTATTTATTTGAAAAATGTCATGATAAAATATATAACTAATACAATAATAATTTATCTTTTAAAATTATAAAACAATTTCTAATGTATTATAAGATATATTAATACTTATGAATTTTAAATAATATATATATATATAGTCGAAGCTTCAATTCAAATATAATTTAATACTAATGCGTTTTAAATTTAATATACATTATATAATGCAAATTGTAAATGAAGTACAACAATGCCAATTTTCCTCAATCAAATAACTTAAGCGTTGACCGTGTTAACATTTATATTATACTGATCACAAATACTAAGTAATTTGAATTCTCTAGTCCAGATTCATTAGTGTGCAACCAACACATTCTAAAAAAAATTAATGTGTATTATTCTTTTCCGATTTAATTCAGGTTGCGGTTATGGAATTTGGAGAGCAAGGGAAAAAGGAAGAATTGAGTGTGATCCTTTGTTCAGTAATGAAAGTGTGTTTAAGTGCACTGCAAGGGATTCACCATGTCCAGTTTACAGCAATGGCGATAATCAATAGAGTTATCGATATTTCCGTACAATACAACGTGTCTTTTATTAAAGCTGCTGAATCTGATTATTTACACCATCCACACTACGTATCAGAGTAAGTTTATTAAATACTAACATGGCATAATTTATTTAATACTCTATTATTATTTAAGTATTTTATTAAATAATTAAATTTTAAATACATTTAATTAAAGTAATTAAAAAAATGCCTAATGAGTAACGTAGTAACTAGTAACTTCTAAAAAAATATTTATATATATAATGTACAAATGTATTATACGTGGTGTTAAATTAATTAAAAGTTCCTATCTAATAGGCAATAGTGTATAAATACTATAATATACATGTATTTTTTTTTAAATAATATGTATTAAAAAAAAAAAAAAACCAAAGAATTAATTTGAATTTAATATTTCTGTAAATCTTAACAGACATTATAATTTTTAAAAAATTATTATAATATGATTGTAAATTTAATTTATTTTACCTCATAATACCAATGTTATTAAACATTAAACATTAACATAAAAAAACTTTGTTGAAATGTTGTCAATCAAATATGATAAGAGACAACTTTTGCTAGTTAATTTAAAAGTTACTAGATATAGCTTTATAAAATGTGTAAATGAGGCTCTTTAGTGAAGAATAATAAAATATAATCTAAATCCTACTTTGTTACAAAGAATACAATATTTTTACTTAAAATCATTGTATAGGGTACATTTTTACTAGATTATTGAAGACATTAAATCATTTTTTTACTTGAAAATACATTTCACTTTTTACTTAATTAGTTATTTATATAAAAAATGATTTTCTGAATAGTGAATAATAATCTCAAAAACTATTAGTTTTTTTATAAAAATAATATTTTTATTTTTATTAATAGTTTATTTATTTATTTTAAATTTTAGATCCACCACACAAATTATTGATTTTATATTAAAAACAAACAAATTTTCTGAGAATTTTAATGTACACAAATCAAAGTTTAGACAAGTTAGTTTGATGGCAAGTTAACTTATAAGTATTTAAAATTTTAAAGTTTAGATGAGTGGAGTTGAATAGCACATAGGTATTCTGGAAAATGTCGGTTTACTATAATAAAATTATACTAAAATATTACCTTTATACATTTAAAACTAATTAATAATTATTCGTTTAATATTTTATTTTCATACTTAAAGGTGTATTTAAAATACATATTATTATAATTATAATTATTATTACATATTATTATTATTATTATTATTATTATACATTATTTTTTAAAAAACATTATTCCAAAGAATATGAAATTAAAATCATGTTACATAAAAAAAATAAAAAAATTTAATTTAATTTAATTTAATTTAAAACAATATATTTTCGTAAACTTCTATACTTTTTTAATATTAAATAATGTTTCCATATATGTATATACTATATATACTTTAAACGCTACAAGATGTGCTTTGTAATGCCTAAAATAATTGTATTTTTAAAATATAATACATTGGCACCAACATAATTCCAAGACCTATAAGATATCTTAATTTAAACTTATCCGTATCTTGACGTACGTAACTTAAGTTTATTTCAAACTATAATATAATTTATGATGCTTAACAAATATATGACAGTTCACATATAATTATGTTTTTAAAATTACCTACGTACGTTAACTTAATTAAATTTTATTTTTAATCGGTAACTTGTTATATTATTATTATTGGTGTTTATAATTAATAAAAAAATCGAAACACGAACAAATATTATATTTTAATGTATTTGTATTCCTAAAAAAACTGATGAATGCCAAAATACATTTAAATTATTATTAATTCATTTTTAAACGATTAAATTTGAGCTTACGAAACATTTTGATTTTGAAATAATTTTTACTATACATCAACAATTTTTTAGTAGTTAAAAATAATCATATTATGTTTTTACGTGAAAATAGAGCATCATTAATGAATTGGTATACATAAAATATTTAGTAAAAATTAAGAATTTTTACACCAAACTAATTTTTGACATAATAGAAATAGTTTCTTTGTTTTATTTCAAAAATAAATAATTATAAAAACTTAAAATATTAACCAAATATTTATATTAGCGTTTAATACTACATGAAACGAATATCAATATATTTGACTAAATTTAATTTAATATTTTTATAGATATTTAAATATTTTTATTTTTCTCATCTGTTGATGAAAAATTAAGTTAATGCTCAGAAATATTGAAATTTTAATAAAGAATCATTTTTTTCGTTATTGAACTTAAAATACAATTATATTATTTGTATTATTGTATTTATCTTTAAAAAGATAGCAGGCCTCACCGAATGCTCGTTATGAAGTTTGGAAATATTTTGTTCACTATAGAATATAATATCGTATAATAAGGTTTATTATAGGATAGACCAATTTTAAATTGATGAATAATTATTTATTAATATAATAATATTATAAAACCTATATTATGGTTGTTGATTAACGTTATTTTAAACATAAATAACAGTTATTACATGTATGGATACATGATAGAAACATCATAAGATGGTAAATATTAATTGAGCCACAAAAAACTCAGTTATAATGTAAAAAAACTCAGTCCACTACTTGGATATAACATTCGAAAAATCCAGCCCATAATTCAGATTAGACATTTTTTCATATTTATCTTTGTAGTGCAACTAGTAAACAATCAAAATTTGACTTTTGACATTTACTTTTTATACCTTCCTTATTTTATTATCACAAGTATTTTATTAATATGTATTAAATTGTAAAATTATTAACATAATAAATAGTACAATTAAAAATGCATCATTGGTATTAAGTACTTTGAACCACAAGTCACGGTGCCCCATTATGGGACTCAAAAATTGCTACATCGATCACCCTAATGCTATAACAACACGCACTCGATTTGACACAGTACCTTAATTAAAATAAATTAGTACATTTAATAAATGAAAAAGGGACAAGTTATTGTACAACTACTTGCCACAATCACGGTTCAAAAGTGAAAAATTATATTAAGAATATAAAAATACCCAGCGAATGTATATTGATGTATATAGTGTGCACATATGGATTGTGAAATATGTGTATCCTTATGTTAGTCGATATTGCCATAGGTAGCTTATGTTTGGTTTATGAGTGTCATAAATAGGTAATCATCCGATAAACTGACAAAAAAGTAGGTTCCTACCACATGACCGTTTGTCACGTTGGAAAAAAGGGGTGTGCTGTCAAAGATAATAATATGACGGTCACAATGTTCAACCGTGTCAAACTCATCTGTTCAATAAAATATAATATTATATAGGTAATTAAGTACGACGACTGATGTAACGTTGAACTAGTGTCAAATAGATATAACCGAGTTCCATAATATTTTTGTGTATGATCTGGGACTTCCAATACAAGTAAACGTTTCAGGAGCCGAATGTCGTTTATCATTAACATTCCTATTATAAGTCACTGTTCCCAAATGATTAAATGTTTGATAAATAAAATATAACTGGGTATTATAAATACATTAGTATAATAATATTAAATACAAAAGTCTATAGTTTTATACTCATTAAACAAAATAAATAAATAATTATAATTAGATAATATTTTGAGCTTCACTGAAATCAAAAACAATTTACTTTTGTTGAAACACGAAGAATTTATCATAAATCTTAACTCTTATTCGAACACTTTTAGGTATTACTAATATTAGTAGACATAAATTGTATTCATCAGCTACTTTTATACAATAAACTATTAACATTAAAACACTTTTTTGCCATATTTTAAAGTGAGTAAGTCATTGAGCAAATGTAATTCGGTCGAGTATTAACTTTACATCATGATAGTGTTTCAAAATTTTCAAAAACTAAAATAATTCATACCTAGATTATTATATTATATTACACCTTATAGTTTAAAAACAAAGGCCTCAACATATAATTCTTTTCACTTAAAAAACTGTAATTTATTGATCTTAGACTGAAGTTAAAAATGTCCAATTCATCCCATATCGTCAATGATAAATTCCCGTTGTATTATAATATTACACGCACTATACGTTTTTATGTATTATTTTATTCTATCATGTCGGCTGTCATCGTGTTTTTAAATTACTAGTGGACAGTGGTATACTGGTATAGTAGTACTGCTGAGTGTGTTACACGATTGACGGTTGTCAATTAATGTAAATAATAATTAATAATAGTATCAATAAAGGTTTACTGTTTTATATACGGGTATAGTTTTTTATTAACTATTTATAGAATTGGAATGAATAATTAATTATTCATAAAACAAATCATTTCTATAAAATTTCTTGAGTACTCTATAAGATAAAAATCTAACTTGTATTTATTTTTACCAAATCGTTTATTGTTTTCTAAGAGCGTTATACACTTATATATTCTGTGTTTTTTCCCAAACAAACCTGACGAGCAAAAAAAAAAGGAAGTAAAAACAATATAATACTGCTTAAAAGTGTCATTTTGATGTCCTAGTTATTCCGACTCGAATGAGAAATATAACAGATGTTTATTTTGCTTTTACCCCAAACGTATATTTTTATATTTAAATATATTTTATGGTTAAATTGCAATGTGTTTTGTTAAGCTTGTTAAGGTCTACGTCGTAAATAAATAAAATAAAATATAAATAATACTTTTATAAATTAAATTAATTAGAAGAACAATATAATTTAAAAAATCTATTTTGTTATATTGTTAATTATATTTATAATTAATATGTATTGAATTTTCTAAATATATTTGATTGTAAATGTTTTATTCTTAGAATGAATAAGTATAAATCGAGTAAAGACGATTCGAGTATTGGTGATGATAGAACTAAACCGGGTGGTCCCAATAAGAAATTCACATCTATGTGGCGTTATTTCATCGGAGATCAGGCATTCAACAACAAAACTGGAAATTCTAAAACGAATAAGAATACCAGCGAAAGCGTGATTGGTAGGTATCAATATTTGGATTTCAATAAAATGGCTGTCCTATTGGCAGTTATGAATACAATACAACGTAGATTATTGTTATTATTTCAGGAATTTTATCCAATGTGCACGTCTTATCGATTATCAACGTATTGCACAATTCTCTAACTCTATACAAAAGAGTGATCGGGAGTAAACGTTTGTGTCCACCAAGCCATAGGTTCGTACAGAAAATACTCATCGTATTATCTCGTAGTTAATTCCATTTAAAATATAATTTACATTTAAATTAATAATAAAAATTATAAAATAACTTTATAGTATATAATTGATAACGTATTCACTGTGGTTTAGATCCAGTCAATGCAGTTATCATTGCTTGCAGATATTGAGTGCTCGAACATTGCTATTCATGTCACTAAATGATGATGTAAAAAGTGAGCTCGTGAAAGAACCACAACTGAAAATATTGGCTGCCTCGTTGGAATCTACCAACGATCCGGTCAGTACATTAAATATTGCTCTGTGCTGTAACATTATGTAGGGAGTAATGGGTAATGGGTATGTATAATATTAAGTAAGAGCTTTGACAATCAGTTAAAATCTGTAAGTGAAGTGCAATCTATATATGTACATTATACATATATCTACTGTTATAGTATTATGTATGATGTTTTTAAACGGTTGAATAACAATAACTACATAATGTTTCATCAAGTTTAACTTAGGGTTTATTTTATTTTTAATGTTTTATTCATTATAACTTAAAAAGTTTTCATGAGGATAAGTCTAGTGAGTTCAGTAATAAATACGTTAATTACGGACTTATGATATGAAAATTGATTTTACAAAGTTGTTCAAGAAGAAGAACAAGTTTAAAATTTGAGATAAAATAAAATACTTCTTATATAGTCTTGATCTATTTATGCAAACAAAGCGTATGGAGCTTAACTTTAAGTAGTAAGTACCTACGTAGTAAAACTTTGTATTACATACCTACAATATATTTATTAGGTATAGAAATAAAAATAACATAAAGAAATTAAAATAATAATTAAATTTAACGTAGGTAACACTAATAATACAATTTTGTATACTATAAACTACTATTTGAATCAAGTTTATTTATTCCAACTCAAATATAGAATAGGCTAGGTTTGCTGATAATATTATAATGACGCGTTTTAAAAAATTAAATCGTTTTAAATACATCTTTGTATTTATACAAATAATTATGATAATTTAATGAACTAATTATAAATATAAATAACATAGATCATAATGATACAAAGTATGTTATTTGATAGATAAGTTATATTAACTAAAACTTAACTGCTTTAATAATTATAAAAATTAAAAAAATATTATATTTCTATTTATTGAATGCATTCCTTGTTAAATTTAAACAGTGGCAGCCCTCCTTCAAAGTTATTTAAAAATATTCAACTTTAAGCTTTTTAGTTTTTTTTTAGTAAAAATGTATAAAATATTCATCATTTTTTATTTTATATAACATAAATGTTATATTAAAATGTGGGTGTATACATAAAAAAATATAAAATAAAAAATTACAAAATTATTGTTTACACTCAACAATTAAACTATTATTATAATTATTTTTTTTTTTAATTAATTAAATATTGTAGTGATTAATACACGTGATAAAAAATATGTGTGGATAAATGTTGTAAATTTATATTACAATACAATAATCATAAATAAAATAATTATGATAAATAAATAAAAAAAAAAAATAAGAAGAAGAAATTTTGTCCTATTTGTATTACTGAGACTAAGATTCAACATTTTAGTTAATCATATCTATTTATAATCAACTTAATGTGAAAATACTGTTGAATAATTTTATGTTTGTTAAAATATTTCAAATTTTAATATAAAATAAAAATTATGCTAATTTATATAATTTTATCAATATTGTTTTATATACAAGGTTTTTATATTTAAATATCTATAAATATGTATTAAGAATAATTTTAAAATATTAAGAAAACTTAAGAAATAGTAATAAATAAAAAAAAGTTATTCGGACATAGATTACTTGCATGCTCATAATATCATATTATTTTTTTTACAAATTAAAAAAAGATTTACTTAATGTTATGATATTATATATAAATTACATCATCGGTAAACTAAAACTATATACTTACATAGTTACCTATAAGGAAGGTATATTTGGCGAGGAAATGTTAGGCTGTGGTAATAGCTGAAAATGACAACATCGTTGTAGAAACTAAAAATACCCACATCATTTTTTATTTTTAAAATATATTTTTATAGTTTACATTTATCTCATACATTTTATTATTCAAAATGTAAACCATTGTTTATCGAGAGCATGCTCTTATAACCACCGTAATAATATATTGCTCTTCGTGGATCTTGTTGGTTGTATTTAAGTTTCTCGGAATATTATACAACAGGCTGTAGGTACTTATATAATATTTTACTGTTTTAATTTTCAATACAGATTTGAATAAAAAAATGAAATAAGAACAGTGCGTTTAATAGTTTTCAGCAATACAAATATTATTTTCAATTCTTTTAAAACAAAAATAAATTAAAAATCTATGATCAATAATGAAAAGTCTAAAATATTTATCTTTGTCATAGAATAAATTAATAGTATTAATAATTAAATAATTAATATTTTAATGCTTTACCCAGGTGTTTATATTTGCTAGATATTTTTGTTTCCTATAAATTATATATTAAAAAAAACTTAAATTCATTATATTTTCACCAGAAATAAACTTCTCAAAAAAAAAAAAAAAAATCTCCATCTAAAGTTAGGGAAAACATAATATTAATAAAAGCATTAGGACCTTGAGTGAAATCACGTTAAAATATACCGTTTAAACATTAAGCGCTTACACTTTTGTTGATCCGCCCTTTTACAAACAAAATACTAGTAATTTTACTATTTTAGTATTTATCCCAAATTAATATTAATGCGATGTTCTAATTACCTCTTTAAAAATATATTGATATTTTATTGTTATTTTTTAATTACATTTTCAAACCATTACTGTATTATAATAAAAATACAGCTATTTAATTTCTTTATTTTTATATTTAAAATATATTTTTTTACATTTTTCAAAACAAAAAAAAATTGTAACATAAATTAACATTTTGAAATCCAAATATAATATTATTTATCATTATAGATCTTAAGCACTTATCATAAATCATCAGTATTTTTGTGTTTTCACTGCACACTTACAACCAGGACTTGAAAGTTCAATGATCATTTCGGGTTCTGTTATAATTCGCTTCTATTAAAAAAAAAAAAATTCCGTAACTGGTTTTTGGATTAAAGCTTAGATCCCGGAACTGGTAAATATTAAATACCAGCATTTATAAGTATCTTTTTTTTTAAAACTGAAAAAAAAATCAAGTATAAAAAAACCTAACGAATATCTTTGTTGCATGTAGATACATCGATACATGTATTTATATAATAGCTACTGAATAAACAGTTCTCCGTATTTTGATGTTTTTTTCTTCTTTGTTTTTTTTTTTTTTTAGGGGGGGGATAGTAGAGCCAGTTATGTTCGTGACGTTATAGTAATGCTATCCGTGTCACAAAAATCAGAATTACCCCCAGCTATAAAACTTATGTATGTAAAAAAAATAAAAACAATTTTAAATCCAAATTATAGCTGCCTGAATGCAAATTTATGATCGTTTATTAAAACATGTACATGCGTGTTTAATTTTCACAATAGGTTTGAACTAACTAGTAACTGATGGGATTCGAACAAATACTTATTATTTATAGGGTGTTATATACTGTTCATATATTATTCTTTCCTGAAACTATTATAGCTTATAGAAATAGAAAATTATAAATATAGGTATATATTTAAGACATAAGCCAAATTGAATTAATCAATTATAATTACCTAAATATATAAAATAACTTAATACAATTTTATTCGAAAAAAACCAAAAAATTCTATACTAACAAATATTGGTACCGATTCCGGTTTGGTTCTTCTATGAAAATCGAAAAAGAGTTTCGAAAAGATTCCAGTTCCTATATTTTCAAAAGGTTTTCAATTCAAATAGCAATATTTTTAATTTTGGTTCCAAGCCCTAAAAACCACTCACATACTAGATAAAATAATTAGAAATGGCTGGCGCTGTATCATTAAATTCACTACATACCTTTAGTTTATATAATCTATAATAACCGATTATAGGCATTATTATTTTACTTAATGTACTCAGAAAAACATGGGATATAACATATAGACATACAGTAATATCACATGCATAGTACCTATAGTCTATACTAAATAGCTTATTCATTTAATGAAATTAAAACTTTCAGCAATTGCTCGTATTGGTATTGCAAATTGTAGCATCTATTGCATTGAACACCAAACATCACCGAGAGCTAATAGATCGTGAAATTCCAAACGTTTTGAATCAATTGCTACTGCCATCTGATGAATGGTATTATACGAACCATAGTGACAAATACGGCCGCTACGTGAAACATCATGCGGCTAAGGTATTGGTTTACTTGGGATTTTCATACAGAATCAATATTTCAATTTTTGACATGTATCAAGGTAAGAGATATTTAAATAGTCAATACTTAATTTATTATTAGTATTTAATTTTTTGACGCATGAAATACGTCTTCTTAAAATATTTGACAATAATACTAATATAAAAACTATAATTCAACGATGTTAACGTTTATGTTTAAAATATCAATCTATACATTTTAAGGCTGGGATGCATGTTATTCCTATATACTCACGTATTTCATAAAATAGGGAAAAATACATTTTCTTTTAGATTTATATTTCTACCATTAATCAAAAATTATAAACTTAACTTATTAATAAATACATTATTATGATGGGAAATATAATATTTATATAAGTTAAATAAAACTTTACCAACACGATTTTTTTACCATAAGATTTATTGTTATATTTTAATAAAAGTCTATGATGATATGAGTATTATTATCATTATTTTTCAATGTTCATTAATACTAGGTAATATTAGTAAATAAGTTTTGGCATCAATATTTATTACACATAATATTATACCTAATTTTTATGTTTTTATATTTTTTAAATAAAATCACTTAAATGTAAAAATGTAAATATGTATTAATATCAGTAGCCAAAAAAGTACTCAAAGTGAATTAACCATAATTATATTCTGTATAAATATTACATATATAATTTTTACTTAATGTATAATACTATGATAAATACTATTATAAATAGAACATGTGAGAGTTTTGTTTGAGCTCACTTTCAATCCATCATTTGCCATTAGTTATCAACAGTTATGCATTTATATTGTTTTTTATATTATTATTGAAATATTAAAAATAAATCAATAATTTTAATCTACACTAAATAATTTTAATTTACACGTAAATCTCTTAAATAGTTTTATTTTTTTCGAAAAGATCCTAACAATCTAAATATTAATTCCGACAAAATTTGATTTAACTTTTTATTTTAACAAAAGTGTGACAAACATAATAGTTTGTCAAATGCTTTGATAAATTAACCACTGCTTTAAATATTGAATGCATGAATATTAAGGCATCTCGCCCAATTAAAATATCAAACGTTTCTTCAAAATCATTTCCTTACTTCCTTAGTGTTATTTTGGAATATATATTTTGAAATAGTCAACATACTTAACTGATGTCATTCTACAAAGCTCACACAAAATATGAACTTCTCATATTGAATAAATTATAACACAAAAGTTTTGTTTAAGGATTTTTGAATAATTATTGCTTCTATATCTTTAATATTATTTCCATAGATATCAGAATACTTGAAAGTTGTATGTTTTTAATTTCGTATGTATGGTGAAAGATAATATGAAACTTGAGTCATATACTGAGGTTATGACACAAATAATAGTGAAATAATATTCCCCCTTTTTTATGTTAAGTCCGTATATTATATTAAATATAAATTTCATGGATAGTTTATCTTATGTTTATTTGTTTATAAAAACATTGAGATTTTATTTTTAATTAGATTTATAGTGGATGATTGTTATTTTTAACGGGAGTTTAAAGCGTTTTTAATAATTAGTTTAATCATTTAATATTTCATCACGACCTGTTTATTCGATTTTTTTTAATGGTATTCGAGAAAATCAGTTTATGTGTATAATACTATGTACTAGGTAAGCCAAGAACTAAATCCAATATACTAAATGGTGTTATCGGAGATGACATTAATATTAAATACTACAATGCTATTGTACAAATCAGTTTGACTGGTTCTCGAATAACACAAATTTAATATATTTTTTTTTTATAAAAATTAAAATTAATCGTGGAAAATAATTTAAAATAAAAATGATTTACTTTTCTAGTTATAAGAAAAACGAATTATTAATTTTTTTTTAGCGTGATTAATACTTGTTTACAAAACTCAAATGATAAAAAAAAAATATCCATAATTTGAAAAAATTATCAAAAGGGTAATTATATCAAAATTAAATATAATACAATTTAAGTTGAATTTAATTTTAGTGGAATGACTTAAAATAAAAATACTTTACTATATTTTTGATAATATTACTAAGATATTATTATTTCAAGCATTTAATTATTTATTATTATTGTATTACACTATATACTTTTAAATTTTGAATTTTAATAGTTAATATATTTCATTCTTGGTTACTAATTTAAAACTGCATTTAATTAAATATTTATGTTTAAACATAACAAGCGACATATTAAATATCATCTATATTTGTTTTAATGCGAAGGTAATGATTTTTGTTAGATTAGTGAAACTTTAATTTCGAGTAGAAGAAGTGTGTCAGAAAAACTACAGAAAAGTTCAGAAACAATTGATGACATTTTCAATGTACTTACTCAATTTTAACAACATCGATTTTTGTTATTTAGAAAACTATTTCCACTGATTTTATTTAAATTAAATTCTGTATATTGTGTCACATTATTTGAATAAAATGTTAACAAAGATTGTTATAGTCGTTTTATCTAAGTACATGGATAATATTATTTTATGTTTACTAATACAATTTTAAATTTTAAAACTTATATATAGATATATATTTGTATAAAGTGAAAATTACGAAAGAAATGATTTTCACTAATATAATGTTTCAGTATTATAATTTTTGTAAAAAAAAAATTCATAAAATATATAATATATGTATAATTTATTTTTATCATTTTTTTGTATGTTAGATATTATGTATTTATAATTATTTATAATAATGCAAAAATCGTAAATAGTTTATATTTTTTTAATGACAATATTTTAAATTGAAAATTAAAATTATTTTATTTTTTTAAATTACCTACAATGTTATTTATTATGTATTCTAAAATTTTCGATTTTTAGTTTTAAACTATGATATTTTTATTATAAATATACTGAAATTAAATATATCCAACTAAGAATAAATTTCCTTGTCGAATTTTCATGTACCTAAAATATATTATGTAAATTTAACATTTCAACCTTATAAAATAATTGATACTTATTATTATTTTGACATTTTTTGACTTATTTTTTTACTTTTATTAAGTATTAGTTTTTTAAATATACCTACGTAAAACTAATATATTTAGTATTATTATAAAAATGTATTTTATTTTGGCAGATATACAACCAAATCCGCCAATAACGAAAACAAATGAAGACAACTACATTTCTGTGACGTCCTTATCTCCTAGTTTTGTATTGAACTCAGATCAATCTAAGTTATTGGGTGTATCAATAGAAACTGCAATTATCAACGTGTTGAAAGAGATTGAGGTAAATCAATGGTTTGATTATTATATTCATATATTTTAAGAAAATGTAATAATTAGAGTGTAACTATAAAATACATAGATAATAGGTATAGAGTAAATTGTTTTTTGATATTTTCTAATTTAAACTATTTTAAATTTATTTTTGATTCACTCTTAATTATGCAAAGCAAAAGCTTAAGAAATTAATATTATATATCAATAAAAACCTAATAGTGTTAAGTATCATAATATGTTTATATAATTTTCAAAAAATATATACTTTTTTATAACCAATAAAAACTATGTTGATTTAATTAATATTATAATAACTGAAACATAAAACCATTTGTTACAAAGGACTTTAAACAACATTTAATTTAGATTAGCTATTGAGAAATAATGATTTTAAACATCGTTTAATATAATTATAAAATTAAACAATATAGAAGCAAATATTAAAATAGAAAATAAAATGTTAAAATTAAATATATTCAGATTACAAATATTTAACTATTGCTTAAAAAAAATAATTTTTAGCAATCATTGAGTCAGTCTGCTACTCCATCTGAAGTTTTCACTTTGCATTGGGCACTGAATGGAAAATCGTATAGTCTCCTACAAAATAATGGTATGTAAAAATAATTACATTTATGTCGATAAACACCAGTAAAACTATACATGAGTGTATCGGATTATATTATACTTACACGCTTTGTGGTAAATCAAATAATGTATTATTTGTTTTTATTTAATCACTAGTAAATCGTACAAAACTCACAGACAAACGTGTCAAAACGTATAATAGTGGGTACCGCTTGAATATTGTGTAATATAATAATAATAATAATAATATAGTCATCGGATTTATATGCAGATTTTATTTTTATGCAGCATTTTAGTTTTAATTATGGCACAAACGATAGTGTGTACAACATATAATGTTGTTTATGCTTATTAGGTAGTTCTACGTTAATTTTTGTATACTGTTTTGTCATCAGATCAACGGACGACTGAAAAGAAGTATCCAACAGATGTACGTTCATCATTGTTTGTGCAGACTTTCGTGGCATGTGCCGCCAGTACCGTGGACCCCGTGATCTTGGTCCGGTTGCTCGCCAATCGCCTGGTGACTACGCCACTTTACCCTCGAAATAGCTCAAGCATAACATCGATGTCAGGACAAGATCCTTTCCCGCCAAGGACTACGAGAAGTCGAGCCTCGTCCACGGATACGAATGCCAGCACCCGAAGGAAACGGGTACGTAATAATAACATTATTATTTTAGATTCTGAACGGAGTGATGAATGTATTGATTTTACAATGAAATGTGTTTTTTTTTTTGTGTCTGTCATCGAGTTTTTGAGTGGTAATAATGTTTTGGTTTTTGACTTCAGCCCCTCTTTGAAAAGAAAAATAAATCTAGTTGGTATTTGAGGGAGGGGGGTTGGCCAAAAGTAAAAAATGTCCAGTAGTTTTCCAAAGCGTCGGGAAAAACCCTGAAAAAATAACTGAAAACGGGAATTTTTACGCATAACCACTTTTCGACAAAATCGATAATTTGATTTTGCTGTAACTCAAAAACGATCATTGTATCGATGTAAACGATCATTGTAAATACTTGAATTTTTCACCAAATGTTTATATTATGGTTATCTATTGATGATTAAATTTTCAAAATATTTTGACCTTTTTTAAGCTACTTATAGACAATTGAAATGTTCGACTTTTTCAAGTTTTTTTTCTTAAAATGTCGATAAAAAAAAATTGGCTATCCAAAAAACCTTTAAAATTGAATACAAGGTTTATTATGAGTTTTACTTATCGTAGTAAAAAAAAATCAAAAATCGTTAGTCACAGTTTTTGTTTATAAGCATTTAAAGTTCAAAAATTTACGAAATATATCAAATTCACGAAAATTTGCAAGGATTTTTAAAATTGAAAATTCATAAAATTTTTGTGATTTATACCTAAGGTTAAAAAACCCAATAAAAGATTATCCATAAGTTTTCCTTCGACTAACTGTAGAAAAAAATTCCAGCGTCAATATAGAAAAAATGTTAAGAGCGTATGAAATGAAAATTATTTTCGAAATCATGTATAATAATGAAATATTACAATTTAAATATAGGTAATAATATAATATATCCTACTAATTATCATTGACTGACAAATCAACTCTGTTCAGAATCGTTTTTCGTATACAATGATATCTGTCATTGCATTCAAAATTTTTTTAAATATGATTTTATAATATTAATACCAAGGGAACAGAATAGCATGTACTTTAAATATTATTTGTATACATTAGTTTAAAAGAGTGAGCAACAAATTTAAATTATTCTTTGGAAAAGTATTTCTGTTTAATAATCTAATATTGGTTATTACGCACATTTTAATTTTTTTACCAATATTATAATTTATAAAACATTACATATATCATGTATCTAATATCTATATTAACTAATTTCGTTTAATATGGGAAACCAAATAAACAGATACTCAAATATGGTTCTAACTTCCTAAATTTTCCATTTTAAGCGGAATCAACTGCGCAAGTATATAAAAAATAATTGAAATTCATATAATAACTTATTTTTACACACAATTGAATATGTGTATGTTAAGTATTAAGTTAGCAAAAATAAAACCGTTTTAATAATCGATAATCACTTTTTGATTATATTTATTCATATTATTTGTAAATAAAATCTACTTATGAACTTCTTAAATTAAGATTAAGCAATTTTAGATTTAAGTTTATAATATACGACCACGGTAAAAAATATATTTAAATCATTTCTTACCTAATTTAAATTTAATTTAGCCTATTGTATATATTTTAATACTAATAAGTGCATAAATACACGCATATTTTGTAAATTTTTAGTGCAAAGTGCATACTCTAATCAACCTTTTACCTTTATTGGCTTTATTTTACTTTTTTTTCAATGGCAAATAATTTAAGACTATTAATGTAAAAGTGATCATTGGTTGTTTTTAAAAAAATTCACTTCTCACGACAGTACAGGGAATATAACTATTTTAATTTATTTAACAAGCGGAATAAACTTTTGATAAGTTTTAATCCTAAAAACTCAGATAGTTAATCATAACAAATAATATATCATATTTTTAGAATAGAAAAACGTATGGAAATAAAAAAATATTAGTAATATTTATCAAATATCCATTAAAATAACAATTAATATTATCTTTTAATTATTATATATGTGTTGTTTTTATACATTTTTATTTCAGTTCAATTTAAGTCTAGATACTACAAAGTGTTATGGATATGATCCAGTTGATGGAATCTCTTCAAAAGGAAAATCAAAATCGGTAGGCATGCATACTCGCCGCCGTCGAAGCAGTACCAGCAGTGCAGGTGGTTTTGGTATTGAACCAGCGCTACAAGCAACTTTCAATGCGTTTTCAAATATAATCAAACATGACATATTTAAAGATAACACAATGAGCCCAGACATAGACACAGATGAATATAGAAATTCTAGCGGTTAGTAAAATTATAAATATAACTTATATAGTTATTGAAATAACAATAGTAGTATTCCTTTATTTAAATAGAACATGTATTAAAAGTAATATATTTCACCATGAACACAACGTAATAATTGATATTTAATACAAATAATTCATACAAACTCAATATTATTAATTTGTTATTGTCTAGATCAGGCGTGCCCAACCCGCGATCATTTTATAAAAAATTGTAGAGGAATAAAAAAATTATGATATTTATAATTTATAAAAAATGTTATTTTAATAAGCTTACCTTATTATTAGCTAATTTAATTAACTTATTTACCTTATTAAATAATAGAGATACCTAATATCCTAATGACTTAAATATTAGGTACTAACTCCTAATATATCTATTATACATTTTATCGAAATGAACAAAAAAAAACCGTAAAGTATAAACGGCCCGCAGTATAAATATAAATTTCAAATGTGGTCCACAAGTTGAAAAAAGTTGGGCATGCCTGGTCTAAATATTTAAACAATATTTTAGTAATATGATAAGAAAAGCTTAATTATTTATTTAAATTTAAACTTATATATAATCATGATGTACTATTGTTCAAAAAAATGAATATTTTTAATTATTAACAGTTTCACTGACTTCGACAAAAGCACTACCCGGAGTACTCAACTTTCAATTTCCTCCGAGAAATCGCCCATCTTTAAGATCAGCCAATATTCGTAATATCACCAATGAACGATCTAAATCACAAGCAAACATAACAAAGGTAATATTGAATTTTAATATTTTTTATAATAGTACTTTAGTATATAAAACTATTCTATAAGTTCAAAATATCAAATAATGAAAAAATAAGACTCAAATCCTTTACTTTTATTTGTAATTTAAGAAGTAAATCACTTTAGATTGACTCTCATTTCTTTAGATCTTTTCTTAGTACTCAGTTTTATCCTTCAGTTACACATTTTTAACCAGTTATCATTTTCTATTTCTTAAGTACTTCGTTTCTATTTATTTATTCCGTATATTCTATCTCTGGTTTAACATTTTTGTAATAGAATATAGACAATATGTCAATATGTAATACTTTACATTGTCTTAGCTTTGTCAATATGTAATACACATTCTGTTCATATAGATATAAAAAAAAGTTTTTTTCCGCATTTCTTTACTCGTTTAATAATAACTATTCAATATAATATATTATTGAAACTACTCGTCTGGATATTTCATAATATATTTCTAAATTATTTTTTATTATAATTTTAACCCATACTCAAATAATTATTAATAATATTTAAATGCCTCAGATACTAAACTCATGTATTGTGATTCATATTCATGATATTAAATCAATTATATTCCAAACCCAACTCTCAAATATATCATATTATAAAAAAGTTATGGACGTTTGAAGTTTAAGTTGTAAACAATTTATAAATTAATAAATGAAAACAATTCAATTTTTTAAATTTACTTTATTATCTATTACGATTATAACTATTACATATTATAATATACATAAATTAACGTGGTTTTTATTATTAAAAACAAAATTTGTATCTTATACATTAAATTAATAAAATATTTAAGTTTTAATTGTTATAAATAGCGTCTTAAATCCTTTCAAAAATTGAAATTATATTATTTTTACTTTAGGTAAGAGGAGACTCTTACCAACAGACACCAGAACAAGAAATTTTAGCCTTTCAAAAACAATTGCAAAATTTACCTGATTTGGATTCTCCAAGTCATGTATTTTCAAGACGTTTGCCATTAGATTCTACATTTGCAACAGCTACTGCAGAATTCGTACCAATTACAAGACCAAGATCTAGATCTATGCCTCGTGTTGCTTACGAATCAAACCGCTATTTGACATTGCCAGATTCATTTCCATTCACTTGTCGTTTACCAAGAGGTCGTTCAGCTGGAACTTTGGGATTTCAGGTAACTAATTACTCAAAACATTAATAAATAATGTAAAGAAATAAACTGAATTGTAAGATAATGTATAATTATACAATGGTATTTGCACAATTTTTAAAATTAAATAAATACTATTATACAATTAATGTGCAATGTATTTAAATGTTTATTAATATAATTGTGTTTATAAGCATTAAAAAATATTTCTAAAATGTTGTTTAATTGTTTAGAAAAAATTCCGCGTTATAGATTAATTAAGTTAATATTTCCAATAGTAACCCATAAAGATAAATTAATACGATTTATTGAGTTTTTTTTTTTAATTTTATCCAAATTTCATACCAAGACAAATTAAAACGTAATTATTATTTAACTATCATATTTTTTTAATCCTTTTGTTGAATTTTATGGCCAAAAGTGATATTCGAACATTCCAAACCAATTATTTTTCTATGAGTCGTAATGTCTATCTCAATATTTTTTATCATACCTACTTATTATACACATTTCTTTTAGAGTAAAAATTATTTTAAGAAATTATATAAAAGCAAATTTTGGTAATCATTGCTTTTTTTATTATTTTGAGTGTATTATATTAAAAAGCCAGATAAGTTACAAAAAACTCACAGTTTTAAATATTTGGTACGTTTTGAATAACTTTCCAAATTATTTGTTACAATATTGTATTTTGAAGTATTGATGCATCGTACAAAAACGATAATGAACAAAACTTAGTTATAATTGCTTCTACCATCGAGTCACATTTTTTTTTTAAATTAGTTTTATACAATGTTCTATTTTACGTTAACAGAAACTATTGAAACCATTTAATAATAATCACTCTGAACTGAACTAATTCATATCTATATAAATAAAAATGAATTTCGTTTTCTTCCACACTCGTAATATTGAAAACTACTCGTCTAATTCACTTGAAATTTCACATGAATATTGAGTATGATTTGGGAAAAGTCAGTATCTATGTGAGAATAACCCAACATCTCTTCCGGGCTCAGGGTGTAACGGAACAAGATCGTCACTAGTGGCGCACATCGGCAGATTAATAATATACTAATAATAGACAATAATAATAATAATAATCATTAGTAACCATTTAGGATCATTTGCATTAAATAAATACATTATATAAATATTATTATTATGTTGATCATTAGTGCCTGTTGATATACAATGTTCACAATACGCGTAAAGATTTTTTAGATCACCTCCTCTTGAACATGCCACATATAACTGACTATGGTCGAAACAGTGTGTCTAGCAGAAGTCCTGTGGTCTTTAATAATTTAATTTTAATCAATTTGGTCAGTCGGTGTTCCTCGTGTTCTTCGGGTCCTTTTTTTATTCACCATTTCTACTCTACCATCCCAAACTATTACTTTAGTTCTTTTTAGTAATTTACAGGTTGCTGGATTATCTATTATATTACAAGTAGGCTCTTCTGTTAAGTTAAAATTCAATGGTAATTTTAATGCAGAATATGCAGTACGGCAACCATGTAACAAGGTTGCCGCGACCCCTGAGGACGCTACAACTAAAGCGATATCGCCTTTTTTCTTATCTCTGCTTATATTAAATTTAACAAAAAAGTTTTTCCAGTACCTCCTGGTGCGTCTAAAAATATCAACCCTCCTTCATTTTTTTCAATAATATTCATAATTCTTTTGAACGCTTTTTTTTATCATTGATTAACATTTATTATTAACATCGATGTATGGATTTAAATCTAATATATTGTATGATGTTTCACGTACAATTTCGGTTTCGTGAGAAATATTTTGTATTTGATCCGCTAAAGTTAATTTCCATTGATTTAAATGTTTACCAGATATTAACAAACACACTTCTATGATTGTAATAACTTCATTAAAGATTTCATCTGTGTAAACAATTATCATCCCGGTGTTTATCATCTTTAAGTGAACCAAGTCGTTCACATGTTTTTCTGTATGTTTCATATAATGCTGTTACTGTTGTTTCTGGTGGTGATCTTGTTTTTTTTCCAACATCCTCATTTGAGAAGTAAACACGTTGTCCATTTTCTAGGTGTACAGAGAGATGAACTATGTTGAGATACCACTCATGAATAGGGAAACCTAAAATCCACCATATTGCTTCGTTACTATTTATATATCTTCCAGATTGATAGCCTTCAATTTAATTTTTATTGTTATTTTCTATTGCAAACATTGCATTTTAGAATAAATGGAGAGTAGGATACAATCTACCTGTTATCAGTGTTATCTATTTCAACTGTTTTATATTTCCCAAGCATTATTTTCATTTTTATGTTAGTTTTAAAACCATCATTCGTTGTACTCCTTCAGTACAATGTATATCCTTTAGAATTAATCCTGGTTTCATCAATCAATTTTCGAAGATAATTAAATTTGCATTTGCATTTTTTTTACAATGTGACAGTGGATTCCATTTCCTACATGGTCCATGTATCGTGTTTTTTTACAATTTCTAACAATTCAAAATCTTTCTCTGGATCTAGTAACTCGGCTGAAATGAAATCATTTATTTGATTGGGATGAAGTTTACTTTTTAACCATATCAGAATGTGAGCATGTGGTAATCCTTTTTTTTGCCATTCTATTGAATAAACCCATGATAAAACTTCACCAAAAATATTACTTTTTGTTATTAAATCCATTAATTTTTTTAATTTAAATTTAAACACTCTTGCTATTACATCATGTCGATCTCTTGGTTTCTGATAGGGTAGTTGTTCTGTTATCTAGGCCATTGACTATTATATATAATAGGGTAATTATTTGTATAATATTAATTCATGATATTCGTCAAATTTATTAATTATTATTGCTAAAATGTTCAGTTTCTATGAATGGTACTTGATGAAATATGATAAAGCGGAAAAAATAGAATAACCAAAACTATCTACTTCTAAAAATATAAATTAAAGATTTATAGATTGTATTTATAATACTAAATGTACTATATTAATTAAAGACTACGTAGTTTTCAACTTTTTTTACTATCTACTTTAATTTTTGTTACGAGTATTTAGAATAAAAAAATCATTATATTTAAAATCAAGTAAATTTAAAAACAAATGCATCTTCTACTTTAAATTATTGTAGTCACGACCCAGGCTAACATAAAAATATATTATTATAATTAACAACTGACGGTCAATAAATATAACTATAAAATATCTGGTCCGGGCAAAGAACGGGTAACCCCTGCTAGTTATTGATGAATATATTAGGTTTTAACATTTTAGAGCACTTGCCTTACTCGATTACATTTTCACAAAATAAAGTAATAAAAAAAAATTATCTCAGTTCAATATGAAAAACTAACATATTTCTCGCTTCACACTGTATTTAAAAGTATATCATGATTGTTGACATACGTATCTAATAATAGTTCCTACATTCGTAACATAAAATAAATACTTTATTGTTGTACGTATTGAACAATTTATTTTTAGCATAATCTAACAATTAATAACATTTTAATTATACAAATAAATAAAACTAATTCGAGTATCTATTGTCCCAAGTGCCTGGATGTTGGCTCCTCTAACGCGATCACCGCGTCGGTTCTGTTTTTGCATCCAGTCCGGGCAGTCCGTTCTAGCGTAGCTATCATTTTGTTTCGACGTATTTCCTAAAGAAAATTGTATTAAAATGTATTCATTTAAAATTATATTCCGTCAAGTACCTCATGAACGCTGCTTTTAGTGATCACCATTTAGGTGCAATTTGTTCACCTTTAAACCCCGTATATTACGTTTTGCCACGTCCCGTGACCTCTAACTGATACGTGTTGATCCATAGAGTAATATAGATATGCCGTTGTATAATATACTGACAGTGTTTGAATTTAAAACCGACCCGTAAATCATTCACTCCAGCTTTGTAGTCACTAATTTATTAAGTAATCCGCTAGACTGCGTGATTTCCAATGAATTTTCGTGATAACAATAAACGTTTGATAACTTTTTTGGCGGGAGCTAAAAAGATTTGACCCGCCGGCGTCCATGAGGATATTGGTCCAGTGTTCGTGGCTATTATCTGTAGTTGATATCTTCCAGTGACCGTGACTGGGTAGAAGCGGGTGAAGTTGTATTCTGCTGAATCGGCACTACTCGAGTTAGTTGAGGCGAACAACCAAATTGCATCTCGCGCCCGTGCGCAGAGTTACGTGGCTCACCACATCGTGTTTGATAATTTTTTTTTAAATATGTTAAATTCAGTGTGGCGGAATTGCGTTACGCATACCTAGCATTTTTTCATTATAATTTACCTTCCAATTTTTTTTTAACCTAAAATGGTCACACTGCTGGTTGTCATTTTGCAATTCAACTGATCTGCGGAACGGCCTCTCTACAATTTACATTACTCTATAGTTGACCAAATCTTCATCGACGTGGTTTCTTGAATTGCGTGTAGGACATTTTGATTCGAATTTGCACGTGTTTTGGCTGATAGCATTGCGCGTAACTTCAGTTTTCGTTACGGCGACCTATGCGCTGCCGTAACTGCGTGTTTTCGGCACGGCTATAGCACAGAGTCAGCTGTTATTAATTTGTCGATTATTCGAGTAGGTACCTCTAAGCCTGAGTTGTTGTAGTTTTTACGTCGCTTTTGATTGATTGAGTGTTCATTTTCGCAACTTTGTGACAATTTGACACGAAATCACGGAAGAACTGTCGGTGCCCGAGAACTGAAGAATCGTCGCTAGATTGGTTGTTTTTGTACAATATCTGTGATTCACGTTTCTCTTTGTATGTTAATATCACGTACCTATGTTACCTCAGACCTTTTTTTATATAATCTGTAAATTATTATGTTTTCATAGATATTATTGAATTATTATCTTATTCATGTTGCATGTTAAATTCTCGGTAGAGATACTTATTATTTACCAGATTATATGATTTATTATTATTTTGAAAGAGGCATCGTCCTAACACCAAATAAGTATTCACTGTAGGTTTACTTAAATTCATTTTTGTATCGGTTAAGCATTTTTAAATTTAATTAAAAGATTAAGAGCACCAATCACACAACAGGAGTGCACTGGCTCGACGAAATTCTTATTAATGAGTTCATATTTGCCGCATGCAAGTAAATAACATTTTTAGATACATAAACACCAACTTTTTACATAATATGTTAATACATATTAACATTAATACGTACTAAAACCATATAATATATATTATTATTTTTTCTTTATTTCCTAACAGACCGAGTACCATGGACCATGTGGCCCAATGGTCATATCCAACCAAGCATCGTCGGTGTATAACAGCTATCCGGTAAACGGTAATGACACAAGTAATAATGCTGCGTTTAGTGGCAGCATTGCAGGAGGTGTAAGTGGCACTGGCGCCTTATCGTCAGGGTCAGGTAACACATATAACAGTAGAAGAAGCTCGTACTCTCCCAGTGACAGATCTAGAGGACGAGATAGCATAGCATTTACACACGGTGGCGAAACACAAATTGCAATTACGCCTTGGCACAGGAGCATACTCATTTTGTTCGAGGTATTGTTTTCACTACGCAATTATTCCTTCGACGTAATATCATCATACTTATAAATATGATGTGTTTGAATGTATTTATTATTAAACATTCGTTAAAGCTGGGGATACGAAAACTGGCCGGTGAGCTCCTCCAATCATCCACCAAATAATTACCGTTAGCCATGGGTTCTCAAGCTATTCCACACCACCGCGTCGTTTACATAATAAACACACGGTTTTAGTACTGTAATACTCACTGATCAAAATTGGCCGCTAGATTCGTGTCGGTAACCAGCCAGTTTTCGTGTCCCCGACTATTCAAGGTTAGGTAATATAAGCATTTGGTAAACATTTCAGGTATTTACAATGATTCATTTTTGAGTTACAGAAAAATCGAAAAATCGATTTTATCAAAAAGTGGTTATGCGTGAAAATTCCCGTTTTTCCATTATTTTTTCAGAACTTTTTCTGACGCTTTTGAAAACTACTGGACATTGTTTATTTTTGATGAAACCTTGATGGTAGAAAAAATCTTTAAAATTGAATACAAGGTTTATAATAAGTTTTTCTTGTTGTAGTAAGAAACAAATCAAAAATCGTTATTAACAATTTTTGTTTATAAGCATTAAAAGTGTAAATGTTTACAAAATATATCAAAATCGTGGAAATTTGCAAAGAATTTTGAAGCTGAAAATTTATAAAATTTTTGCGATTTATATCTAAGGTTAAAAAACCCAACACAAGGTTCTTCATAACTCTTTATTCAAAATAAATAACAGTAAAAAAAAACTCCAGCGTCAATATAGAAAAAAATTTTATGAGCATATGAAATTTATTTTCTTATGAAATCGAATAAAATAATGATATATTACAATTTAAATATAGGTAATAATATTATATATCCTACTAATTATCCTAGACTGCAAATTATCTCCGTTCAGAGTCGTTTTTCGTATACAATGATACCCAGCATTAAATTCAAATTTAATACATCCATTGTAGTGACCTACTCTCCATTTCTGCTATACTCGTACAGCAGAGCAATATACACTTTTTTAGTATTTATTTTCTATTTTTTACTCAAGTTTCCTTTTAAATGACATGGAATATTTTGAGACAATGTGAGAGAAGACAAGTTTTTATTAATAGGGTTGATGTGGTTGATTAATTTAGAATGATATTTTGCAATAATTTTAACCTTTAGAAATAAAAATCGAATTCATAACTTTCAAAATAAGATATCAATATAATATAGAAATACGTTTATCTCTTTTTTAAACTCTTATAGAAAGGTCGGAGTAAAATTCTTTCTATCAAAATTCCAAGTCTCGAATTCCAGTAGTTTGGCTCACATAGTCCTACTATTGGTTATCGAAATATAATAATATTAATTTATTATGTAATAAAATTATCTTATATTATTATATATATGATGTTATGAAAAAAAACTCTGTTTTCTGTTTTATTCAATTGGCATATATTATTTCTCTTCCCATGATGTAGGTTTACTCGTATCTGAAATGTATGAGAAAAGTTACTACCCTTAGCTCTATAACTTAAAATATATGGATTATACATACCTACGTCATATCTAGTACTTATATCATATAATAATATATATTTTCTATTGTAAAAAAGCAATCTAACTAATTTATTTAATTTATACATTTTTGTAATATTTTAGACTTGGTTACGAACTTCAAAAACTGAACTAAATGATCAACATGCATTGTGTGTGGAAATGAGAGAATTTATGCGTATTGTTAATCATATTGGGGGAGAATATTCGCAATGGTATATTGAGATGGTTACTGAATTCAAAGAACTTGTAAGTATTTTATATTTTTTAATTGTTATTAATTTAATTATTATTCATTTTATTTATTCAATTATTCTTACTTCACATTTAAATCTCATATCATAAAAATTTAAAGTATAGTTTGACATTATTATATGAGATATTAATATATAAATAATTTAACATAAAAATACATACATAAAAAGGTTATACTTAAAATATAATAATAACATATTTTTAATTTTTATAGCCTAATACCTAATAGTACCTAATATAACAATGACGAATTCGAATAATAGTTGTTTACACTAATACAAATTTATAATTCTTATTTCAGTCTATTGAAATTGAATTTAAAGATGGAGACGCAGCTATGGAAACAAATAAGGAATACTCAAAGGTAAAATAATATTTTACATTCATTTTTATTTTTTGTCTTTTGTCACATTTTGATAATATACCACAATTTTTCATTTTGAGAGTACTTTCTGGTAGTGATTGGATTTGGTTACTACTTTTTGAGGTCAAAAGTACCCCAACATTTTGTGTTATTTAAAAAAAAATAGATAATCTAAGTATGGGTTATAAATAGTATAGTAGGTATTGATTTATATAAGTAATAGATATCAAACTTTAAGCAATCATTTTTTCATCCAACCAAATTAAAAAAATATATTTAATAATATAAATATAATAAAACATAAAATTAGATACTACCAATCATTATTTGCCTGGAGTTGTGTTTTCGTATACAATAACGAGTTACACTCGAAAGCCAGTTTCCTGGATATTTTACTCTTATAATATTATAACCATATGATTTATATCAATAATATAATTGTCATTAGTTTATAAATTATTATTAAGAATTTTTTATTATTATGAAATGGGACGGGCCCAATACAAATGTAGATATTAATATTAAACCTATATTATATTACAAAACAGATTAATCACATTCCACATTCACTAAAATATTTATTTTTAAATATTGAGTACAAACTGTAAAATATTAAACACTATTTTTACAAATGTTTTTAACTTTTAGATATAATTTCTTAGCAATATAAATTTAAAAGTTTCCTTTATTTAATAATGAATTAATAAATCAAGAATATTTATTTTTAAAATTATTTACTAAGCAGTTTCTACGATAAATATTATTGGCTTTTGATGCATTTTTTTTAATATTGATTCTATTATTATTTAATCATAACAAATTCAATTTTAACTAAACTCACTTAAAATAATGTTAATAAAATAAGTATAAGAAAAAAAAAGAAAATATTTTCAACTTTTTCCGAATAAAATGCATGTAGATGTATTAACAAATAAAACATTTTTGTTACATATTATGTCATTATTACAAAGTACTGAATGTATTTAATTTCTAAAGACACCATTAAATAACAAAAATGTAGAATTTAAAAAAGAATATTTTCTTTGATACGTTGCATAAGTTGTGATTGAAACATTAATCTCACAATAATGAGTATTAATATTGAATACATGTTCCCACTTGACTAACCTAACCAGACAGACATTACCATATATAGCTGTCATTGATTATTGATATATGTGTACTTATAGATTTCTATTTAAGTTTTACTTAATAATTATTATAATATACTTACATTTCAAAATGAAGACACATTAATTAGCCTGGATAGTGGTATACATCTTAAAACTTAAAATAAAATCTCATTATAATTTAATATTTTAAATATTAAATATTAGGTACATACAGTTGTTTTAATTTAAGTTTTAATAATTGTAGTAGAAAAGTGATTTTTAAGCATACTACCACGTATATCTAAGATTATTTTCTATAGGTTTTGATAATATGATGAATTAAAACTTGATTAATCATTTCACTTCAATATTAGTTACAAACAATTAATAATTTACTTATATAATTTAGTAGTTTTTAAAATAAATATTTTATTACCATTCAAAAACAATTATAAAAATCACATAGGTAATAACTAAATAATAGTATTATATTATTTATACTACATAGTTTCATAGCTATTAACAACATTTAGAAATAATGGAACAATATAGTTGGTTAAACATAATATAATTAATTATCATACCTGATGAGTTTTGTTTTCCAAACACGAATTCTAAACTTCAGACAATTATATAACAAGCCGTATTTTACTGAACCGTGCCAGACATATTTTTATATCCTGTCAGGATCTTTTTTTTTAAATTTAAAATACAATATAATGCCATATATTTTACATCCTTGTAAAACGCCTTTTGTTACTTTTCAAAAAATAAAAGTTTACTAACCAATTTTCAATATTGCACTTACACTTATTTCGAGCTTAAATCGTTATAGATTCTGAGCGGAACATGAATGTATTTATTTTACAATGGTATGTTTTTTTTTTAGTGTGTGTATATATTTGAGTACACGATAAGTTGTCGATAAACTACTTCTATTTTCATGTGTAGTTTTGAATAAAAAGTTGGATCTAGTTTTTACTTTATAGAAGTCAAAATTAAAAATCCCAAATATTTTTTTTCAAGCGAGAAAAACAAAATAAAAAATTAATAAAAAAAAACGGTAATTTTTTTTGACTTAATTCATTTATTTATTTATAATTATTTTTTTATTGTTTTTTTTTTGTTGTATTGTAACAGAAAAAATAATATCAAATACTTAAATTGTTCACCAAATGTTTATATTATTATCACTTACGATAAAATGTTCAAGATATTTTGACTGTTTTATGAGACATGAACAATATTCAATTTCTTTCAGATTTTTTTATGAATGTCGATTTATAATTATTTACAGCGTAGAAAACCTTAAAAATTTAATATAAAGCTACTTATAATTTGTTAATTTTTTAACAAAAACATATTAACAATTTATTGTCACACTGCTTTTTTGGCTGCATCCGAATACATTCAAAAACAAAATGTCCAAACTGCGGTCGCTTCAATGTTTGAGGCTCAAATGTATATGCATTATTATATTAATCTGAAATAATTTTATTATTATTATTATATTGTAACGTAATTTTTCAGTCTAATTTAGGTCCCTAAATAATTTTCAACTATACCCCCTTTAATATTAACTGTTTTACAAAATTATATTACTATTATTATTATATATTTTCCATATTGACATATGTTATTATTATAAACTATCATCTTAATTATTTTATTATTTATTATAATATATATACTTACATTATATTATATATTATTATATAGTCGAAAAAGCCACCAAATTTTATAATATTATTATTCATTTAAAATGCCATGTAAAAATGTAACATACTTTCACTTGAGTACCTTAAACTACAATCGTTTTATTTGATTGTCATAGTGTCATCTTCTTCAATTTAGTAAAATGTTTATTCGAATATAAAAATGTTTCAATCTAGAAACTAATCAGTTTCTATACATGCGTTAAAAAAAAAAAAAAAAAAAATAGAAAAATCAAAAATCAAGTTTAAGTTGTGCACGTAAATGCATGATAAATAAATATAAACTAGTAGGTACACGGAATGCAATTCGGACAGACCGCACTAAGGAATGGTAAGCAATTTGCACATTCCAATAATTTATATTTATTTTTTTGGAATGCAATTCGAATGTGCCAGTTCTTTTATAAACGCTCAGTTAGAAATTTGACAAAGTTAGTAAATTATTTTTTAGACTATGTTGACCATACTTAATATTTAAATTTTCATCTTTCTAAAAAAATACAAATTGTACACCATACACAAAAGGCTGTAGACAAATCATGACGATTTTTGACGTCAGTTTGGTTTACAATATACCCAAATTGATAATCTATGATGATATAAATTTGTTGACTACAAATACCTGTCTCGTTATAATATCCAAACCTACAATAAAAGTGATTTACTTATAATAATTATAGCCTGTAATTAATATTCAAAACAATAAAAAATATTAGTGATTTGTGGTCAAAATTAAATTGCTAAATACCTACTATAAATCGCTGTCAAAAATGAAACATAACATTTTAATACTTGCATAAAATATAGTTTAATCACTGACGTACTAAGTAATGTCTTTGGATTAAACTTTTTCAAAATAAAGTACAGGTTCCATTTGAATTTCTAATGTTGATCCACAATCCCCTTTCCATAAAATATTGTAAAAAAAAAAAAATGTAAAACCTATAAATCTTTTTAGATTAATACTTTCATATTATATACGATGTACATTTTTTCTACTTCAAATGTTTATACGATTAAAATATTACAGTAACATATACAGTGAAAACTCCCATAACGGACACATTTAAATAACGAATACTTATATGTTATTTTAATTTTTGATTTTAATAATTTCTATCATCGTAAATTTTTGGAATTAGAAAATGCATTAACATACAAAATGACTTCGTGTCAAATTACGAAACAAGTTAAACTCTAAAGTAACTGATTTTTTTAAATATAATATGTTAGTTTTAATTTTTATATTATCAATTTTTTATCTTTTTACCTTCACATTTTTAAAAATAAATTAAATTTACTATGGACCTATGTATATAATATATATTGTATATGTATAAATAACTAAATTAATTAATTAATTTTTTAATTATAATTTCAATATTTTATTTTTCTAATATTATATTTCTCCCTCTAAATACCGGACACCCCAAATAGCGAACAAAATTTCAACGACTGAGGGTGTCCGGTATTTAGAGGTTTCACTGTATTTTGAATCTCGCTGTAGGTTTATAATCATATTGTACAATTAATTATAAATTGTTGTTGAAACAGTTGCAGAGCGCTGTAATCGCGGGCACGTTGCAGTGCAGCAGCGACGAGGCGATTGGGCTGGCCGGTTTGCAGTTCCGCATCGAGAAAATGTCGGAGCGCCGGAACCAGACTCCGGACAGCCTGACCGCGAACAGCCCGGACTCGCTGTTAGACGGCGGTGGACCGTGCACCACGCTGCAGCCGATATCCGAGGACAAGGAGCACCACTGGCCGCTGGACGTGCCAGCCGTGGTGACGCCGTCACCGGTGCTCCAGCCGCAGTTTAATATGTTCAGCGCGGCTACGGTTACTAGCCCGACTGTCACCGATGAACCGTCCGTCGGCAAGATCCGCAACTTCTTCTTGCGCTCGTGCCAATACCTATGCTTCGGCCGCCGTCGCCAAAAGGACGTTCAACCGGTGCGCGACCCGTTCGGTATTTTGCATAAGGTGCACATGTACGTGCCACCGGACTACCGGAAGCCCAAGAACACGGCGAAACTTATCAAGGTCAGTAGTGAATTTCCAATACGTTTTATTAATACTAAGCATTGTCACTGACGTTGTTTTTGTTGTTGTTATTATCGTCATCGTCATGATCGATTTTAAACCGACGATGTTAAGTGTGCACACCCACGGCGAAGTTTATTTTTTTTAAACTTATTCCAAACCCAATTCTGTTTATTTAGCTACACGCGCAGGTGATAGATTTTGGGTATTAAATTAGACATGTTACACCTGTTGTACCGTCGCGCTTGGTGGGAAAAACAACGCATCTATGATTATTGCACAAATATTATACTGTGATATTTGATTATGTATAGATTATATACCAGTTACTCGAGTGATATTTTTTAACAAAGATAGACAGTGTTAGTTTGTTTAATTTATTTTCGAATCTGTTTTATTTTCATAATAATACTTAAGAAAAGAGAAATAAACATAATTTATTCTTGAATTTATTATAGAATACAGTTAAGCTGTTATAATATAATGTCTTGATACAGCCAGACATATTGATGTATTGATGATGTTTGTTATTATAAAAATATCTTGGATATTGAAACATTTTTGAGAAATTAAATGTCATAATGTACTCATATAAATACGATGAGTCATGGCTGTAAATTTTAGAATAATTCTAAATTTCGATGTTATTATTCAATAAAATCATGACGTTCACAAACCATTCTAGCAGGTTATATACATTTTATGAAATTTTCAAAATCTTATTAAAAAATAAAAATAAAAATAACTATATATAGTTTCTAGTAAATAAATTACCTATAAATAAATTATAGTAGCTCAACTCAAGAAAAGTAGAGATCAATAAGTTCGAAACATAAGATAAAAATAATTACTATTTATTATAATTATTTTTAGGTTTTGAAGATTATTAAACAATTATAGTTTTCTAGCTTATAAAGCTTATATGTTACTCATCCAGAATACTTAATAGCCCTTCAAAACTTTGATACATTTCCTGTTTTTGATTCCCGTAAGACTTCTGACACGACCAAAACTTCCGGATGTTTCACAATCCAAATTTGTATTCTCGACATTTCTCTTCATTATTTATATAAAGTTAATTCAATACCAAAATAAAAAAAAGTATGCATTCAATTAAATGCTATATAAGATTACTTGAAAACAACATAGATATAAAAAAAATAATAAAGGTAGAATTTTATATATTTGTATTGTAATGTCGTAACGAATATTATACTCTATAGTTATTACATACGTATTTACGTTTATGTTAAATAGAATATTGTATTTTACTTGAATTTTAACTTTTAAAATGTCTTAAAATTCTACTACTGCATTTGAATGAAGCAAAGTTGATAATTTAATTTATAAAAGCAACATACTGACATATCTACATAGATTATATATATATAGACTTGTTAAAATTTAAGAAATGCAGTTGTTTATTAGTTTTCAATTTTCTAAGTGATTAAACACTTTTAAAATTATGTTTAGTTGATACAATAATATACTATTATTATTATCATCTATTTATATTTCATAATATTTTAGATTTTAAGCGGAGCGATGAAAGTATTGATTTTTTAATGATATGTATTTTTTTTGCCTATCATCACCTTTTTGGGCGATACAAATGCTCCAATTTTCAGCTTTAGTGGTGACTTCTGTAAGTAAAACAATGTAGTTGGTACTTTGGGGAAGTAAAATATTAAATAACCCTTACTTTTTTTAATTATTTGTGGTATCAAATATAACCTAATCTAACTATTGTGGTATTTGCAGAGAGGTATAATTAACTCAGAAGTTAATACTAATTATACAATATGAAGTAAATAAATATCATTATAATAATAATAATAATAATAAAATACTTAAAATTTATAAAATATTAATTAATAAATAAACTTTCAACGATAATCAAAATAAATAAATAACTTGTTTAGTTATATCAAAAAATATATCATGGAATAATATACTTAGTGATTTAGGATGACAGGTCGTTTTAACTCAATATTGTTTTTCGTATACTGTATACATTGGTATATCGTTGAATTACAATTTCGCACTCAGTGACTCGCTCGACACTTATAGCATCATGTACAGCAGAGAGTTCTCACTTTTTTATATTATAAGTATAAAATAGTATTTATTAAATCTCAAATTTTTAGACATTATAATTTTTACAGTTTTAGATTATGAGCAAGATATAAAATATATTAGCTATACAAGTACAACCATATTATTTTTTTTTTTTTTTTGTGTACACTTTATGTTTTTAGAAAAAAATTAATTTAACCTAACGTAATACTAATAGTAAAATAAATTACTATATAATACATAGTAAATTAGTAATATGTCATGGCATAACTATTTTTAATTAATTCAATGATTCATCATTAAATTGAAATTTGACATTTTCATCACAGTGACTACTTAATATCGCGATGTACTTGAAACAAACTGCATATAGTATAGTAATTAGCTACTTTCTCATATTTATATCATTATAACTTAAAGTTAAGTTTTTAATAATTTTACATATAACATATAATTTTAATTGTAGATTCTAAAATCGTAAATTTTAGCAATTTTTCAATACAGAAAAATGGTATTTTGGACGAGTAGTTAATTAGTTAAAACTGTTATAGGTATTTAAAATTTTGATAAGATACGAAAAATAGAACAATATTTTTTGTAATGCCAATGTTTAATTTAGCGCTATTTATCCTAACTTTAAAAATTACATGTTATAAGTAGTTATGGCTAATCGATTCGTTCGAAATTCCGTTTTTAAGTATCAAAATACTCAACAATTGTCTTTTGTAATCATATAAAATTATGTAAAAAAATATTTTAAATAAATAAAAATGTCTCAAATTGGTTAATGTGGACATTAAATAGATTATCTGGTATATGTACCTATTATGAAGGAAATACCTAAATTATTGAGATAGTAACCTAATAGAAGAATATTTTTTTTTTATCGTATTAAATATTTACCCTGTATTGTTATTTATTTTATTAATAACATAGAATTTTTTTTTAAATCGCTGAAAATTTCCATTATTATTTATTATAAACAATAATTAGTTATAAAAAAATAATAAAAAATAATTTTTACAGGTATAATGTAAAAATTAATTTAAGTTAAATATATAATATGCATACATTTGTTTGTTGCTTACTTTAATTTTGTAACGTATTGTTGTGTATCGGTATGAATAATGTACATGTGCAATACAATAATTGAAATTTAAACACTACACAAATATAAATTTACATTTGCATCGTAGCATTTACCATATTATATATTATCATTAATACTTTATTCATAATGAATATAATATTTAATAACTTTAAAAAAACATATATTATTATCCCGTGATAAGAATTGGCTATTTTTTTAAAACTAGATGCATGTAGTGAATCACTATACTACAAAAAATACACCAGATAAAGGTTGTATATTTTAATTAATATTTGCTTTATTTATTGTTGTAAATATTATTTTCATTAACTCATTTTTATTTTTTAATAGAATAAAACAAATGTTTTAATGAAAACAAATGTTTTTAAAAATAAGTAAAATATTTCATTAAGGTAAAATGGAAACCTTTCAATTTCAGGCAATATAAAAACGAGTATGATGTGAAAATCAAACCAAATTCTTATCGCTTACAAAAAGGTTTAATAGAGTATAATATAATATCAGTTCAATGATCATTATTCATTAATAATGAAATAATTTGTAAATGAAACTCGGAGTTGTTCATTCGCATTTTTTAACTATATATATACATATTTATTAAATTAAATATGTGATTTGATGTTATGACAATATGTTTATCATATTAAAACAAACTGTGTTACTTGTTATTATATTGTTTTATTTTTTTATTTCTTTGTGTAAAACAAAGATAGCTATAAGATATTATTTTTTTTTTTTAGTCAAACGAAATTTAAGAATTACATAACGATAACAATACGATTTACACTAAATTGTAGTTGGTACGTACCTACTACAATTTTTATTTTAATAAATTAAATTATTTTAAAAGAATATGATACATGACAATAGTATTTTTCAAGTATTCTTGATTATATCAATTCCATTTTCAATGATACTTAAATTATAGTTAAATATATTCAATAATCTTTATACAATTATTTGATTTTTAATTTAGTTTTAGTTTAAATAAATGGACCTGATTTTATAAAATATGAATATGGTTTGTCTATGCATTGGAAATGGGATGAAATAAATATTACCGTTGAAGTTTATAAATTAATTGAAAAGTTTAGAAATATAATATGGGAAAAATTTTAAAACAGTGATAAAATGTTATTAAAACTAAATATTATTAAATACTATCTATTTATAATATGATATTACAGTTTTCAAAAATGTATTTATTAAATAAATATTTTTCTCTATAGATCACTTCACAGATTATAGATTACACTTCATTTTAAATGAATCGTTCCGTAAAAATAATTAAATTAGGTAATTTACAACAGTGTTATCCGTAATCATATTATACCGTATTCATTTTCATTACATAAAGAATCTAATTATAATGTTATGAGTCGTATGGATTTTCATTTTTATAAAATGTTGTTGATGTCTTTTAATATCGTATACAATAAAATGTATGCCAATGTTTTGGTTCAGCAAAATAATTAAATCGATTAGAGCATAATTATTTTTAACTCGCATGTGAATTATTTTTATGCATAATATTAGGAATAATAATTATTCAATAATGGTCAGGTAGCCTAATATTTCTTGAAGTATGAGTACCTATCGATAATTAACAGTGTAATTACCCTCCAGTAGTTTGTTCTCTCTTCTACCCAACACGAATGTCATTCCGCATTCGGTCGTTAACTAATAAACAGTAGGGAATGGTATAAAGCAGTTTTATCGCCGGCCCATGTGTACGTTAGCGTCCGTGTAAATAAAAATATTATGCAGTGTCGTCCGGTCGTACGGTGAGCCACGGTCCCATGTTTTTCCAGTTCGTTTGTTCGTTCGAATAAATTTAACAATCTCGAGGGTGTTTATTATTATATTTTTCTCTTTTATAAAATATAGATTGATTATCAAACAAAATTAATATATTGCAAGTAATTGCCCATGTTGTATTTGATTTGGATTTGCTGTTGTTACACGGGAAACAGAGAAAAACATAGTAGATTTGTGGTCAGTGATCTACTCGAATTGGTTAGTATGCTTCTTTTAACAATGTTATTTTCCATTAATATAATAGTACAATAGTAAACGGTACAAATATTGTTATAATAAAACTATACGTATTTGGATAGTACATCTATCTTAGCTTTATTCAAAATACGGTAAATTTATAAAATTAATATTTATTTTGTAAGCATACATACTTATTTTTAAACATAAAATAGATTTTTTCCAATAAACAATCAAGCGTAATTTCTGTGTAAGAATAAAAATACATAATATTATTTTATAAAAAACTAAAACTAAGAAAAAAAATATTTGAATTTAAATTTCTGATGTTAATAAATTACCTTCATACAAATTTGCTTTTTAATAACTTTTAATCTTTCTATAAACAATTGTTTATTTCTCAACTATTTTATTTTATACCGTTGACTCATTTGGCTTATGAATAAACATCATCTTGAATAAAAAATGTAATGCAACAATATATTAACGTTTATGTGAATTATATTATATATTTTATACGTGTGTTGTGTATAATATATATATATATATAGGGCAGTCGGTATTGATAAAACTACAAACCAGTATAATAGAACCATAAATGGAACAGTGTTATTGGAACGTACGAAAGAAATTTTATAATCGTCCAATGTAAGGTACCTATCACTATTTTTGGTCCATAAAATAAAATCCCTGAGTCTAGTCTTTTAAAAATACGGTCTGAGTTGAGTATTTTATAAAAATTTCCTAGTGCTAGATTATGTATTAAAATAAATTATAGTTTTATTGATGTTAATGTTTTATTCGTACATATCTAAAATATTTTTTATGCATACAGAAAACAATATACCTAATAGATTCCTACCACTTCTTGGAATTATAAAATAAAAACATTATCATTATATCACTTCAATCATATCATCTACTTTTTTTTTTAAATTATCTTTTGAGTAAAATTTATATTTACACCACCTTAAATAATAGGTATGAATTGTAAATATAACAAAAAAAGCAATGCATTCAACTAATTTAAAACCAAAAATAATTTTTAAATTAATATAGATTTTTAAAGCATACAATACATGAATATTATCAAATTTGAATTCATCAGTTTGTGTTAACATTTTTAGTATAAAATAATAGATTTATTACATTATTTGATGCTATGAAAATATTAAAGATATTTCACTTAAAATTAAATTACAAATAATTGTATACTATTAAAGTTTCCAAGCAAAAAATGAAAATATTTAGTATAATTTAGAAAAACGTCGGTAAGTACCATCTACTCAGTATACCTAAAATGCATAAATTAAAAAATAACAAATCTAAAGTTTGATTAGTTATAAAATTACAGTGGTGTAGTAACTGGTAATGCATGCAATTTTTTAAAAATAAATACCTCAAATTTAAAAATATGTAGTTTCTATAAAATAAAATATTATAAACAAAGAACTGTGGACTTCGATAACTAATAGCACTCGTACATCTTATAATAAAATATAATATAATCCTTAACATTTTTTAATTATACAATTACATCTAATTAAAAATTTAAACATTAAAATAATATTTTTATAATTATAAGGAATAACAAGTAATTTATTCATTTATTGCACTGTAAATATTTTTGTTATAATATTTATTTTAAATATTTCAAAGTTTATTTAATTTAAACTTTTAATATCAAGGCTTTTGACCCAGGTTATCAACTGGCTCATTTCTTGCAATTAAAAATATATGATGTTTACTAATTTGGAAGTTTAAAAGAAAAAAATTAAATTAATTTACCAAGTTTATCACAAAATTAATTTTCTAGCTTTAAAAAAAAAAAATCACCCATTACTATTATGACATTGAATAAATTATAAGATGAATTACTGTTTTTATAGAAGAATCATTTTAAATAGAATATATTCGTATTAGAGTGTTCAGTTTTTTTTGTATTTCACAACAATGTTGGTTTGTAATTATTATTATAATTATTACAAACCACTTAGTTATTATATGACAAGATGTGTAGGTAATTAGAATATTTTAAAATTACTATAATATCATGTATAATATTATGTTTCCAATATGATTGAACACATTCATATTTTCAACATTTTTTTTTTTTTTATTCCTATGGTTACGAATTTAAAAAAATATGGTTCGATTCAAACATATATTAGTGAAGATATATTTTTATTTCATTTGGAGATAAAAATTATTCAAATACTTCATCACAGTTTTTAACTAACCTCGTTTTCATCTCATAATATTATATTTCATATTTTTACATTCATTATGTTTATGTAGCTTTAAAATATTATTTAAATTATATATATATATATAAATATAATGAATTAATTGAGATAAAACGAATTGACTAATTTATTCTTTTTTTTTTTAAATTATAATATATTTATTTTAATTGGCAACCTTTTGAACGGTTATTATTTATTATTAATAAGAACATAGTTAATTTACTGATATATTCAAACAAAATAAATGTTGTAAAGGGTAGTATTTTTAAGAATGTTGATAAAATTAAAAAGTTTTAGAATAATTGGAAAGTCAATATCAAGTATAATTACGATTGGTATTCAATAATACCTATATTATGTTTATAATTGCATAAACATTCTTGGCACTTGAAATTTTGATGATAAGACAAACTATTATATCTAGTTAAAATATTTTTATTTTATGTTGAAATTACAATATATATTGACATTTAAAAACTGTTATATTGAAATTGAAAAATTAGTATATAAGTTTTTTTTAGAAAAACAAAGATACTGCGATAACACAGCTGATTATCTCCAACTTGAAAATAAATATATCTATTGTTCTCAAACGTTTTGGTATGTATAAGTTTGAGCTACTAACATAAAAATAATTTTCATTTCTATGTAATGATTTATTCTTTTTATGTCCGCACTATGATTTTTATCTAACTGTGTTGTATATTATTTTCGGTATATTATACATTCAAGTTGTATTATGTATTAATTTTTTTATAATACTCGTAACATTGGATTAAATTTGCATATATTTAAAGGATACCAGAAATGAATACAGGTACGGACATGAACATACTACATTTATGTTTATAAATATATAGATGTATAATTTATATGTTCTTTTATGTATATTGTGTTTATTGTTTACGCATACACACATATATTATATTATATATGGGTAATTATTATTTTTTTTTTTATAAATGTGTGTATGTGCGCGCGCAATACAAAGACAACAGTAATTAATAATAACAACGATAAACCATTATGTTATCACCTAGAAAATATTACTGAATAAAGCACGTGAACCAACCAGACTCAAAGGAATGTGATCAATGTGCAAAATCTCCGGTTTTAAAACATTTATTAAAAATCGCAGCTTTTATATTATAACTTACAATCATGTATAATTGTTTATACACATTGGAGGATTTTTATACGTATAATTGTTCCGATAGTACCTAGAGAATTTTGAGTTCATAACTTGTTTAAATTTAAGCATTATCATCGTAGGTATTTCAAAATATAAATACTTCACATTTTTGACATGTAGGTACCTAGCTGTTTTTGATAATTTATTCGCTGGACGTAACCTTAAAGTTGTTTACTATATATTTAACTAATAATCATCATGATTTACAATTAATTTTTGTAAACATATATATTGATACAGTTTTTGACAGCATTATGACCTATAATCACTGATTAGAAAAATAAAATAAAAGTGAGCAAGTAGATAACCACTGTACTTTACAGTAGATGTCGAGTGCAAGTCTATATTACTAAGTATATTTTAATATTAATATTGCTACTAAAGTAATTTATTTTATTATAAATATTATTATTACAGTATAAATAACCATTAGCTTAATATTAATCGCAATAGATTAATAATGTCATTTCATATATTCAAATATAATAATATACATACAAATTTCAAGTTCTTTAAAATATTAAATAAAATCATTAATGTTTGTTTAAATAATAAATGTCTTCAAATTTATAATTGAAATGTTTATAAAAATATTTTTTATCGTATATTTTTAGTTTTTTTTTTTTTTTGGTTTCAGTTAGAGTTACTTGAGGGCACTTGAATTGTATTGTCAAAATTTCAGTTTTCATTAGAAATTTTCTAAGCTATACAAATTAAAAATTTTATATATTTTTAACTACAAAATAATAGAATCCCCGGTTTTCTGTATTAGTTTATCCCGGTTATTATGAAATGAAGTTATAAGGAATTTGCATTTTTCCCTTCAAAGTATCAATAAGATTAATTTTTTAACGGAAAATATATTAAAGAGAAAAACTAAAGCATTTTTAGTATTCTAAAAGATAATGACACTCAAAAACCAAAAAAAAAAACCTCATCATTGTAAAATCAATACATTTATCTATTCGGTACTACACTCAAAATACAATTGTTGCGTCTAGTAATTTTAAATAAACAACATAATATTTAGCTAAAATTGTGTTATTTTTTCTTTAAAGATGTTAGAGTGAATATAACAATATTGTTTACATCATATTTCTTAAATAATGAACTGCATAAATCTTAGAGAACAGGCAACTACCTATTTCTTATATCTTAAACAATTTCGAACCAAACACATTACCATTAAAATGAAACCAATTATTTTTGAGAGATTACATTATTTAAGTAGTACAATATATTTACTGAATTTTCAAGCGTAACAAGTTTTAGATAAGAGATTTCTGGAATTTTCTATATTCAACATATATCAATTCAATATACCATCTTTTATTTTAAACCATATAAAAATTGAATATTTTATACATTACACTTCCGGTTACATAAATAACAATCATTATAATTTATTGACATCTAACGACATTACAATTCAATACATTAAAGCAAACACTGCTTACCTAATTTTTGCAGGTATCTATCTATTTGAATACTTAAATTCTTTTAGGGATATCATATTTTTTTTCTCCAAAGCTGTAGTCTTTCTTCTTCTAATCTCTAATATAAATAATTGTAATAATTGTATTATAATATATATTTATATACCATTTGTAAATTAATATATTAAAATAAGTTCGTTACATCATATTTTTTTAATATAATATGATTATTCATTAATATTTTATAATCTATATAAAGTTGTTTTAGAATTCTGATTTGAAATTTTTTCTTTTAAAAGAATAAATTTTTCCAAAAATTGCGTACTTATTTAATTTCAATAAAAATACTTTTAGTTTATATGCATAATACTTTTTTTCTAACTATATTTTAAAGTAATAAAACCAAATACCATAACTAGCTTTTCACAGTTAATTTGCATAATATTTTTTAACATATAATAAAGGATTATTTTCTAAATTGACAAATATTAAACATAATTATTCAGTCTGGACGTAAAATTAATGATGTAGATGAGTTAAAAACAAATAACAATTAGTCTAAATGTTATTTTAAAAATTTACTAAATAAATTGTTGAACCCATGTTATAGTATATATACTCCAATTATGTAATGCACTAAATATAATTATAAACTATTTAACACATTGATTTTGAAGTAACGCTAATTACTAAAATAAAATAAATTAGTTAGCTTAATAAAAAAAAAATACATAATTCAATAATAGGTATTATGAATTATTTTATAATATATTATGATATTATGTAGAATATATAAGTATAACAATAAATACTTTGAAATGTATTTGAGTAATAAAAATTACACGTCTATATATGTATATTATTAAATTAGTATTAACGATTACAATATGTATAACATATTTACTTTTGCCTAGCACATAATATAAAACTTTTTAGTTGGCGATGTCCATACAACTTAAAAATTAAAAGTGTAATTATCATAGGAACTAACTTATAAATTTTCCTATGAAAATATGAATTCCTGTTATACAAAATTATTTGCTATTAAAATCTGTAATTTTGTTTTTAAACTCAAATAAAAAAAAAAAAAAGGAAGGAAAATAGGCATAACCTTTCTACTATAGAACATTAGTTTTTCAAGTGTACTTCTTTAATAAGGAGCAAGTCACTATAATGTAAATATTAATACGTCAGCCTATATATTACTCGATATATTTCACAATATTTTATATAATTCTTACTAGAGTCATTTACGGTAGGTTTAATTAAATTTTGTCTAAAACATTGCATTTTTAAATTATAAAAACAAAAAATCATTATTCTATATTTAAATATCTAATTTAGTCCCAATTTTTGATTAAAATATGTACAGAAAATATTGTGATATTTTTAATGTTTTTAGCTATTATGTGTCTATAGTAACTAGTAAAAACTTATGAGGAACCTAGTATTGAGTTTTAAAGTTTTTTGACCCAACAGAACATTTTATCAAAATTAATATAAAAAAAAAATGATTTAAAAGATAATTATTTAAAATATCTGTTAATAGCTCAATAAGAACTAAAATATTTTGAAAATAATTGCAATATATTGAAAAATGATAGTTTAAACATTTAGTATTAAATATCTACGGTTATTAATTTTTGAACTATACAAAATATGAACGCGTGAATATTCGATTTAGTTCAAAATTCAAATTTCACTCGCATAAAAAATATTTGTGGGTTTATGTTAAACTTTTTTTTTTTATTGTAAAAATTAATGAATCTTTTGAGTAATCGCGCATTATTTAATTCTTAGGTGAAAATGTTTCTATTGATATTTATTATTTATAAAAGAAAAAGGATCAAAAACGTCAATTGTCTAACACGGTGAATCTAAAGGACACCCACACTATTTTTTCTTTAATAAAGAAATTAATCAAAATGTGATCATTGGAATTTTTAAAAATCCTTGAAGTTTACATTATTTTAAAATACTTGAGATTGTTTTGTATTAATTGAGGATGGTCCTACGGTAATACAAACTACTGATTTTAAAATTGAATCCTCTTTTTTTTTTTAGGCCCATGTTTTTTTTTTTAAATAATTATGAAACTAAATAAAAATCCAAATGAGTAGTTTCTAAGTTATTAAACTTTAAGAATATGTAATGGATAAAATGGCCCATGTCTATAGCCGTGGCAACGAATCTCTTATCTAACACATTTCACAAATATAAAGAATGTAACGATTGCTGGCGCCCAAGCTATAGCTACCGTTACACAAACTATTATCCATTATACTTAAAACTTAATAACTTGAGAACCACTCATTAAAATTGTAATTCAGAATAATCAAAATTAAAAAAATATATATATGCTCAACAATCATATGATAAATACAAGTTTGTACCATTATAGAACCATCCTTAAGTGGTACAAAAAATCTTGAGTTTCAAAAATATGATCTTCAAGAGTAATTCAAAATTCTAAAATTTAAATTTTCACTTCCTTCATTTTTTTAAAAAAAAGCGATGTGCATCTTTGGTGAATCACTTTATATATAATAAAAGAAACGTCAACAAATATTTTGAAAATATGATATATAGATACAACTAATATAAACACATTCAGTTAAAATTTTAAGTATTTACAGCTCTTCGTTTTTGGATTAAATAAAAAAAAAAAACGACTGTAGCCCATTAGAGCAAAATATGCTCGAACGGATCACAAAAGCGCAAAAATATATACCTTTTAAATCATAAGTGCAAATAAATTTAAAAAACATAAAGTGTATTTTATAGTTTTAACAAAATCATATAGTTATTAATTAAGCTTTTACAGTAATATTAAAATAAGTTAAACAATTTCAAATTAAAATAACACAAAAGTAATAATTAGTGAAAAATCTATAATGAGAAGTACCTTAAAATTAAATTTGAAATTTGAAGTTCAAAGTTTTTAAGTAGTCCAATCTGGAAAATACTTTTTCTATGTACAAGTTCCATGCTTTTATATTGGAGTTGACTTTAAAGCTATCAAATACCATTTAATATAAGGTTATACTGTATATACTGTATGTCTGTATACTTAAAAGTTCTTTTAAATGATAATCAACCGTCACCATGATTTTTTATGACAATTATAATACTAATTACTACATAAATAGTTTTTGAATTATAAAAATACTATATATTTAAGAAATAAATATAATGAGCATCAAATTTATAGTGAAACTTATATTGTAACGGGTAAATATTGTATCAGGTAATACAATTTATTTTTGCGCTTTTATCCTACTAAGTTTTAAAAGCGCAAAACGAATTTGTGCTTTTGGTTTAATGAAAAAAATTAACGATTAACGATTTTGGATTTCTCCGAAAAAACAATTCAAAGCAACTTTTCATAAAAATTCCTGTTTTACTAATAATGTATTTATTAATTTTGTTTTTTCCAGTTTTTTTAAAAAGTATTAATAATTTTAACATTTTGATCCCCCACATTGTGCCAACTTGATTCTATTTTCTATAAGAAACGTTTATCAATTATTAATTATGCTATTTATATCACAAACCACTCATGATACGATTTATTGGTCTCGGTACTAAAACGCTTCATTACGATTCCTGGTTCTGCTTCCGATTTAAACAAAATATTAATTAAGGATTAAAGTAAGGATTATGTTTAACACCAGTATTTAATATTTTTTCTTCAATATAAATTGGTATTCTGTTTAATTTTTTATACATATTGAACAAAATAAAAGTATGTGTTATATTTTGTTTTACAAGAAATAAACAGCTTAACAAAAATAATATTAATTTATCAAATAACTCTTTATACCCGTAAAAAGTAATCATGGAAATATTAAAAAAAAAAAATAACCATTGTGAAAACCAAAATTTTTTATTTGAAAAATATTGGTTCAAGTTTTTGTTCCGGATCCCAATATTCTGAGTATTTTTGTGTTTCAGTCCCTTCTCCATACCATCCTAAAGTACATTAATGTTAACTTTATGAAATAATAATAATGATAATACCTTTGTTAATTTTATACAATAATAATATAATACACAATAACTATTAGATACTATATGCGATATTTTTGCAAAAGCTAGTTCAATCTATCTAATGTATAAATAGTATGTATTAAAATTAACTAATATATTAATAAATTGTAAAATATAATTTGAAAATGATACTGATAGATCTGTTCTTCCTATAAAATCGTATGCTCAATAATTTACCATTGATTTAAAATTGATCTTTTTAATAACTATGGTGTATTATCAGAAATATTGTCAAAATAAGTAAGTATCTAATATGACAAAAATAAATTTATGAAACGCATAATAATTAATAAATAATGAGTAATAGTACTTTTGTAAATAGTTTAATTATTTTTAATTTCTGTTAGGCACCTATTTAAATTTTTAATATTTTTGCATAACACTAACTTACGAATAATTTATAAAATAAATTGGTGAATTTAAACTCGGCTATTATATTAGTATAATATATTGTTTATTTTAAGAGGTTTGTATTTTAGAATATTAAATTTTACTTATACATTGTTATTTTTATAGAAGTATATTATGCTTTTTTATTTGGGTCTTTGCAGCAAATAATTTAAAACTTATAATGATTACCTATGGTTACAAAATGTTATCTAATGAGTTTATCTTATTAGTTATAATTCCATCGATACTGAAAACTAATAGCTACTCCTATCTAGTCATTATTATTCATATGTGTATTATATTATACATAGATAAACTCGTTAAAAATTATAGTAATTTTTGTGTTCTATTTTATAATGTATTAATAAAAAACGATACGAATAGTAATTTATCAATATGATAATAATTAATTAAATAATTGTGAATTGAACATTGTTTATCATATTATTAATTAATTTGCATTTCATTAATGATACTAGAAAAAAACGAATAGTTCAGTATTAAAAATAAAGCTCTTAAATGATACAATTAAGTCTCAATAACTTTCAAAATAAAACTATAAAATAATATTTCATTAATATTTTAACAAGTTCACTTTTTTTAGGACCAAAATTAATAAAAAATTTGACAAACAAAGGTGAATAATAAAATATATATAATAAATATATGTATGTAAACAACTTTTTGTGGTAGGCGGTTATGATAAAACATTCTTTAGTATATTATTATAATACATAATATTATATCACATATAATCCCAATAAAAAATTTAATTTCTAAAAAGATAAAATTTACTTAGGTACTTAATATCCCAATGTACCATACATTATAATAAAAATGATAATAAAATATTGCTGGAAATTGTTAAAATAATCGTGTTCTATAATTTGCTCGTTTAATGGTACTCAAAGAGTCAAAAAATAGAAAAAAAAATTGATACTTAAGTCAAGTTTATAAATCAATGGTTTTCAAAATGATTATGATAATATTTCTCATTAAATAATTGACATATTATACTTCTATTATGTGTATATAGGAATTAAATAATTGAATATTTAACTCAACTTTAGAATTCTGAATATTTTACAAAAATTTGAAAAATACACGAGTAAAAAGTACATTATATTATATTACAATTAATTTTGTGTTGTACACAATCCAATAATTTTAAACGTTTTAATTTTAAATAGTATTACTATAGAATAATGTATAGGTTACTACTTTAAGGGTCACATTATTTAAAATATATTCAAGAGTAAAAGCTATGAAGAAAACCATACACGATCGATTGTCGGGTATTTATGAGGTGTTCTTTTACAAAAAGTAATATTGCTAAACATAAGATACATTTGTAAAATTTCCGATAAAGAGCTGACATACTCCATTTGTAGAGGGTACTTCACTATCGGATATGTTGCACTTGAAATGGTGTGTATGTTAAAGGCATATTTTTTACGGAGCTAGTTGGTTATATGCTTTTAGAAGGCATACGAATTGCACACTTTTGCAAAAATTGCATTTTACAAATTAATATATTATATAATATTTAGTCGGATTTTGTTTGTTTAAATATTTATAGATAACGCTTGACTCATTAATATTGTTATCAGTATAATGAGGTACTTTCTAGAATAATTACCTATCAAAACCGTATCATTAGTTATATTGACTGTATAAATTATTATTTCGAATATAAATATTATCAGTGTTAAATTAATAAAAAAAAGAGTTGTTGGCACCAAATTTTCAATCAAATTTCGTATTATATTACAAATATAAAATATATTATTTATAAAGCCTTAAACTAATACTAAAATAAATAATAGATTAATAATAGTATAATAAATCGGTACAAATAAAACATAATATAACAATATTTTTTTTTTGTTATTGGAAATCTTTGCTTACCAGGTCTTAGTGCTATTTTTACATATTGAAATATTCTTGAAACAGTAGAATTATACATAAACAAATTTTTTATAAAAAATAAGAATTAAATGTGATTTTAATTTAATATACCATAAATTTATTCAATTAATCGTGTAATTGTTATTACAATTTATAAATTATTTTTCACAATTTTCTGTAATAGTATAAAGGAAAATTTTAAATAATAATTGTACATACAAAGTAATATCGTGTCTTTCATTTTTAAATCCATTAAAGAAGCTTAATAAACTAAATTTAACAATTCCCCCCCCCGTCCTCCTCCTAAAAAGTGGTTACATAAGAAATTAAGAAATACGTTTTACAATAAAACAACTGTGTTGTTTGTTTGTACAGCGTTAACATTTAAAAATTGCTAAGATTATAGTAACATTACCTACCTTACTTACGTGTTATTGTTGTGGTGGTCAATATTTTTTCCATAATATTATAAACTTATAAATAATTATTTTTATGGCTATTTATATTTTTAATAATTCTTATAATATGTAAAACGCACATTTAATCCCAGTAAAATTCAACAATATTTATGCAGAATAAATGATTCATATTTATGTGTATAGGCTTTAGTAAATTTTTACTGCATTTTAACTATTTAACGTCAATCAATGCCCATAAATTGTGCCTATAATATAATGATAATAGCAAATATCCATACAATTTATCCTAAAATCTAATCATAAATAATTTTTTTGGAATAAATAATAATTAAATATAATTCTAAAAAAGTGCTTTAAAAAAAAAAAAAACTATTAACATATGAGGAAAATGCAATATTGGTTTATTTAAAATATAATATAGGATTTAAATGTAATTAAAAAATAATTTTGGAATTAACTACTTCTAAATTAATTATAACAGTAGGTGCCATTAATGATTCACTACTTCTCTTCAATTTTTTTTATTTTTATTTTCCATAGAAAGAACATAACAAAGTCCTTTAACATTTTATATAATAACAATTGGAGCTTTAGTAATAAACTAATCACTATCTTTCTGAACATGGACACAGCAATTAAAACATATACAGTACATTGCGTGTACGAACAAACACATTAAGTTTTTTTTTAAAAACATTGCGTTTTGACCAGTTATTAAAATTTGAACTTATTCATATACATCATTGAAAACCATCGTTTTAGATGTTAAAAACCTTTGTCTACTCTCTACACACGTGGCTGATCAAAAAATATAAATAATAGCCACTAAAATGCGGTGGAAATTCAGTTTTGGCTTTATAACGATTACTACGGCTGATTAAATCACAAGTTTTATAGTCAGGGAAAAATCATTTTCACTTATTTAATTTCAGCATGTAACAAAATAACTATAGGATTAAACTTGGTTTTTTTGTTTTTATGTTTTATCAAAACTATTTTTTTTATTCTTCACGCACTTCAATGAACACCCAAAGAACATATTCATTCCGTTTATTTGAATCACAAACGGTTGGTTGGATTTTTACGCTAGTTAAACGCCAAACAGTTGTGGTCTGTTTAACGGAATTGTTCGTATGGTAATTTTTCTATGTATTGGATGGTATAAAAGCATATCACCATGTGACAAACTGTTCACTTAGGTTTCAGACTTCCTACATAAACGTACAGAACTATTTTTCTGACAGCATTTATCTTTATTACATATCTTATTTATAAAGTATATTAAGTATGATAATAATTTAGTTTTGAGCAGTAGATAAAATCGTCCAAAAATCAACGAATCTCGGTAATTATAATACATGAAACTACATATTTATTTATCGTTAATTTCTTATACACTAGTACATTACATATATAAATATATAATACTTAAATGCACCGATTTTTTTTTATTTGTTTTTATTTTGTTAAATTTTCAGAAAATAATAATACTAAACTGAATTTTAATTATAACTAAAATATGTATGAATACATTTGTAATGTTACTATATTTATATAATTATAAAAGATAAGACATACGCTAATAATTTTCATACTTTTCTTTGTAAATTTAATACCTACCAACTTATTTTATTAATTTGATTTTCTTCCAAAACTGTATACTTACGCTTTGCCATGTATAGTTTTTTTTTTTTAATTAGAAATGTTTATATTTTATAGTTGTATATTGTATACACTACATATAGAGTTATGTTATTTAGTTGGTCGTTAATTTTTAAGTATGCGGTAATCAAAGATTTTTAGAATTCAATCCCAATAAAATATCTTGCAAATACCTGTCACACTACAGCAGTATTTATTATTTCTTTTTCATAAATCAAACGTTCCAATAAACTTGTATTTTCTAGATATATATTACCAACAATATTTTTGGTTTCAACTATTATTGACCAGTTTTGATAATGTTTCCCTGTACATGTAAAATCCATTTAGTTTATCTTGTGGCGCGTTATGGAAATAAATTGGTAACGACATGACGTGAAATGTATCACAGTATAATACAATAACAAAAACAACGTAATGTCTGTTAGATTGTTCATTTAAATCTTGACCATTTTGTTTAAACTTAGATATTTTTAAAAATGACGATTTGATTTTTTTGTGCTTTTGTTAACAGGAATTGAAAAAGATTGTTGCTCATACACTTTTAAATGATTCAGAATTGCAATTAAAACGTATTTATGTAGAGAGATGTAAACGTTTGCCGGCGTTCGGTTGTAACTTTTACTTCGTCAAAGAAGTTCAACGTGGTAAAACAAAAACAAAGGTAATATACTCGTATATGTTTATATTTATATTTTCACATTATGTTTTATAAATATCAATAGAAATAATATAGATAGGTATTTAAAAATCAATCATCTAGTTAATGGGTTCCAATATCATCTGGAGTTTTGTTATATTATGTCGTATTTTTATTTTAGCTTCTAAAGCTTAACATTTTTTACTGGTCATCTACTTTAATTTTTAAGTATTAAAAATACAAAAAAAAATCATTTATTTCTAACAATATTGCGGGTTTTAGTTTTTTGTAATTAAAAGCTTTTCAACACTTATCATTCTTTAATATGTGTTTTTTATGTTAGTATTAAATTAATATAATTAGTACAATTTTCAACAAAATATACTTTTTGTTATTCAATTTTACACACATAGCAATTGGTATTTTAACAAAATTAATATCATGTATTTTTAAATTATTATTAAACATTTAAATATTTAAAACTTGGAACCAAATTCGCTTGATTTTCGAAAAAAAAATTTTAATTTTGCCTACATCTTTTCTGTAAGTAACTATAGTTTTCTTATTTATTATATGTTTAATAAATATAAGCATGGAATAATATGAAATTATGAAAATTCTATAAAATTCAATATTATCATATTTTATAGATTGAAAGTTAAACAAAATTTGTATGACATATAAATAAATTATCTAATAATTGTTTTTGATATTATTTCAAAATCATATTTTTGTGCTATTTATAGTATAAATCATAGATGTTAAGAACATTTTAAATACAATTATTTATTTTATCGATATTTTTATCAAAATTCTAATAAATATATAACCATAAGTTATAATATCTTAAATTTGAATTGATAATAAAATCATATTTAACGAAAACAAATATTATTGTTGTATGAAGTTCATATATTTTTGTATTTGTGTTTACATAAAAAGTTTTTACTTACCTATACAATACTTGTTATTTTGATTAAATTTGAATAATTTGTTGTAATTTTAGTGAATTATAATTTAATTGAATTCAAACATCAGTAATATTGATGGTAAATTGTTATTACAAATCGATTGATAAAAAAAGAGAAATCAGGTACATAAATATTTAAATTAACCCTATACAAAAATAAAAACTAACTTGATGGGTAAAATTAATGATGCAGCTATCTAAGATTTTGTGGATAAATTGTGTGACATTAAAGGTACAGAAATCATTAAGAAGTAAAGCGGAAACACGGCTAATCTATTACATAGACATTGTTGATAAAACCACTATCATTGTTCGTCGGATGTTTCGCCGACTGTCATGATTGTTCTCAATTTTAGTTTACTCTTGTCGTTTGATAAACTGGTTGACATGTAACATATTCTCATAATAACATAATACATAATTAGTTAAAGAGGTTGGCTTATAAAATATTGCTGTCACTTAATTAATGAAACATTTCCAATAAAAATGTCCCGTTTTTGTTATAATATTTTGAAAGTTCAGTGTGATTATTTTCGTAAATAATTAATTTATTAATTTATGAAAATAATTAAAAATCAAAATTTAAAAAAAAAAATAATGCTTATGCTTTTTTCTTATCAGGTAAACAAAATAATTAAGTTATTTTAATAGGTATTAAAATCAAATGTTATTATTTTGTATAAATAAATTACTTAATATTTAAGTATATTTTAAATTCAATAGAGAATCTAAGTATTAAAATTATGATCTCATTTTTTTAGTAGCACAGTTATTATAAAAATTATTGCATTAAAAATTAACAACTGATTGATATTTTTGTTATGCTTCTTAATATATTCTATAAAACGAAACATGAAACTTATAATATTAATTAGAGATATTATATTTAATAATGATTATTTTTTTTTTTTTATAAAACTATATGGTAAACCATAATTTTGTTATGATTTATTGATTAAATCTTAAGTGTTTACAGTTATAAAACTATCTATTCAATGTAATATCTAATATTATAATTACTTACCTAATGATAAACAGTATTATTTGTATTTACAATATATGTATTTATTATACAGGCTGCACGTTTGCTTGGGTTGAGTTTTGATAAGATAATTTTGCTTGACAATAAAACAAAAATTTTATCTAAGTGTCAAAATACACAAGATTTACTCCAGGTAAGCGAAAGTAAAATTAATTATTTTTAAAGATCACTGTAGTAATTACCTTACTATGTATATTGGATTGTAATAATATAGTTATATTTATATGTAATCGTATAATTCTTCTTGAGATGTATTTAACAATGTTACATTAGGGGCCCTAATAAAATAAAATAAAATAAGTCATAATATTGAACAAAGTCCTTGATTCGTATTTTTGAATAAAAAGTATTAAATTTAAGTCAAATTGCTATTAACATTATAAAATACAATGATTAATTATTGTATCACCAGTGTTTTACAAAATTAATTTAAACTCATAGATTTTCTATTGTTCAACAAGCTATTTGAATTGCACAATGTTTTATTGTCCCAAGTACACTGAACTTAATCTGAATCTTCAATTAATATTGTATGAATAAAAACCCTGTCAATTTTTCCAATCACAAAAATGCAGTTTAATTACAAACATGACTATTTTAAAATTGAATATAGCATTTAAATTTATTAAATTACATGATAAGTTTATTTCAATATTTTCTAGCGAAATATGTGCATATTTTGTTAACGGTGTGTTATTTAATATTATATTTAATTATTCATCAAATAATGCAAAATTTAATAATCAGGATTGTCCTTAACTACCCAAGCAGTTAATATAATATTACTATAGGAAAATAAATTATACAAATCCTTTTGAACATACCGTCATAAACTTTATATTATAATTTAATATGACTAACTACTTCATACAATGCATAATTTATAAATAAATTGAATAAAAAAAATCTGGAGGAGATTGTTGAATCCGGAACATTATATCTTTATTGTGTATCACAAATTTCACTAATATTTTTTAAATGTGATAAAATAATAGTTATTTTAACATTATAGTACTTATATAGTAAGACCTAGTGTTTTTTTTTTTTTATGATAGTGCTAAGTTTAAATATTATCATCTCTAATACTTGAATAATGAATAATAATTAAATTTTATGTTGTAAAAATAATATAGTGGCAAACAGTATTCCGACGAAATCGAAACAAGGTGTCACTTGAATTTCGTAACTCTAAATGGACATTGGCTACACCAACTGAGCGATCATTACGTGACATTGGTTTTGTTTTATTAAAAATTCTACAGGAGATCGACAGCAATTTCTTAGAGCTGCATTCTGTAATTGCACCAAACCAAACTACTAAACCATTAGGTTAGTAATAAGTTCCTTAGTATATTTAAATTAGTTCAACGTTGTATCATCAATTGAAGTTGGACAGCAATTAATCTGGTGAATTATACCTGAGTATTTTATTATTTATATAACGGGATACTATTATATTATTATGTAATGATATAAAAATAAAATAAAATATGATTTATGAATAAGATTTTGTGTTAAAAAATGACTTAGTATTTTAAAAGAAAATTCATTATGATTTTCTTAGTTGATAGGTAAAAGTATTATCATTTATACATGCACACAATTATGCCAATACATTTTTAATGCAACAGAATAATTAATATTAATAATATATATATGAACTATGCACATTTCTAAGTATATTTCCAATAAAATAATATAATTAACTCATAGGAATTACACTAAGACTTGAAAAAAAATTGCTTTCATTAATTAAATTACTATAGTTTATTATAATAATTATATTTTAATTTGAAATTTGAATTTATAAATAGCTTTAAATGCATATTATCAATAACTCGCGTTAAATAATTTCGTAATAATTATAATGCAATATTAACAATAATATTGTTCTACACTTCTTTTATTCAATCCTATTTCTACTAAAATTATAATTTATTAAACACAAAGTTAAGAGTAATTCGATTGTTTTATAGTTTCAGAAAATTTTAATAATATTCCTAAAGAATTATAAATTAATATTATGGTGGTATAAATTCATAAAATATTTTTTTTAATTTTTTCCCGCATTATATTAATTTTTAACGCCGAAATCACATAAATATATTATTTAAAGCTGTATAGAATATAAATAAATTATATATATTTTTTATATAATAATGTAGAATTCAGAGAGATAAACCTGGACGACACTTTTGCATCAGAATTAGACTCGCTGCGGCGAATATTACATTTCCCCGAAGAAGTGGCAATACTTTTAAGTGATAGAGAAAACGATTTGTTTTACGACGTTCCACCACTTGATTTTTTGCGGCAAGTCACTTTAGATCAAGACGGAGCAAACGCATGTAACACTTCTGTCAAAAAGCTCATAGAAAGGTTCAATGCAGTACGTACTCTTAATGTTTATTTATTTTACTTCCAATGTATTATAAATCGTACAGTGTTTATTATTCTATTCAGATACAATAAAAATAAGAGTATATTATATTAAAAAACTATAATTGTATGTTTTTTTTCTAACGCTTGTATGTTTTAATATGTTTAGGTAAGCTCATGGACAACACATCTTATAATCACTCGACCTACACACGAAGATCGAAAAGCTATATTATCGTGTCTTTTGAGAGTGGCCAAAGAATGTTGGAATATTGGAAATTTCAATGGAGCTATGGAAATTATAGCTGGACTCAAGTAACAAATTATAATAATATTAATTTAACTACATATTATATATTATATGTATATATTATATATAATATATAATATGGCATAATATATAAAATAGGGTATTATTTTAGAACTCGATAATATTAAGTGCTAAAACGCTAGTATAATTTAAATAAAAAATAAATTATTCTTTTAATTACTATAGAATTAAAAATTAATGCAAGTTTACATTATTTGAGCTTTCTCTACTAAATTAAAGGGTTTAAAATACTAAAATCAAAAGTTGTTTACAAAGCAAAAACAACTAAAAATGTATTTTTTTATAGTCATAAACAATAACAGTTTATTTTTATAATTTAAATTATAAAAAGTTTTTTTATTATATTTTATTTAAAATATACAATTTAACAGTTTTTCTTAGGTATACTTGTTTTCGTAACTATATGGGTACTCAATTATTATATCACGGAAACTATGTTATAATATGAGATCTAAAAATAAATTATTTTCTTTGCAGAGAGTAATCATTTTGGACAATAAAAATATGTAATATTTTCGTTTTCATTAGAACTAGTCCTGTACTGTAGTTACTTTAATTATTATTCAAAAACATCATAAAAATGTTTATTTTTTTTCAAAATACTATATTGCGAACTGTGTAGATAATTGTTGTATGGACTGACCAATTCTAACCATTGCTTAGTTGATTTTCGAAACCAGAAAGCGAAATTAAGTTAAACAGGTTGACAGCACGGAGATTACTGAATTCGATCAGACGTTGGGGTTATTGATCACGGGACAAAGACGTGTCGGTAAAGCAGTTGTTTCAACCGGTCTTCAGCGATTATAACAACAATGTTTGTAGGCCGGCGGAAACTACTAGCTTCGCCGATCACAAATTCAGCAATATTAATGTGCATTATTGCACCATACTTTCTGCATAGTGCAATTTATTTTCAAGTTAAAAAATACTCGAATAATTAAATTATATTAATATAATATGTCGTAAACTTACAGTTTATTCTTGTACAAAAAATATTACTGAAAAAATTATATATTCTGCTTAAATGTAAGTAAAATAATACTTTGTCATTTTTTTTATAATTTTACTAAATCAAGTTTCTAAATTAAAACATTATTGTATAGTCCTTATTGGAAAATAGAAAAAAATTATTACAACATTAACGCAAAGTTACAATTTCTTTGTTTTATTATTTTAAACTATTTCAAATTTCAACACATGAATAAACCGCAGAAAATCAGACAACCCGAAATCGTATACCATTGTATTATTATTTGAATCTTTGTATACAGTGAAATTTCGATTACTTGAATTAGCCTAGACCTAAAAATCAATCTATTTTGTTTAGATATTCTCACTATAGGTACTTAAAAATTATATTGAAATATTATTTTTTCAAAAATATCTCTTTATAATTTCAATATTGTGACTATAGAACGATTGGTAACCAAGATTTCACTGTTAATCGTTAATAATATTTTAAAATTATGTTTTTTCGCATTTATTATTATTAATATAAAATATTTATACTTAGTATGTGATTATTATAAATCAATAAACTTTATTATTAAAATGTTTTTTTTTTTGTAAATTATTGTATACAAAAAAATCCTATAAGTATTGCTTTTGGTTTCATAAGATTTTAACAGGGTATACATTAAAATAATGGGAACATTTCAGGAATATAAAAATTAAAAGTTTGGATAACATAATTAATATTGATAAGATTAACTAGATATTTTTTAAATATAAAATTAAATAATGTAGATTGATACATATTTATTAAATTGTAAAGAAAAAAATATTCTAGCTTAAAAAATAAAAATATAAAAAAAATAATATATTAAAATTACATTTCTTCGGAAACATTAGATGTATTATAGACAATAAATATTTTATCAACAGTAATTTATTAAAACTTATATACATGACTTTATTCTTACTAATTTCATTGAAAAAAAAATAGTATTTAAAACCGTATAATATTTTTGGATATCAACAACAATAACAAAATTATGTACATATCTATTATATGGATATTGAAATACTAAAAAATGCTACGCTAGGTTTGTTAGTAAGTTTTTTATTTGTATAATATTTTTGTACATTTTAATTTTATTTGAAACAATTAATCTTTCAATCTTTGTGGTCTTTAGCCTTATTTATTTTATATACGTATCAAACCAAATTACTTAATTTAATTGTTGTACCTACAAAATATAATTTTAAAATAATTATCCCGTATATTTGAAACTATTTGATAAGTATTAATTATAACCATGTACCCGTGTTTTGTCTCAGAATGAGGATAAATACAATTAAAATATATATATTTACATATAATATATATATATATATCAGTATTAAAAACAAATATTTTTGTTAAAAAATGATTAGAAAAAGAAAACGACATAATATAACACAATATAAAAATTATTAAATTATATTGCTTTAATTTACCAGTTCTTATGATATGTAAAACTAATATTTCTATTATGTACTCGGTTATTAAAATTGTATACTGTTTAAAAAATTTATGAAATCATTATTTTTTAGACTCTATTCCTAAAATTTGTTCACCCTAATTTATTATTTTTATAACAAATTCTAACATAAAAACATAACTGTTCTAATATAAACATTTATATTTAAATATAAAATACTAGCTAGTATTAGCTTATAAAATGAATGACGAATAAACTCTCTAAGCTAGTAAACTAAAAATATAGTACCTATAATAATTTTTTCTAATACAAGTTATAATGTATCATAAAGTTAACATTCATGTTCATATATATATGTACATATTTATTAAGATAACATTTTATTTTTTGTCGAGATTGTACACTTTTTGAACTCATCGGTACTTATTTATACAAATACTATTATGCAGTTATAACGATGTAAAGATAGTAACTATGTAAGGAATATAAATAACCTAAAAGGTGTATCCTGAAAATGTATATTATACTAGCGTTTGTAGGCCTTAGTAATTTTCTAGGCTTCAATAGTGTATACGCAGCTTTGTGTTCAATCTTCTCTATGACTATCATTTGGTTCTTTGTGTAACATAATAGTTCCAATGGATTTGAACTTATTCAAAACATATCTGGAATTAGATTCCATAATAAGATCTTACTAAAAGATTATAATTATAATATATTTTATTTCTATGTAAATCAATTGTTGAGTCTGTATGCAGTGAAAAAAAATTGACTAATACATGAGATGTTTTAAATGCGTTCTTGCTTTTGGCACATTTCATTGTTTATTGGTGATTTAAATATTTATTAAGAGTAATTCATTAAATATATTTTTTGTGATACGTGTTATAGATCCGAAAAAATAAGGCCATTCATGCAGACAGTATTGGAAAAGGAAAAGGTGCCGTTATTCTATTACCTGACCGATACACTGTTGTCAACATCGCAATACGACAACGTTCTACAGAAAGCGCTGGCTATGCCCGATTGTCCAGTTGTACCATTTTTTGGGTCTTTTATGCGTGAAATGAGAAAAATAATGAAAGAGACACCCAGTGCTATTGTACTATCTGATCAAGACGGCAAGGTTTTAAGTGAGGTACTTATCTAAACTATATCAGCTTAATCATCAATTAAGTATTACAAAATCGAGTTGTGAATCATGTAGTCGTTTGTGTTGTTATTATTATTACTGTGAACTTGACTCAAATCAGTTGAATCAGTGTTTATATTTTTTATACACAAATTGTATACAAAGCACTTACACCACCTATATAGTAAGATCATTGGTATGCCATTTATCGTAGAATAACGCATTTTAGAGTATGACAAAGGCAATAATATTTTGTCGTTATACAATAATAATGGTCCTGTCTGCACAGCAATGGCTAGATCTCTTCAATTGATTTAAATAAACAGTCCATTATGAAACCGACAGTCTAAATACAACTGTGAAGGGTCAATATGTTTACAAAATTAAAGACGCGACACTTAGTAATATTCTATAAATTATTGCAGTTTAATATTTATATTGTTGGTAAGTGATAACAAAAAATATTGCTGTTAAATAGATATTGTTAAGTAGGTAACAAAACTATAGTTAGGTAGATTATTATTAAACGTTAGATACCGAGAACTACCTATAGTAAATATAGGTGTCAAACGATTATCAACCTAACAAATTAATATTGTTAAACTCTATTTTAATAGTACGTTTCATTCAAAATGACAAATATTGTGTTTTACTTTCTCACGTACAAAAATATGTGCCAAATGTCGTTAGTCTTTTTAGTTAAATTAATACATATTTGAGATTTAAAAAATATAGATGTGTTTATTTTAATTAATTCCAGCACTACAATAATCTGTTTATTTTTATTTATTTATTATTATTTTTTTTTTTTTTGTACGTGACATTACTTTTTAGAACAACAATTGAAGTATCTTCATTATTGACAAAAGTTTAAAGTAAAAAATGTTTTATACTTTGAGATAGTTAAAATTATGAAGTTCCTAATTATTTTTTAATTATCTAATATAACTATTTATTTAATTGGGTGATAAAAAAAGAACAGTGGATAACTGGAAATATTTACTAAAAAGTAATATGCAATGATTTTAGAAAACAGTTAAATTTATTGAATCTACCAAATTAATTAATTATATATATTATAAACTATCTCTCCTTATAAATATAATATTATGCTAAGTGCTGATACATCGTTTTCTTCGCTCAATTGTTTCTTATTGTACAATAATTTATCATTTAATTCAAACTTAACACGTTCATTATAATTACCTTTTCAATGAAAATCATTAAGTATATATTTTGTGATATACTACACAGCAGATACTAGTTATCCGTTTTTTTAATTATTGAAATATGTCTGCTATTAGTAGTGTTTAAATTAAATATAATATAGACAATAATTATTATAACATTTAATTTTTTTTTTTTTATGTATTACTCCATTTCAATTATTCTTTATAATGTACTTGATTTTCTATAAGACTACATATATAAGTGTAGGTAATATATATTATTAATATTTATTAAAATTTTTATATATAATACATAACAAAGAACATTAATATAAAATTCAACAAATTACTCCGATTCACTTTTAGAAAGCATTGTAAGGTGTTATACTTGATGATTATTAATTTTAATAACTGTCAAATAAGCGTTCACGATTATTGTAAAATAGTATATTCAATATGACACGGTATCTAAACATTTTTAATTATATGAAACAAAAAGTTAATTTTCATTCGGAATATTTTTCGTTATTACTTGTGCGTAATTAAATTACATTTAAACTCAGGATATCATATTGTTAATAAATTACAGACTTTGGCCGAACACGAATACTTAGATGGATATACTACTTCTCTTGGATTGGATGGAATTGTTAATATGGAAAAAATCTATAAAGTACAATCGGTATTGGAAGAATTATCAGATTATCATCGACATTATTTTGAAAGAAAAACATACGAAGCAAAGTAAGTTAAGAAAACAAAAATGTTTAAATAAATATTATTTATTATTTCTTGTTCATAATTAAAAACCAGTTACAATTTATAATTATATAATATTTACTTATTTATCTCTAAAAAATATAACAAACTGTATAACTTTTTTTTTTAACTCAAAGACAAATTGTATATATTGTATCGATGTTTTTCATTTTTTTTAAACACGAAAGAGTAACTTTTAAAAACGTTGATAACATAAAAAATGTTTTTTAATAAAAAAAAATTATGAAATATAAAAATTAATGCGATTATTTTAATTTTTTTTTTTTTTTTATTAATTGATCCACGGCAACAAAGGCCATTAGATGGTTTTTATTCATTTATAGAGGGGAGGAACGGTAGGCTGAAACACGTTTTTTTTTTGTATATGTGGCAAGGATTTGTCACTAAAATCCTGGGTAGTCACCCATCTGGGAGCTAGCAACACCGGCCGATACGTACACTCAGAGCGTTTCCGCTGTTGAATGTACGATCGCACCACGCCAATCCACTATTTTAATTTTGATTGTCATTAAAAACGATGATTGGGTAACATAATCATAACACTTTATGCTTTCATTTTTAATATTTTCTTGATAACAAAATGAAACAAACCAAATAATAAATGTTATAAAAAAAAACCGGGTTTTATTTGAATTTTTAAAAAAGGTATTTAATTTTTGTATTTATTCTGAAGGTTGCATTTATTAAAAAATGGTGAATTACAAGATAATTGTGAAGGAGAGTTATCTCAAAAATACGATCCTGTACAATCATTAGCCTACGATCACGGTGTTTCATTAATACCACTTGCAATATCTCCCAACTCTATTGATTTTACAATCGGTCATCATGAATTACAGGTAATAAATATATATTGTTCATAAAATATATTATGTTAAATGTTAATGTTCAAATGTTTACGTTTCTACATTTCTATGAAATTATACCCACTCTCTCTTTAAAATGCATGGTGGGAAAGTTAAAACATTAATATTATAACAATATTATATTACCTGCATGTTTATAACACCATTCTATAGAAAATTGTGTACATTGTATCCAAAAAATTCTTTTATTATTGTCAAAACTTGAAGGATTTCTCTACGGTTAATCAATATTTTTGAATGAAGTTGTTTTGAAAGAAATCTATTAAAAAATATAATAATTTTATGAAAGTAATATAATTTGAATATTGCTTTTCTTAGAATTATATTTTTAAAACTATTCAAATAACTATTCAGTTAACCTTTTTAAAAAGTCAATAAAAAAAAATTGGAAAAATCTACCAAGTCATAGTTGGTTAAATTTTTAATTTTCTAGAAATAAACTATAATATAAATAAAATATAAAAACAGATTACATTCATCTTAATAAACATCAATTTTCATGCTGACTTTTTAAACATAAAATACACTAAAAATATCTTGCATATTAATATAGATTTTAGCAACATTTTAATTACGTTGAAATTAATAATTACGTTCATAACTTAAAAATTAGAATTGCAATGTAAAACGATTTTATTTTGTCACAAAATAAAAATATTTTGTAATATGAAGCTTCCTAATATTATTTATTTTATTATCTAATGCTAAATATCAATAATTTAAAAGTATAATTGGTGATAAATAAATGATTTTAAAATTAATATATCTATGCATTTAATATCAAATCATATAATATGGTTCAATTTAGATAATGCATCATGGGACTACTGTTGTTCATTGGGCGGCTGAAATGGGAAGTAACAGATCCGCTCGAATTTTCATGCGTCTCGAGAGAAACTGTTCAACACTAACTTGGGAAAAAACGTCGTGGAGTGCACTGAAAAGAAGTTCTGGCACACCAGACTATTGTTTGAAAACCGACCCTGAAGATAGTTTACCTAAAGCGCTACGAAACAGATCGTCAGTCAATTGTCCATCAGTTATGGGTAAATTAATAAATCCATTAAAATCTAAATTTATATAGATCAATTAATGTTTAAAATTATTTTTAACTGAGACAACGATATAACAGTATCTTAAAATATGAATCAAATATATATATATTTATTATTATTATTATTAGGTCTCCAGGAAGGATACTTGGAGTTGTCGACTGTCAGAGACATATTTATTGGTGGTGCAGTTGGAAGAGATCGAGTAAAAGCTGATGGAGCTGCAATATTAAGAAAATATAGTTTGAACAATTATTCGATATCGGAATGTTGTTTAGGGCTAGTTTATGGAACTAATACAAGTGAAAATCGCATATTCTATATACTAGCTCCTCCAAGATTACTTAGGTAAAGTCTACTTAGTGTATTTTGAGATTAAAAACTTACAGTACTTTAATCGGGTGTACTTCAATGTATTATAATAATGATATTAGATTAAACTTTCAAAAATATTTTCATATCATATTAGTGAAGGCAAACAATCAATTGTTGAAATAGTGACCACATTAAAATAGTTACAAAAAAAATAGGTCATGCTTAATTATTTTAATTGGTAAAACATCACTAATATTTACTATTTTAAAATATTGTTTCATTAATCTTCAAAATAGCTTCGTTTAAATCGATACTTATTATATAATAAATTAGTTATAATGCGAATAATTTATTCTAAGACATAAATATAATATAGGTTTTTTTTCTTAATTATATACAACTGTTTATATGAACATAAAAAGTAAGCACTAAAACTTGATAAAAGCCTTAAGTGCCTACTTATCACTATTTTAATATAACATTATTTTATTACACAACATAATATTTTTTTATACTCATTTATAAAGCATTTGGCATCATGGACTTAAGACTGTGATCCAGAAACTTCGAAATGTTATACAAACGGTTGATAAACGGTCAATATGGCTAAAGAACAACTATGTACATCAATACATTATTTCGTCTGGTCGTGGGCCAATGACAGCCGATGCAATACGTGTAAGTAGAAATTCGATTAATTATTTTAATTATTATATGTAATAATATTATTTTAATTAATATAAAAATGATAAAATAATTAAAACTGTATACGACTATTCGTGTAAGTCGTAAAAATATCAAAGACCGTTTGTATTTTTTAATAAATTATTATTGACTAGGTAGGTACCTATTGTTTTTGCAGAATAGATTATCAACATATTTTTTTATCAAATCCGAATGCTATAATTAAATAAATCACTATATTATTAGAATTATGAATGTATACAATTATACAATATGTCATGATGTTAAGTACAAAAGTATGATATAACTAATAAGTAGAAATTCACGCGTTGTTTTTCATTTTGTTTGTAACTTAATATCGGCTCTATACCTTAATGCTGCGCATAATGATATATTTTTAATTAATTATTAATATTAATAATAATATTTAATTTTATATTTAATTACAGTTATTTGGAGGAAGAGATTGGTCAACAACTGGTAATGCGGCCAATAATCAATCGCCAGAGACAAGCATTGCTAAACGAGCTGCTTCGATGAGATTTCGAAAGAAGAAATCAGTAGTTAGTGTATCTGTATGTATTCAAGAACCAAAATCAAAATAGTTAAAATGTTATACAAATATTTTGTTCCTAGAATGATGGACTTCTCAAACCTTATGATGTCAACGACGTGTTCAATAAATCTAGAGTAGATTTGGCTAGTAGCGGTTGTAATTCACCATCAACATTATGTAGCCAAACAGAAGATGATAAGAAACGAGACAGCATCGACAAAAATATCGTTTCTGAGCCATCTACGTCCGCAGATAAGTAAGTAGTATTTAATATTATTCTGATAAAAATTGTTTTCATAATGCCCTATTTATTACTATAAATAATATTGTATATATTTTTATTTTTATTTTTAATAGATTTATACTATATTAATTGTTTAGATTATTAAATTAGTTCGTTATCCATAAGACACAGCTTCGTTCATTTATATAAAATCTGTTTTGCATCGGTACTTTGACCTTTGAATATAAAATAATTAAAGTGTTGAAAACTACTGAAAATTAATTTATCGATCAATGATGTTTTGTACGATTTTTAATATTTGACACTTAAATAATATAATAAATATAATATTGTATTGTACATTGTGTATTTCATTTTTAAAATAAACTAACTTATTTGGTTCAACAAACATTTTTTTATATTTTAATAGGATATTAACACAATAGTATACGTATCTATATTAAATTAAATTTTGTTTTTTTTCCTATTAGACAGAATGTGTATTTATTTGTTCAGGATTTTTAATTTAAAATGAAATAATAATTCTATTTTAAAATTACTTCTGAAATGTCTAATATATTTTTTAAATTTGAAACAACGGAGTTAATAATATGTTTAAATGTTGTATTTTTTATTGTTTTGTTTAAGGACACCTCCTAAAATCATAGAGCCAGCTGAAAGTGATATTAATAATACGCCAATGACGCCAAATAATTCACAATTAGATTTTGAAGATTTTTGTGCTTTGTTTGATAGTTTTAGGTAAATATATTCTTAACCGATTTTAATTAATACATTTTAGACAAATTTTTTATTAACGTTTAATATTTTGTTATTACAGTTTGAGAATGCGTAAAGATCTTCGTGATATTTTTGACCAAGTACGAGCAGCAAATCATAAATCTGAGTATAAAAAATCTGAAAAATCTGAGGATATCACCGTACAAAATAATACAACCTTATCAATTCCAAGAACTATATCCGAACAAACTCAAAGTAAGCTAGTATTAACTTAATTAGTTAAAAAAAAAAAAAACAATATTAACATTATAAAATAAACTAATTCATCAACATTCAACAATCAACATTTTGTTGTCAATTCCTATACTCAGACAGTCAGACATATTGTGATAAATTAACCTTATAAGCCTTATTAATGTTAGATCGTTTTACTAAAGAATTATATAACTGTATACATTACATAAACGTTTATATTTGTTTGTTCAATAATAATAAATATATTATTAACAGATACTGTTTTATAACTCTAGATTCTATAGTAAATCTAACATAATTAAATTATGTACATAATAATTCTAAATTCTAATTTTTCATACCATTTTTTGTCTTCTCGTTATTTATTTTTTTTTTTTTTTTGTATTATACTATTTTAAATTTATCTCGGTTTATCAGAATAAATAGTTTATACTTATAAACAAAATATTATTTATCTTCAATATTTTCATAGGTTCAAGCTCAACTAATAGAAATAATGGAAATAACTTTGTTCAACCAATTGATGCAAAAATTCAAAAAAAACGTATATTTGATGCTATTGCAGCGTCTAGTATAATTTCTAATTGTACTGGTGTAGAGACATCACAGTCTGCAGCTACATGGTCAATAAATGATTTAATTAATTTCTTAGAAAACAGACAAATGATTACTTGTACAGAGGATGAAGCTAAAATATTGATTCAGGTATGATGTACTTTATAAGTATGGAATTATTAATATACATTATTTTTACCTTCGTAAATTATTATTAAATATCTAAAAATTATATGTATAATAATAATTATAAATTTACTTTTCACAAACACATTTGCATTTTATTATTCAGAAAACAGATGACTAATTCATTTCATAATTTAGTCATTGTACAATATAATTTAGTATCATGAATCTTAAATCAATTAATAATTGTAGTACAAAGTTATTAATATTTGAAAATAATAATTGTATCATATTAAATAGATAATTAATATATATATTTTTTTTTTTTTTTAGATCCACGAGCCAAACCCAGAAATTAGTGCTCGTAATTGTCTTTCCTTCGAAGGATTTGCTAAGTATATGATGTTAAGGAACAAAAGCGTGTTCAGTGAACCAGATTTTGCAATCGAAAAATCTGATATGAACTTTCCATTATCTTGTTATTATATTGCTTCATCACATAATACGTACCTTACTGGCCACCAGTTAAAAGGCGACTCTTCTATTGATTTATACAGTCGGGTAAAACTGAAGATTAAATAATATTGTTACAATATTTTATTATTATATAGTATATATTTCTATTTAATAAAATATAAGTTGTTCTAATAAAAAAAAGCTTAATAAGTTGTTTTTTGCTACATTTAGTATGGATAAAAAAATATATAATAATAACGATACAACTAAATATATTAAATTATTAATTAATTTAAACTATAATTAACTTTAAACGTATCTAGAAAAACAAAAACAAATAATTAAATTTTATTACGATATTATGTCTTAAAATAACGAATTGAATTATGTTTGAATGTTCTGATATATTTCGTAGGTTTTTAGGTTGTTAAGTATACAATTAAATTACATTTAAACATTAGCGTTATTTTCATTAATATTTTAGTTTTAAATTGCAAATAATTATTTATCAATGCATTTATGTTATATAATATTTTCTATAATATAAATAGTATATTATAATATTAACTAGGTACTTATGGAAAAACATTCTGTTTCCAATTAAAACAATAAATCTAGATTTTCATCCAACAATTGATAATTTTAATTATATTTTATACTTAAAAAATGTGTCATGATACAAATATATTAATATATTAAACTTATTATTTTAGGTATTGTTAGCTGGTTGTCGATGTGTTGAGTTGGACTGTTGGGATGGCGACGATGGTAATCCATTAATCTATCATGGGCATACTTTTACATCAAAAATACCATTCCTTGGTGCTGTAGATTCAATTAATCGTTTTGCATTCGTATCATCACCATATCCTGTCATATTATCTATTGAAAACCATTGTTCACTGGTGCAACAAGCTCGCATGGCAGAAATATTTGAGGTATTATATTTTATACATTTTAAGGTTTTTTAATATTTATTTAGTTCAGAATTTAAAAAAACCACTATTAATAAATTTATAAAAAAAAGTAGGCAAGTATTAGGTATCACTTTTCCGTACATTAGGTTTCGAGTAGGATAGTAACCTACATTAGAATTCGTGTGGATCACTGTATAAGTGTGCTAAATTTAAATACAATGATACATCATTATTGTACTCATTTTTAGTGGAACAATGTCAGACAGCCTAAATCACTTTTTTATAATACGTTTTTTTGAAATAGTTATCAAAGTAGTTAAAAATTGTTTGAGGATAAATAATAATAATATTTTTTTATAAATTTTAGTTACAAAATATTTTTTAAAGCTTTGATATTTTGTTAAAATTCTAACATTAAACACTTATTATAATTTTATGACTATAGATTTTCAATATTGTTTAATTAAAAAAAAAAAAAAAATTGTTGAAATTAACAACTAATGAGAAACTTTATATTTATTTTCAATCATTTCTACCTAACAAACAATTGTCATTATCAATATAATCAACATTTCTAGAAAAAAAAATTAATTACACTTGCCTATAAATAGCCAAAAAATTTTTCTTAAAAAACGTTTTTCATAGATATTAAATAATAATTTAAACTTTTGGCTAAATTTCAAGGCGCTACAGTTATTTGTTTTCGAATTAACTAAAAAAGAAAATAGATATTTTCAAAAATTGAATTTGCGTAAAAATTCCTGTTTTTCTTCATTTTTTCTTTGTTTTTCGTTTTTATAAAACATTAATATGCATTTTTAATTTTGACCTCTCTAAAATACAAATAAGATCCAATCTACTATCCAAAACCACCCTTAAAATAAAAACTGAAGCATTTTATAAACCTACTTATCGTATACACAGACCAAATACATACATTATAAAATCGATTCATTCATCACTCTAATTAGAATCTAAAATATTTATAATTTTAATTTTTCTCAAAATTACTTTTGAAGATACCACTAAATTTAAAAAATATATCATGTTAAAAAAAATTATTATTTATTATTTTTCAAAATTAATAATTAGACTTTATTTTACATTTATTTTTACAAATTTAAATCGTGATATATGCCTGAATTAATGATTTTGTAGCATGAGATTTTAAGACAGTTTTTGAAACTTAGAAACTATGGTTCATAATAATTTATTACCTAAAAATTAAAATATAGCATAGACAGTTTAATTTTATTTATTTTATAAATATATTTTTATATAGTTAAATTATATCAACGATAATATATTAAATTAAATGGTTCCTATAAAACATTATACATATTTGATATTATATATATTAATTTTCAGTCCGTTTTTGGTGAAAAATTGGTGAAGGGCTTTATGTTTGACTCTGATTATGAACCTCAGCTACCATCACCAAGTCAATTAAAATACAAAATTTTGATAAAAAATAAAAAGATCGCACCTCTGGAAAGTGAAAAGAATCGAATGAAAAATAATAATAGTAGCACAAAAAGTTCACAAATTGTATCTTCACTTGCCAGCAATCATTCTAATGTCACACTTTCCGTGGGTAACAATTCTAACGTTGGTCCTTCAGCATCCATCAAGAACCCTATTGTTGAATCTTCAGTGGTAATCAATGATCCAACTGTCGAAACCTCATTGGACATCAATCAGTCTAATGTCGAACCTTCAATGGCCAGCAATCAAACTAATCTAGTAACTTCAGTTCTCAATAATAATCCTAATGTAGTGCCTTCAGTGGTAAGCAGTCATCCTAATGTTGGGCCTCATAGAAGTAGTTCAGCCAGTGCTGGTACTACGACCAATGATGATATTGCTACCACCATCGAGGAAGAAGAAGAATATGAAGAGGATGATGAAGAATATGATGATAGCGATGAATTGGAATTTAAAAGTAATGCTACAATTAAAACTAAAAATTAATAGTTTAAATCAATTATTATAGACAATTTAAAGTAAATTTATCAATTTTTCTAAAAAATTATTATAATCTTTATTTATGCTATTAAAAAATTTTATATTTATATTTATTATTATTTTTATTTTTTTTTTTTTTTGTGAACTATTTATTGAAATAATATTTACAAAAATTATAAGTTTTATACTAATATGTATTTATTTTCATACGTTAATTGTTGGAATTGATTAAAATTATTAATTGGTTAATATTTAAGTTTATTTTTAGTTCGTCAGATTTTTAAATATACTATAATATTTAATTTATATTTTTAGAAGTTGGAACTGATAAGTTTAGTAGAGGTCGTCATAGGTTCGGTTCAAAGTCAAATGATAAATGTGCAGATGATGAAAAATTTAAGAAACATAATAGTCAGATTGCAAAAGAACTATCTGATATAGTCATCTATACCCAGGTAAACCAATTACCAATATTTTTCATAAGATATGAAGTTTGTTTAATTTTACTTTATAAGAAAAAAAATAATAAATGCTTAATATATTTTTAGGCGATAAAATTTCGTGGCTTAAATACGAGAAGTCCGAGCAGTTCAGTGAAAAATAAACGAAAATGTAATGGTAGTCTTTGCGGCCATAATGGCAATGTGGTTAGTACATCTTCCACTGGAGCTACATCAACAGAACACTATCATAGTCGTGGTTCTACAACGATAAACCCGCATCATCCATGCTATAAGTGTTCTTCATTAAGTGAAAATTCCGCAAAAAAGTTAGCAAAAAAACGTCCATTGGATTTAATTGCACACGCTGAGACGCAATTAGTACGAGTGTATCCAGCTAGCATGAGAATAGACTCATCCAACTTCAATCCATTAAATTTTTGGTCATATGGTGTACAGATGGCGGCACTAAACTATCAGTCTGAGGAAGCTACGGCTTCACACGTCAATGCAGCCATGTTTGAACAGAATGGTCATAGTGGTTATGTGTTAAAACCGCGAGTAATGCACGATCCATCTCACAAATCATACCGCCAATTCAACCCAATGGAAAAAAGTTTTGATGGTTTGAATCCTATATGCTTTTCCATAAGCATTGTCTCTGGTCAGTACTTATCGCCAAATGGGGGGACTCGAGCTAACGTATACGTCGAAATCGAAATAATTGGCATACCATCCGACAGTGTAAAGAAAAAATCTAAAACTATTTTTTGTAACTCAATGAACCCCGTGTGGGACGAAACATTTACGTATAACGTGCTGTTCAAAGAATTAGCATTCGTACGATTTCTCATAATAGATGCCAGCACCAATCACCCGTTAGCGCAGCGAGTGGTACCACTCAAGAGCATGCTGTACGGTTATAGACACATTGATATGCATAACATGCGTAACCGACCACTACCACTTACTGCATTATTTGTGTATACTCTTAGCAAAGAAGAAGTTCCAAGATCTATTGATGATGAAAAGACATCTTCAACTACAGCACCAACGGCGGATAATGGAGCAATGAAAAACAGTGGTCTATCAACGCACCGTAAAAAATTCTATGTAATGGTTTTTGGTGTATTCTCTGAAAACTCATACATCATGTTTAAAGTCACCCAGGATAGTACTGCGACAGACTTAATTAAATTAGCATTAGACAGGCGTAATGAGGGCGACGAAGAAATGAAAACATACGTGCTCCTGGAGGAAGTAGGCTTGACTTGGGAAGTGTCAAATAACAGTGATGATATGGGGAACAATAGTAACGTCGTCACTGATGGCGGTAATGATGATGGTAATTATAATAATAACTCTAAAAAAAAGAAAAAGAAAAAGAAAAAGAAGAAAAAAAAGAAAAAAACCAAGCGTAGGCGAATTGGATGGAAAAATGGCGATGCACCTATGATACAACGTGTATTGGATTATAATGAAAAACTGTTGGAGGCGCAATCACGCTGGCGGGGCGATGGATACTTTGTACTTAAGAAAATCGGAGACGACCCGAGCAGCAGAGCATGGCTCATATCATTGCAATCTAAGGACTCAGGAAATGGTCAATCAGAGTCATCGTGGGATGAAATACATACGTTCTTAGTATGTATTTATAATGTTTCCGAAGAAAGACCATACGTTATTCTTAAGGTACCAACAGGGTCAACTGTACAGGATATTTTAGCTCAGATTTTAGTCAAAGCCAGGCGTATGGAAAATCCAATTTTATTCATATTGGTTGAGGAACAAGTGTGGGGCAGAACTGATATAAGGTATAGGGTATTGGACGATGATGAGGTAGTATATAACACACAAAACCAGTGGTCCAGAGTAGGTAGGTTTGTGTTAGAGGATCGTTGCAGTGATGAAGATAAGTCAGCTGATGGACTGGTTGCTAAGACATCGCAAGCATTGCAAACATTTTTAAGGGTAATGCGGATCCAAAAGGGTATGGCTGCAGTAGGTCGTGGTTGGAGAGCCTGTGGTTTGCCAACATTGCCCGGCCATTGTCTACGGCATCCGGAAAATGACAGAGAATACGTCATTAAAGAAGCGGCTCGTGTTCATAGAAAAATGCTAGCAAAACACGAGAAAATGTGGCGGGCAAACTTAGAAAAAGGGGGTAGTGGTGACGGTGGTGGTGGTCTAGAACGTGGTTGTGATGATGACGGTAGTGGTGGCGAAGATGCTGAAGAAAGTACATACACAGGGTTTTTAAAATCACCAGCCCAGTTATTCGGTTTTTTGAAATCCTGACACATGTTGTGTTGCTTTCGAAGAGCACGTAATAGACACGATATTGGCACTATGGTATGAACAAAATAAAGTTTTTTTTAATTTCTAAACAGAATTTCTGAAAATGGAATTATTGAATGTTCGCTTAACCCCGTGTTCCCATCCTGTATTTAATCAAAATCATTTATCCTCCAATACTCCAATCCGCTCGGTGTTCTTCATTTCTCTTCACAGGGAACCGTAACATTTTCAGGGTGTAAGTAAATAAGTCATTAATACTTATATTTTGAGACGAATAGTGTATATATATATATATATATATATATATATATATATACGCTTCTATCTTTATTTTTTTGAGAATTTGTGTTTTAACTGATATTTGGTATTTTTATCTTCTGGTCAATACACATTATTCTCTTTACAGCTAATTAACTATTTTAAAACTAGCCAAAATCCTGAATTATTTTATTTTATTGATTTTGTTCAATTAATGATCAAAGTACAACAATTTGTTGAAATTAATAAATGTTATTTGATAAATATATTATGATTTCATTTTGCCAATTATTTTCTATTTATACCTTATTAATTATTTTTCGTATTATATTTGAGCTAAAAATTCCAAAGCTAGAGGTTAGTTGTTAGTATTAAAGGTTTTTAGGACATCCAATTATTAGTGTTTTTTTTTCGTATAATTATTAATATAACTGTTTTAAAAAAACCAATTAGTCATTGGACAGTTTTATTATAAGTTATGTGTGTAAGAATTTATTTAAAATTCCTAGTTAAGACCGTTGCAAATCTAGTCATTTTATCAATGCAATTTTTTTAAGTACATATATCTAACATCGTCTCAATGTATTATTCGTATGTGTTACTAATATTTTTTTTGTAATTTTCTCAATAAAATGTGAAAATCTCTACTACAGTATTTCAAATTACATAAATTATTATTACCTAATATAATTATTATTCATTTTATTCATAATAATATAATTAGTATTACTATTATAATTAGTTATTATCATTACATTTATTATTATTTATTGTACACTTATCAGAAAAATAATTATTATGATTATTATTTCTATTATTATTATTTTTATACTTTATTTGTATTTTTTTTTTATATATATATTATTACTACTAATATTATTTTTATTAAAATTGCAATTATTATTACTAATATTATTATTATTACCTTAATATATCTAATATTATCATCATCATTATCGTTGAACTATAACTATAATTATTATTAAAGTTTAAATCTCGTGTTGAATAAATTTATAATTTTATAAGTTTATAAAGCAGACTGTGCTATAGTTAGAATTTTTAATTAGGAAGAACACTAACACATACCTAGTAAATATCAAAAATATTGTCACAAATATCTAAGTTAAATTAATTTAAATTATAAAATCAAAATCATAATATGCAGTTCCAGAAATTAGTAATACAATGAACGTATTACGAATTTATAATTTTTTTTTCATCGTATATAACTTGATGTTGACAATACAACTAGATATTTCAAATGGACATGTGTCTCTAGTGTTCTCCCATTGACTATGGCACTGCAAACCGTTTTTATGATAATGATAACAACGATATATCACTTATCGGTTATTTTTTACATGTTATCCTCAAATATATGTTGTATTGAAGATTTTTATTGATTATATTAATGTTTATTGAATACCTAGTATATAATATATATACATTATTGGGTGAAGTTCTGTAGAACCGCGTTTACCTAAATCAATGTATTTTATTTATTGCCGTTAAGATACTATTTATTGTTTTACTCATTATACCTATATTGTGTTATATAATCTATATAATATTATTAAACTTTGTAATATTATCACAACAAATGTATTTATTACTTCATATTATTTTATAGTTGGTCAACAATAGCTCAACTATTCCTAAGATCTTCATAGTTTTTCCAGAAAAGTGAAACGTGTGAGCAACTCTAACACAATTCATTGCCTAATTTTTAAATTATAAACATTGAGAATTTACTAAAAATATTTATTTTAAGTTTTTACTCTTGTTTAATTTTTCAATGTTTCGTATTTACATTATCAGTTACCATTATTACACCAAATTCACATTTACTATCAGTAAGAAATATATGAAAAACAGCGTGATTAGTATCACCTATATTATGTTTGTCGAAGAGTACCTTTCTAATTTATTATAATATAGTAATTTCTGATAATCAAATAGTGATTCGTGGATATAATATGTGAGAAATTTAATTCTATATCTATTGGCGACTAATGAAAAAAGTAAGTAAATGAAAAAATATAATCTTTGGGACTTTAAATAAATTCCACTATTATAATATAATTAAAATAATTGACTATATCTGTTGAAGTGTTCAAAATTACTAAACTCAAATAATAAAAAATTATACAACAAGCCTATTAAAATGTTAGTCAGGTATAACGCGTAGTAGATAAGTATAAGCAATACTCGTCGACCATTGTTTACGTATCCGTACATAATTTAAGATGATAAAAATACTTCTATTCTTTTTCTTTAGTATTTTTAAATGAATTTTCTTAAAAATATATATTATTTTAAAACTCAGTTTTGTTATACAAATTTAAAACATTAAAACTTTAAGATACATATTTTTAAACTCATTTTAACTGTGCATATTTTATTATTCAAGCCATTTTTGTACTTATTTTTGGGTATTAAAATTCATAAAATTAAGATATAAATTATTAATATTTAACTATTATTATTTTTTATTATTATTTCATGAAGTTACAAGATTAATTTTTATCTCCTAGAAAGAAGCAATTTTTTTACTCAAGCATTTCCTCTTAAAAACCGTCCAATAATATTATTCTAGAATTGAATTCTATTTATATATTTATATTATACTAACATCTAATAATAAGGAATTTTATAAATTGGATAATCACTTCTAGACGTACAGTCATTGTGTCTACACTAGATTTTATTACACACCACTTTATTTATTTAAAACAATCACAGTGTCTTATACGTTGTTGATTACTTTGCACTTACCTCACGCGCAATCGTGATCTCAGCCCCTCGGAAATATTTAAAAATATAGCCCTACAAATTGAACGGTATCAAAGTGACCAAAAATTTAAATTCACGCAAATATTTTTGAAATATTACATTGCTTGCTTATCGCGTCCAACACCTAACCTATTTATTTAGGATTTGTGATGCACTTTATTGAAGGTACAGGGGCGTATACAAGGGGACGTGGGGGTCATATCCCCCCATTGGATTTTTATTATTTTTTTGTTTTTGCTTACATTATGCTGTATGCACTAAAATGCAATATTTTGTGATATTATGGTCTATCGAGCTATTGAATTATGAAAATTTTCTCAATACTAAATACCATTATAATTTTATTTTATTTTATTTGTAGCAAAGTAATGTTTATTTAGTCGACATGTTCAATAACGACTATGTTTATACTTTATTATAGCATATCTTATTATTTATAAAGACAATACTTTATATATAACAATATGTATGTATGCTCGACTAAAAGGGCTATGCTTTCACTGTGAGCCTGTGATTAAAATGATATCTGATATTATTGTTGTTATTACATTATGAGAAATAACTAATGAGATCATTATCGCTATGGGTTTAGTTCACTGCGTATACGTAGTGCACTAGTACTAATAGTTTTTGCACTTTTAAAAATTATAAGACTGTATTGTATTGACCAAAAAACTCACTTTTTATTGGCTTAATAACATTTAATGTTTAATACGCAGCATAAAATAAAAAATCAATATAAATATTAATATTAAACAATATTGCAAGCAATATTCCTATTTTTTTTCATTCATATCAAAGTTTAAAATTAAATTTAGATACAATATTATTTGACAACAATATATGTCCTTAAGGCTATGACAAATTTTTAGCCACACTTAATGATTCTGAAATGTTACCAAATGGCGTTTGAACGTGAGAAGTCGAAGATTTGATTGTTGATGTTTGAAATTGTATGGACTGTTCTGGATTGTTGGATTGATCGTTAGTCTTATAACTATTTTTCACTTCAGATATAAATCTTCCATTATCTGATAAAAATCAAACAATAACATTTAAAATAGAGAACTAAATATGACATAACATTGAAGTTTCGTCGTTAGTTAATATTATATTAACGGCTTATAAATTTATAATATGCTTATTAAGACTACCTTGGTTAAATATTATATGATAAGGTTTATATTATTATCCTATAAATTATATTAATATGACTAAAAGCTGTACATTTTTATGTTACTATCTACACGAAAAAATATTAATTGTCGTTGAAATGATAAGTATAGAAACCGTGTAGTATAAGCATCATATCGCCATCTATTATTTATTTCTAATTTAACGAAAAAATCAAAATAAAGTGCTATTGAAATTTCAGGCTGAATACCTACATACCATTAAAATATTTAATCATTGGAATAATCGAACGTAGTGGATAGATGAACAGTCACATTGACGTAGCCCGGATTTTAAAATGAAAGCTAAAATGGGGCTAAACTCAAAATACTAAAAAAACATAATCAACAATTAACAATAACAGTTCATTTTTTATAGTAAGTTGATGCAGCCGATTGGAGGGACCATGGCCCACTGCCCCTCCCCCTATGGATTCGCCACTGAATAGCCATATATTTATTGATATTTTAAATGTTGTGCCTCATGTTTTATTTTAATTTGAAAATATTGCCTATACTGTGCTAAATGAATCCTTTACTCGTATAGATATAGTATCCAATACGCATACACACGAATATAACACATGATACACATGATATATTTTTATTTTAGAATTTTGGATACTTTATAATATAGTTGATAATTTTTAAAATGCTATTAAGCTTTAATGATAGTTTAGAATATTAAATTATGTAACAATGTTTATCGCATGAATTTTTTTTTATAGTTATATAAGCTTTAATGGATTGCAAAAGTCTAATATTATAGTAGATAAAATTAAGAACACTTGCGTAATAGCTGTGTGAACTATGTGCGTTGTAAATGATAATACGTTTAAAGCCCGGATTTAAATTTCCTAAAAGTTATCAAAGAATGTTTCAAAAAATTATCAAAAATACTTTTTCAACGAAGTAATTCTCTTATAAAATAAGCATATTGTATAGACACACAAGCGATAGAAGTATTATATTATAGTTTCTGACATTTTTAACACTTAATTTTAACTAAACTAACAATACAATAACAAAATTTAAAAATTAAACACAAAAAAAAAATAAACAAAACCTAATATTATTATATCATTTATTATTAATTAATAGTATATAATATTATTATTATTTTTATTTTTTTTTATGAATTTTGTTCAAATTTTAACTTTAAAAAAGAATTGTCTATGCATTTTTAATATTTGTATACAGATAAAAGAACAACTTGTGTGAGATTGTGTAGTACATTTTCAAGAATTTTGACAAATCACAACATTTTTATCGACCATTATAGTAAATAACAAAAAAATTTAAAAACTTTGAAAATTTTATCATACATTGCAAATTATTATAGTACAAGAATTTAGTAAAATTGTCAAGTATCTACGGTTATTCTTGTTTGAGTTACACCAAAAATACAATATCAATTTTGTCTTAAAAATTCTTGTTTTCTTGAATTTTTTTGATTATTTTGAAAAATGGGAATTTTTAATTTTAACTCTCTAAAGTACAAATAAAACCTAATTTTTCACTGAAAGATTTTATAAATCTTTAAAACCACTTTATCGAGTACACAGTGTGTATACAGACACACGAAAAAAATAAAACATAATTTTAGAACCCCTCCGTATTTATCATTTCGTTTAGAGTTAAAAAGTTTAGTAGTTTATTTCAAGTAAATTAATTTAATAACGATTCTACAGATCTGAGTTATTAAATACCTACTATTATTTTTAAGAATTTTGTCGCCTCATTAGCTTAAGGGCTTAATAAACAAAACACGAATACATTGTTTATTTTAAAGTTAATATAATGTCTATTTGCCTAATAACCATTTTTACTTTAATGATTAATAATCATTAATTACCAATGATATTCCTATTACATTAAATTTATTATTGTTATTAATGTTATTCCCAATGACGTTTTTCTTAAACGAATTTATCCAAATTAGTTAATCATCCTAATTTCGTTATTTATTTATACATTTTATCGTTTTCAAACTACGAGTATCTACATCAAAAAGTATTTTTGAAAACAAAAATATTATTTAAGCCAGCTAAAATTGTATTTCTAATGTTTCTATGCATACTTAGTTTCATCTCAGAATATACGAATTGTCTCCCATTTTTATTGTAAATAAAAGATTAATATAGACCTCCGATTATCAGGTATTTTATAATAATTTACCTTAGCTATAAAATAAGGTTATAATAGTTTATAAACCCCATATAACATGTAAATAAATTAATTGACTTATAAAAAATACACGCGTCATGCATATATTATAATTTAAAAAAAAAAAAATAGTTTAAAGTTACCAATATTTTAATAAATGTAAATTTATATTATTTAACATGTTTTTTTAATTAATATTATTAAACAAATTATAAGGTATTATATTTTATACATTTATACAAATATTTTACAATTATTAAAAATAAAATAAACAATTTACTATACGTCAGAAAGAAATTCGTGTACAATTTATCGATATTTTTTACTTTAGAACTCGGTGGGCAACTATTATGAGTTGTAGTATTAATAAGCCAATATGCTTATTTCAGAATAAATGTATTTGATGCAAATATATTTATTATTCGTTTATAATACTTAACTGCAGCATATTGGTTAGGGTATATTCTTTCACTATACTATTTAAATATTGGTACAAAATACTATCAAAATTATTATTATTATTTTTTTTTTTTTTTTGATACATTATCGTTAAGAAAATATTTATAAGACAGTATACATCAAAACCAATTTTATACATTTTACCTGTATGTTCGTGGTCTGCGCTATTAGCGAAAACGTATTCACTACTAGCCCTCTGTAACGCTATAACCAATCTTTCAGCATTAGGCGTTTGGGTGTTATTGCCAGTTTGTGGGTTCCAAATAAAAATATAATACGCCGACAACAGGGTTGCCACAGTAGACACGGACACTAGATAAGCGATCACGGTCAAAATCCGAATAATTTTTATCTATAAAAAAATTAAAATTAATACGATTATATTATTAAAAAAACCACAATATATCATACATTTTTGTAAATATTTTCTAAACGTTTTATGGTAATCTTAATTGTAATAACGTATTGACGTGTAATTTCTGTATAAGCAGTCAATTGTCAATTCGTATTAAATATAATACAATTTAATTTAAAACTGTCTATAAAATTTATAAAATGTAATTGATTTTTTATTATTTATATTATATTTTTGAATAATACTTAAAACTTAAATTTTGACATTTATAAAGAACAAAAGATATACATTAAATTATAGAGCTATTCACTTTTTAACTTCGTTTAAAATATAAAACTTTAAAAAAAAAATCACTAAAAACTAAAAAACATTAAAAATGTGCTTGCCAAAAATAATTATTTCGTTTAGATTTTATTCTATGTTTATCAATAATTTAGCGATATAATTTTTTTTATAATGAATAATAATTATGCATTTAGACACATACTTTTTTTTCTTTTTTCTGGGCCAACATTCTTTGTTTTGTCACTTCTTCCTGCATTACTATATCTCCGTCACATTGGTCGTTATTCATTATTACTGTGTTGAGTTAATTCACAATAAATATCTATAAAACAAATTCAGTCTAATTCACTATAACTGATACGTGTAGCAATATTGTGGTATGTTTACAGTAAAATAAATAGTTATTGAACAACTGAGATATAAAGTATAGATTATCAAAAATTATTGATACACAATCGAGAATGAACTTCGTTAACCATTGTTAAGTCTCGACTATCAAATAAGGTTTGTAAAAAAAAAAAAAAGAATAGCTACTGCCCGTGTATTATATTATGGGATTTAGAGCGCATGACCCTTACATAATAGTTGAAGCCATTATTAGTAAGCTAGTTAATTCAATCATAGCGGATTTTCTACCTACACCAAGCGAATACCTTAGTCACGATACTACCAATATTAATGTTATATTAAATTATAACATTCTATAAAATAAAAATAAAACACCACGAATAGTATATCATATAGAATATTAATCAATGAAACTGTATACATTAGTTAAATTATAAAAATGTACATGTGCCATAGAATAAAATACAATTTTAAAAACAAAGAATATAATATAATCTTATGTGGTGTGCACCTTAATAAGTTTTGATCAATACCTACTATACTTAACTTGAAGTTAAGTACTCGTGTACGTCATTTAGTTTTAATAAATAATCTAAAAAATATACATAAATCTATGTTAAAATTTTAAAAGTAAGCTTTCTTTAATAATTAGGCGTAACGTTAATATCTAAATTCATTAAGTTAGTGTAAAAAACTCATAATGAAAATTGGTCATAAAATTAAAATTTTTTCCTAAATACACAATCAAAAAATATCGTTTATTTTTAATTGAATTATTATATTGCATAATAATGTAATGATTCTCAATAAATGAATTTAAAATCCACAGTATTTTCTCTTCGTATATTGTTATACGTTATTAAGAGTATAAAAATTAATAATACAGTAAATCATATGGTTTTTTTAAATTTAAAAATGACATTTTATTGAAGCTTTTTATAAAAATAAAATAAAATGTATGCCTAACCCATTATGTTGTGTTATAATCTATTAATTTCCTGTGAAAGCAATGTATCATTAAATAGTATTTTTATAGTACCTAAATATTGTTTTTGTATTTCATCGTTAAACTCGTTTAAAAGTAATGTATGTGTAGGTACTTCTTAATATTAATGCAACTATTACATAACAAAATGTATAGTGATTTGACATTTAAAAAAGTTTTATTTTGTTATCTGGTTTTAAAATTTATCAAAATCAGTGAGCCACAAAGTCACATAAATTCTGAATGATTTTGGTATACTTAAAAGTTAAAAGGCATACAAACTGTGTACCTATAACTTTCGTTATGAATTTTAATATAAAATGAAATATGGACACAATATTAATTTCTGTTATAGATTAATTTACAAATTTATATTTTTATAAATAAAAAGTGTTAAGTTAAATTAAACTTAAAAGTTTAACAATCAAACTTTAAATTGTTTTTTACCTTAACAGTTATAGGTTTATTCAAACAGTTTTAATATTTTTTGGGTAGATAATGAAAATTATGTGTATAACAGTATTATATATTCTATCCTATTTAATTTTAATAAAATAAATGTAAATTTAAATATAAACATGTTAGTTAATAATCATATTATTTTTCATTTGATACTGTATAACACATTAAGTCGTTTAACTTTTTTTTGGTTAATATTTTTCAGAGTAAAATCATATTTAATAGTTTAATAGTTAATGTTATGGATTTACTGTAGCTAATAAAATACATAACAAGGGGTAATATAAAAATTACGAATATATTTTATTTTATATTTTTTGCCGATAGTATTTTATCAATATTATTGTTTTAAGTAAAACCTCAAATTCAAAAACATTTAAATTTAAATTTTGTTTTACATACTAGGTAATATGATTATAGTTTCAGATACTCGTAATATTCACAAGAAAACAGCTTATACATTTTAAACAAAATGATCTCTCAGCAAACACCTATTTTTAAAAATTAAACTGTATAAATCATCACACAAGTAGTAGTTATAAGAGATATATAGTTGCTAAAAAAAAATAACACATAATAATACGTAAGTATATAAGTAATATAATAATGCGTTTAATGATACTGATAAATGTGCATGAATTACAATTCTTATGTTATGACTTATAAAATATAATTAATTATATTATGTTTAGATGTAATGAACGTATTAGTTTAATGAAAAGTACTCGATTTTTGACATCGTATTATAAATAACAATGTCAATGAATCGTTTAATTATTAAAATTATTTATAGTGTTTACAATGATATCAATTCCTTCACGTAATTGTGCTTCTGTAATTATTAATGGTGGCGAGAATCGCAATGCACCCGATCCAATAGGTTTGGATATCATTCCATTTGATTTAAGTTCATTATTTAATTTGTAGACATCGGATATTCCTTCTGTAAATGTATAATACAAATTAAAACAACTATACGAGTGCGTTTAATGTAAAAACAACAAATATGTAAATGTTTAGAATAACTGTAATAAATTATTATATTTAAATATTTAGAGCTCAACATAATACCGGTATGTTGATTGAGAACGTTTAGAGTGCTTAACTATTTTTAGCTTAAATCAAATTTATTACTATTAAAAAATGGTAAGATGAGATTATTTTTACTCATAATTAATTATTAAACCACGCGTCAAGTACATTAAAATGGGTAGTTAATTAGTTACATCGTACATGTTATACATTCGAATACGTCATCATGCGTACCTAATAGTTATACGTTTAATATGTAAATTATATTATAAGCTCATAGAACAAAATATTGGTAACTTATTGTAGAAAAAAACAAATATTAATAAAGATAAACATTGAAATAATAAATACAAACATTACACAAATCGAATCGATTTTTCATATCTATTATTATTATGTTTATTAAAATATGCATTTGTGTTAAATAAGAACATACTTGTATTCAATACGATAGCATTCAGTAGGCCTCTTCCTCTGACTAGAGTTGCTTTGTCTTTGCTCAGACGTGCATTGAGTTCGGACCTAAAGATCTCGCCCATCTTAAATGCGTTTTCAACCAAACCTTCGCTTATGATCACGTCTAGGGAAGCCAGCGCGACCTTACACGCCAACGCATTTCCACCATACGTTGATCCATGTGTGCCGGGAGTAAGAACATCCATTACTTCGCTGTTACCCAATACCGCAGAAATCTAATGTGTGAATTTATTTTATTTTATAATTCATCAAAAATAGGTATAAATTAATGTTTTTTTTTTTTTTCAAATCATACTCACTGGATAGACTCCGCCGGAAAGTGCTTTACCCAGGATTAACAGATCAGGTTTGACGTCTTCATAGTCGACTGCTAACATTTTTCCGGTTCTACCCAATCCAGCTTGTACTTCGTCGTCAATCCAAAGAACATTATATTTTGTGCAAAGCTCGCGAACCCCTTTCAAGTAGCCTAGACTAGGCACCACTGCTCCTGCTTCGCCTTGTAATGGTTCCACCATAAATGCACACACGTTGGGATTTCTCAATGCTTGCTATATTCAAAACAGAAATTTAACCATAAGTCACTAGCTAATATTATGATTAAAACCATATAGTAGGTTTCATAACGTAATTAAAAAAAAAATTAAAAATAAAACTGAAAATTATGCATTTTTGGAAAATACTGATTATAAGAGTAAAATCAAGTGATTGATAAAAACAAATTAAATTCAATAATTAAAATACTAAAATACATGTATCAATTATTTTATTAAAAATAATTAACAGTAACTAACTTAATTAACTAGTGCAAATTATGTCATAACTTTTCATATTTTCATAACTAGTGAATTAAAAATGAATAATAAGATTTACTAAAAATTTAAAAAAAAATAATTGAAAACATAATATATATATTATCAAAATTATACTAACAAAATAAACTAATACAAATAATAATATATCGATTTTCTGTAATTAAAATTATATAAATCTTCAAAAAGAAATATATCATAATTGTTTAATAATTTAATAATTAACTTTATTTCATATTCACCTCTAGTTTTCCTAAATCATCATAAGGCACTATTTGGTAACCAGGAACATGAGGTCCAAATTCATCAAAGGAAGTTGGATCTGTAGATGCAGAAATAGCGGCGATTGTTCTACCCCAAAAGTTACCATGGGCAAATACAACTTGCGCTTGATTTTGTGGAATTTTTTTCACTCTATATCCCCATTTCTAGCAATCTTGACACTAGACTCTCCTCCCTCAACACCTTGAATAAATGTGAAGGAAGCCATTATTAATTAAATCATTTCGCTTGAAAAATATTCAATTAAAATTTTATATTTACATAATATAAAATGCATTTCAAAATATTCAAAATAAATATATTTTACCAGTATTCATGTTCAAAACTTTTTCATAATCAAATTGTTTAGTCAAGAACTCATTAAGTTCATACAGTGAATCGTGAAATATGGCTCTTGACGTGTGATGAAGTTTGTTTAATTGATCTGTCATGGCCTTAATAATTTTTGGGTGACAGTGACCCTGATTGAGGGTGGCAAATCCTCCCACAAAGTCATAATATTTTTTTCCTTCAACGTCCCACATAAAAATACCTAAAAAAATAATGATTATAATTTGTTAACAATAACGGTTAAATACTTTAAAATATCAGCCAAAAATAATAGTATAAGTGATTTTGAAATTATAATTTCTATTGGAATTTGTTTATTTAATAATAAGATTAAATAATAACCTTCTCCTCTGGTGATAACCACGGGGCTAGGATCATAGTTGTTTGCAGACACTTTTTTCTCTCGTTGAATCACTTCAGCAGATGATTTAGCAGTAGTTGAATTTAACCGTGTGACACTGCCATTATTGAAAAGTCTTGTGTACTTAAGTAACTGAGAACTACGATTTTGTAGGCTTGACATTGTGTTTTGATATCAAAGATCATATCTAAAAATAATGATGACACGCGTTAATATATTATAGCTTGTAATTAAAATATAGGCATTTTAATTACAATTAATTAGAAAATTGAATAAACATGTATATTATAATTTAGTATAAATTGTACAAAATTGTAAAAAAACTTAAGCTACAAAATATACATAAAACCACCGTTTTTAAATCTAAAACTATAAAATATTTTTGATAAAATTAACAGTGAGTGATTAAAATAAAAATATGTAAGTGATTAAAAATCATAATATTATTACGCTAAAAATAAAAAATTGTTATAAGTTCTAATAATAAAAAAAAAAATATGCCTGGAAAACTTGACTAAACAGAAGTGAATAATTTATGTGTTTAAATTTCCATATTTGATTAAAACAATAAATACAGTTTACAAAATATAAATGATTTTATTGCAGTGGCCAAAAAAAAAAAAAATATACTTAACAATAATTTCCAACGCTGAGTCGGGACCAAATTAAATGCTGCACACAACCGAAGTCGTCCAGTACAGTAGTACAATAAATTATATAACTCAACTCTACGTGTTAAATAATCTTTGAATATTATAACTGCCTCTAACCATCCTAATTTAGTGATATGACAAATTAATAAAAGTTCGATTATTGACCTCTTCGTCGATACGAGTCTGATGTTTATAGTCCGGACATTTACAGTAGGGGAACATAATGATTCTCGAACGTCGAGCGAGGACATAACTTATGATCCACTTTTGAAGTAGGTACATATTATTATGATTATCACATAATTTTAGATACGATAATTATTATTTTATGGATTAACGTGTTGACATTAACAAAAATACGAGACTTCATTTTTAAACACTTACGTCAAGCACATGATATGTCTATATAAAAAAAAAATCAATTGGTTTTCGATTTCTTATGTTTGTAAAGTAGCTAATTTAAAAGATCAATAATAACATAAATAATATTGTTGCTTGTTGGACAAAAATAAAATGATTGGGTAACAGCTATTATATGGAATATTAAGATAAAATCATTAAATATTTGAAAATATCATATGCTATGAAAATGTGAAAGAAATCATTTATTTAAGAAGTAATTAATCATAATTAACGCATGTGTTGAATGACGATACTAAAATGTATGAAATATTATATATACTCGTGCAGTCGTGCATTAATTAATAGGTAGGACTATTTTATCTATGAAATGCGCCAATGCATGCATTAATAGATATATAAAAAATGTTCAATCTAAATTATTTTTTTTTATTTTTACATTTCTTTCGGAAGTTATATTTTGATATTATTCATATGATAATCTATGAATTATTACTTTAGTTATTGTTATTTAGTAGTTACTGTTTTGATAAATCTTTTAATATCAATAATAATATTATTAATCACTTAACACCTGTTGTATTTTTGTTATAATTCATGTCAGCGTTCACACTTTCTAGTTGATAGTGTTGATACTACCGCATATAACTAATAGAAAAATAAAATAATAAAATAACTAATAGATAGTAAAATAAATAAATTATAAAATTTCCTTGAAATTTAGAAAAATACGAGGCTGAAAGACTTTCTCCGTTAAAAATCGTTTTTCATATTCAATGATTCGTAATTCAATTAAAATTTAACTAATTGGTCACAGTAGGAAATTTACTTAAGATGTTACATCCTAATGTGTTATCTCTGTCTTACGCACGCGTAACATAACTAAACTACATACCAGATTCTTACTACAGTATATATAATAAAGTTAATACTAAAGCGATTTGCATATTATAAAATTTGTAGATGGTAATACATTTCACAGCGAAGAGTATTATTTTTTCATATAGGTATTTATTTCAAAACGAGTTACGTGCATTTGAACAAATTAACTATTTAAGTAATTATAACTCATTTTAAAATAAAAAAATATATATATATATATGAAAAAAATTCATCACTCAGGCATAGTTTATATTATCCTCTATCAATTCGAGAACAAGTAAATTTGATCTAATGTTAACCATGCCAAAACTGTAGTAAGAATACTGCAGTACCTACGTACATCTTCAATATTATGTGTGTGTGTAAGATAGAAACATTATGTGGATGTAGCGTTTTCCTAATGATAATATATTCGGAACTTTCACTACACAAGAGCGAAGAGTAGGTGTTGGTTTAGCGGTTTAGCCTATAATTTAAAGTATAATATAAAGTTGTACAATTATAGGAGATAAAATGTTTAATAATTATCACATGATATTTTTGTTACAGTTCATAAATACTAAAATTTAAGTTTTGAGCAAAACGACTTGTTGCCGCTGTTAAAATAGGAAAGTAAATTGTTTCTTTCAAATTAAATATACAATTGTTTAGTAATTAAATAAGCCCAGATGTGACTTATATGACGTTGATTTGTAATTTCATTAAAAAGATCTATTATTATAATAACTGTACGATTATCACATTAGGTCATGATAATAGTATTTAATTGTGAATAAAAATTGATATTTTATAGTAATTATGTTTTGTTATCAAACAGTAAAATGACGTTAAACTAAATAAATGGTGTAATATCGATTTGTATATAATTAGATACTTTTTTATTTTACTATGTACGAGTATTTTAGGTTAGCAATATATGCATGTATTAAAAGTTGCTTACCAATAAGATAACATTATCATTTACAAATTAATCCATTAATTATTTAAATAGCTATTACCCGTATTTAAAAAACTGCAACTTTACATTTTAGTATTTAAATGTATACAAATTATTTAACAATATTACTTATTGCTTATTCAAATATCGAATTTATGCTGTAATTTCTAATATATTATACTGTACTTGCCTATTATGTATTATACCTATTGCCTAGTAAATATACTACAATATTATACATATTGTTTCTGACATTTAGCCATTGAATTTATTAAAAACAAATTAAAATAAAATAATAATTTAATTATAAATATGATGTTCTTACATTTTATATTATTTTGACGAATAAATTCTAAAATAATAATTACAATAAATTAAGCATTATTTTTTGGTAAGCATTAAATTTTCATTTTAAGTTCGCATACCTGACTACCTACCTGAGTGTTTAATATATACAAAATACTTTCAATACTATATAAAAATAAATTAAGGGATGATTAAAAAATGTTATGTAGTTGATCCTTTTTTTGTAAAATGTATTACAAAAATGTCTAACATTGCATACAAACCTTATTGCAGATAAAGTAGAATTAAATTACGATGAAATTAATTTTTATTTTATACAATTTATGTTATAATATTATGAAAATTAAATATATTACAATATTTAAACTATTAAAATATCACATAATAATACCATGACATACCATCTTAGTTCAAATTACAACTGTACCTATAATATTTAAAAATAATCTAATAATACGACCAAAAATAGAAAAAAATACGTCTTAAAATTGTATTGGAAAAAAAACAAATTATTTATTAGTAGTGTTGAATATCAATATCATTATCTAAAATAATAACGAAATATTAATTATGTATTTTATACTTACATACGAATTTGTAAAACTTGAATAGGTATATTATACCAAGTACCAACACGATACGATTGTCATAAATAGTAGACAGACGTGTAATAAATATTAAATAGTGATTATTAGGATTTTATACTAATTTAAAAAATGTATTCAAAACAACTACTGATCCATATAATAAGGCTTATCTTATCTCATTATTATTTCTTTATTTTCGATAAAAACACATCATTTTTTCCACGTGCATTAGGTATGTTATTTTCGACATATTTAGAAAATAATATTCAACAATACACTCCAATAGCCATTGAACAAATAACAATTCTAACATTGTAATACCAATTGAAAACAGACACATTTTACTTTACACTAAATAAATATTGTTTGAAACTTTGATACTATTAAATATTAATTGGTAATAACTAATTATTAGTTTATTTTTAGTCATAATCAGCAATAACACCACATGTTTTTATCCATATATTAATTCAGATAATATCATTAGTATACAAATGATTTGAATATAAAAATGTAAATTCATTTTTAATTATTTAGAAATTAATTTAATTTACTATTTACTAATAAAATATAAATACAATTAAACACTATTGTACAAAAATATGAAAATGTTATAAAAATGTCCGTAGTTTATGAACTATCTCAAAAGCATATTTATTTATTCCAGCATTTTTAAACACGACTTTTTATAAAATAATAGTCAATAAAATAATGGGTCGGCTATAGTTTTTACATTGCTATAATTTAATTTAAGCTGTTAAGTTTATTCAATTTGTATTATAAATAATAATATTGTGTTCAATGTTCATGTATAATATAAAGTCGTTAGTGTAATCCTATTGAGCGTTTAGATGAATATTTTAGAGAAAATATATTATATTTATGGTTATTTAAATTATCGTTTTTAGCGGAGGTAATCGGCTTTAAGTAGAGATACTTAGGAAATAAAAGAAAAATGTAAAATACGGTACTAAGTACGTAAACAATCTAATCTGAGTATAATGGTCAAATCATGAAAATGATACAAGTAATATTGACAGTTTTTATCACTTTTATATTACTTTAAAGTGTTTTTAAATAAAATAATAAAACATATTACACTGCGTTAAGTAAAGTAAAGTAAAGTAAAGTAAAGTAAAGTAAAGTTGCATTAAGTAAACAAAATAAACAAAGTACTTATATAACATTTACTTTTATAAACAACATATTGGTATACACTAAAATAATCGATTATAATTTGAATTAAGTACACTATTTTGATTTACCAAAAATATTTACCGAAACTGAAAATACTTAAACAAATCAATAAAAAAAAAACGTGTTTGTGCAAAATTGAATATATAAAAAACATTCTAATACCTACTTTAAGTTTTTGAGTTTCACAGTATACATTGCGTTAAGAAGATTTTAGTAGAACTTTGTAGTTTTATAAATACATCATTTTCAGATAATTTAATTTTAGTTATAATAGTGCTCTATTGTATAAGTGAAAAAAAGTAAATGTTGTATTTTATTTAACTGAGAGAGTTACTTACTAAATAATAATATAAATCAACAATGAAAAGGAAAATATTTTACTTTTTTAAGTTTTAACTCAAATAAATATATATGTGAAAATAAATAAGCTCTAATATTATACGTACTGTAACATTTGTATATTATATATTATAAAATTGGACATATCGTATATAATCACAAATGATAATGGACAACGAATATCGTGCACATAATAATATTGTATAATATATAACAGCTAAAGAAACACAGCCTTAAACATTTTTATAATTAATAATCGTTTATAACTTATAAGTTATTTCTAATTCAAAAATATTATAAACCAATAACCAGGTAAAATTATGTAATCCATAAATAACATTTTAAAATAAGCTCCGTATAATGTCGATCAAGTATTTTGCAAAATAACTAAATATTATAATACACCCAATATTTTCTTTATAATCGATAAATTAAAACACATATTAAAATAATAAACCTTATATAATTTAATTTAATGATTATCGTTATAATAATTATTTATATAAGTAGGTTGTAGTAGGTACCTATATAATTGTTGATTAGAGCGTACATAATGCAATTAAAATATAGATTAATCTGAAAAGTCTAATTATGCTTCTATAATATTTAAATATAAATAATGATTTAAAAACATCAAATTATTATGTTCTTATAATCCGTTAATCATTAGTGGTTTTATCTGTATGATTATGACATACATCTATCGAAGACACTAGAAGTCGAAAATGTATATCAATAAGCAACGATAGTGCTATAATATTAATATTTAACATTAAAAAAAAAAAAAAAAATTAAAAGTAAAGCTTTAATAAAATGATTACGTTAAAATGAAGAGTTCGTTACCAACAAAAAAAAACAACTAAAACTAATTTTCAATTTTTTGTAATATTAATGAATATCGTACATAATTAAACATAAATGGTTATATAAGAAAAAATTCACTCATATATTTTAAATGCTACTAGTCTATTACAAATTAAGATATACCTTATATTAAAACGTTTCAAGATTTTTTAGTAGCAAAAAAATTATATCCTATACATTTAAAATAAACTAAAAAATGGCAAAATCTTAAAATATTTATAAATGTTATAAAAAAAGTTATAGTATTTGAAATATAAACATTTGATGACAATTTAAAAATTTTAACAGTTATGGACTTTTTAATTACAACAACTACAATAACAAAAAATCAATTTTATTAAAAATTGTGTAAAAGTTATTGTTTTGATTAATTTTTCCTGATTATTTAAAATTTATAATAATAATATTTTACCACCCAACCTTTACCAATGTAACAACTAGATAAAAATTTCAATCAGAAACCACCCTCAACGTTTAAAATTAAATTAATTTTACTCCTCCCGTAAAAAGACGCATAATACTAAACAGAAATAAAACACATCTTTATAGAATCGATTATTTTATCGATTGATTTATTATTCAAACTATATCGAATATTTTTAAAATAGGATTTAATTAACCTTATGTAGAACATCAATTGAAATAATCAAATTTACAAAGCTACAAAAAAAAAAAAAAAATAATATAGTCACTTTTAATTGACATCTAATTTTACAATGATACATATATATTTATAAAATTAAAATATCACATAATAAAAGATATGATTATAAAAAATTAAATCAAAAATATCAACCAAACTAAAAGGAATATAGTGAATATCGTATAATTATCCGGATATTATCCTGCCCTAGAAAAAACAATATGATTGGAAAATAATAATATCACGTAATAATTATTGTCTTATTCACTGTGTTGCCTAATATCTTCTTCTTAATGCTTGGAGAATTCTCGAGGTCCAACGTGTCCGAGAACTGAAGAAATGTATCGTCTGACTCAATGTTGTATTTCTGAAAATTAAAAAAGAATATGTTAAAAATTAAAAAAAAAAACTGAAACACTACGAAAATATAATACGACACGCATCGTGCACGGATAATGGTAGCCGGCCAACGCACTGGTACTGATTATCGACGTGGATCTGGCGGCCGTCGTGGTCGGCCAGAGAACAACAGGCCGATGTCTTTAACAATGGTTTTTGCCTTTCTCTTCGGCGCCACTAATCCTGTGTGTGGGACATCGAGGAATGCCACACGCTGGTTTCTTAACACGGCACGTGTACGGTAGAATCGTCCCTTTGACAATCTCCTACTTCTTTATTATACATGTCATTACCTATGTTATTTAGGTTAATTTATCACGGTAAATTGGAATTTGTTATCCTATGTACGGTATTTTTAATCTTCTTTCATTTCGATTTCTCTTTCCAATTGAATTTATTTTAAAACTTCAAGTACCTGAAATGAATAAATGTAAGTAAGCCGATCAAATGATCTTACCATCCAAACAGATGGATGTGCGGAATAAAATTGTCCGTTATAATGCCTATGAAATGATTCTGGCCCATTTGTAGTTTTTGGTATACTTTATAAATCTACAACCGTGGTTGAAAGTTGTCAGTTATTAGTATTATCTCGGCTATACCTATATAACCTTTCTATTGTAAAAATTTACAAAGCGCAAACGACAAACTCCGATTTTTTATTATTTTTTATGATTTTTATTAGTCGATTTTACTGATCTGCAGTAATTATTATAGTTACAACGTTAAACATTTGTTATTATTAAATTATTGTACATTGTACTCGAGTCTTGAATTGTTATTGTAGTTTAAAATATGCATACAGAGCTCCGGTATTTTGTAAATATTTATTACAATTATTTCGTATTTTATATGAGTGCCTACACATTATATCATAATATTATTGTATTATTTTGAATATTATAATATGTAAATTTTAAATTCTAAGCAGAGCGATGAACGTATTTATTTTAAAATTATGTATGTTTTTATTTATTTTTAATATCTTTCTGCATCTTTTAAGACAGTAAAAATGGATTAATTTTCAACTTTGATTGTGATTTTTGATATCAAATTGAATCTATTTGGGAGGGATTGGTCAAAAGTAAAACATTCCCAGTACATAAATTGAGGAAAAACAGAAATTATTAGTAAAAACCAATTTTTAGCAAAATGTATTTCTTATTTTTTATAACTCAAAAACAATTAACAGTCAAAACTTAAAAGTTTTCACCAAGTGTTTATACATATTATAATTTTCGAAATATTAATTGATTGTACTATTTATAAACAATGGACAATTTTAATTGTTTTTCTTTGAATTATGATAAAAACTATTTTTACTTGTCTCAATATCTTGAAAATGTAATATAGGATCTCACATAAGTTGTTGTTATTTTTGTATAAAAATTTTAAAAATACATTAGCACAATTATTTATAATGTGGGAATTATTTAAACTTATATTTATAAAAACAATTGACTCATTTTAGTAATTTTACAAGTATAATTTCAGTTAAATATCATTAATGATCGCATTTTATTATTTTTCAATATATATTAAATATATATATATATATATATATTCAATTATATAGATATTGCGTATTCGTAGCTAATTTAAGACATCCGAACAATAAACCGACAATAAAATTAATAATTGATGGGCCCAGTAGACCGACTTGAGAATTTTTAACTGAAATATTTTGTCTGCAGTCATGGCATTATTTAGATATAAAATAATATCTTTTGTCATATGATGGCATCCATAATAATGTTGTGAAAAATGTAAAGCGTCCACAATTTACCCGCCAGTATAAGTCCTTAAACTTGGCACATCCAAATCCGTACTTACAAACTGGTTTTTATTGTGTACAAACATACTCTATCGATTCTATCATTCTTATCTTGATGTCCTTACCCTATATATTCAGAAATATTTATAAAATCTTTACATTCGTAACCTATTAAAAACCTTATCATACTTGTTGTATAATTGACCGGGCAAGACCCTTTATTTTTTGATCAAATTTAAAAAAAAGTTTGACCTTGTGTAAAAATTGGTATGTCCCTGAGACTTATAATCAGGGATCTTGACTTATTACATTTACATATTTTACAATATTTTTTTGAATTTTCGATATTATTTAGCTATTTTTATGTTTTTAACATTATTTTATGCATATAATGGCTAAAAGGAGAAAAATAAGTTATAATTTTTTTTTAGTATTAATAATCAGTTTCATCAGTTTATATTGATATAATAATTTGTTGTAATTATTATAAACATAACATGGATTAAATTATCAACTATTTGAAAAGTTTCCAATTGCAAATGGGGAAAAAGCACAAAATAGATTTTATTAATTTGTTGTAATTCAAAAACGAATTACAGTAAAAAATTGAAAATTATTGCATAAATATTTGTTATAACTTATAAGCTTCTGATGTATACATTTTAACGATACATGGCATGATATTCACGCAATAATATTAATTTATCATCAATCGGTTTTCTTATTCTGTTGTAATTTTAAACGAATTGCCATAAATTGTTTAAATTGTTAACAAACAATTATATATTATAGTTTCCACACATGCTATGATTTTAAAAATATTAATTTAACTATTTTTGAGCTATTTATAATCATTTGACATTTGTGGTTTTTGTATCTGTTTTCAGGTTTTTCTATAAATATCGATTTACAAGTTTTGTTTATTTAAAAAATTTAAAACAAGATTCCATATAAATACATTTTAAAAGAGCCATTTAAAAACATTAAAAATACAGATATAAATAATAAATATGAGAATTTTTTTTTTAAGTATTTTAAGTTGATATTTTGATAAAATAGTGAAGAAAATTAACAAATTGCTTTATAATTACAAACTTATAAGGTCTTCGATTTTTATATCTAACGCTTGAACATTTAACAAAAAAAAATCATAGGTACCTATATACTGGTACTAAAAAATTGAAGAGTCTTTAAATTAAATATTTCTCATAGAAGTGCAAATATATAAAATGCCAAGATGGCTCAATGAAAAAGTATACTCGACACATAATATACATCAGAGTAGTTATCTTGTTTCCTCGTTTTTTTAAATTATAACTCGTCATGTAAATGCCTTAGTTAAGGGACTAAAAATTATCATAAATCATAAATTTATAAATGTAAATTGAATTCATGATATTTGATTAATTAGCCATGTCTTAAATTAAAAATACTTGACCTCACACGAGAAGTTTATTAAAATTGTCGTGTGACACATAAGGTCGTATTGCGTTGAATGTTGTATTCTGTACCACTAAAATGGTAATACAAAATTGTATCTTGTCAACATACAGTTTACTTATAAAAAGTTAAATTCAAATGAATTCTATATCATGTGGTCATTCGTTTTATTTTATTTCGACGGATTTGATAAATTAGCATAAGGTAGGAAGACTTTTGGCTATCTGTTTTCTGAAACGAATTGAGCTACTTATTTGGGATCCAGATTTTAACTTGTCACGTGGCATATAATCAATTATAGAAGTAACATTAAAAAAAAAAAAAATTATAAATAAATATTTCGAGCAACTGGAAGCAAAGAGTACAGAGATCGAGATGAATATACAATTATTAAACCACTCACATTTAAAGTAGATTATTCGTATATGCGTATTAATTTAGCAATCGAATACTCAGTTGATATTTCGAATTAAACGTAATCAAAACATAAATAATTCTGAAACTTGTAATCATTACTAAATATGGTTTATATTTTAGTACAACACGTTCATTAAATAAAGTAATTAACAGACTGAGTAACTTATATTATACACCCTTATCTGTTATTTCAATACATATAAAAATGAACAAATTACGTTTTCGCATTTTTAAATTTTTCGATCAAGCAAATAATAATTATATTGTACAGGGTTTTATATTTAAGTAAAGTTACGTATTAATTTCTCAATAATGTTTGTCCTTTAATTATTATTTATATAAAATATAAAGGCTTTAAATCATAAACTAAAATATTTATACAATATTTTTATTCTTTGTGTAGTTTTATGTTTTTTTTTTCAGTTTTTTGTATGTGCCTTAGAACATATTTTGTTTGTTTTATTTAAGTGGTTTAATGATTCTATACAATAATAATTGAATAAAAATATTCTACGATACCTACCTAATGAAAAAAAATTAATAAAAACATAGTACCTACTCATTTCGTTATAAAAAAAGCATGTTTATAAAATATAAAAACGGAAACGTGTTATATTTTTGTTTAAAAATTAATCAACAGGCATCTTGCTAAATATCTTTTTTTAAGAATTATTGAACTTAATAGAATTTTATTTTTAATTTACGAGGAATAGACAAGCAAATATTATGGTTTTATACTATGTTCAAAGTATTATTAATAAATTAAATGAAACATAACATAATTTTATGTAATTTAATTTAATTTAAAACTCGTTTCTCAAACATTTTTGGTAGGTACCTACTTATAGTTAAATTATAAATAATTTATAATATATTTTATCTTCAAGTAAATAAAAAAAAATTTAGGCACAAAAATGTTAATCATATTAGTTGTTTATATTATTATTCACCGTATTTCCTTGGTTAACCTAGCTATTAGGTTTAAAACACCCCAAATTAAAGTAACATAGTAATTTTACAATAATAAATCAAATCGTATGTTCACTCAATAGTAGTATTATATTATTATGTGCTTTGTTTGTATTTAATTAAATATTAGAGACATTTATCGTTTTTCTTTTCATATATAATTATTATATAATATATTATGCGTTGAAATAATTGACTTCTGTCTGTTATAAGCGATACACTAAGACAAAATGTAAAATGTCAGGTGTTTATAATACAAAATATGTTACAATAAATATTTTAATATTTAAATATGTTATGTATTTCAATATGCTGTACCTTATTATAAGATATTATGTCACTTTGACAGAGATGAGCAATTTGTATACCTAATATGTCGTCTGATACGGAGCAAAGATCAAAGCGAATACTAAGTGGACTTATTGAGATGTGGATCGAAATTTAATAATAATTGATGATACATTTGTTTTTATAATGTAAACATAAATTGACGTTATACGTAAGTATTTTAAAAATATAATTTACACCTAAAACTTATACATGAGCCGTATTTATATGCCGTATTGTATTATTTATTTTACGAGAGTACATAGCTAAATATTATTTCAATAATATGTTTTAATGAGGTTGTAGATATAACAATAATATAATATTTTTGTTTAAAGTATTTCGATTAATAAACTAATAATACTATACACCAATGGTTCGCAATCGGTGGTCCTGCGAACCCCCAGGGGTCCTCGTGTTGATGTTAGGGAGTCCGTGGTTGTGTAGATATATCTTTAATCGTGTGTTATACTGAAGTGATATTTTTATTTTATTTTAGTAGAATTATTAAATTCGTTGTGGTTTGAAATTCTAGGTATTTTGAAAAGTTTTAAACTATCTCTATTGAACTTGATTATCGCGTAAAAGGTCTACAATGAATTTATTATAAATGCTTATAATTTTCGTAATTACACAAAATTAAAAAATAAGTACTTAAAATAATTAGAAATAAGGGGTCTCCGGACCAATTTAAGTTTTAGGTAGGGGTCCGTGACATCATACTTAATGGGAACCACTGCCATACATCATAGTGGTATAAAACGTATTAAATCTAATATAATATTTTGAATAAAAAGGTTGAACCAGATTAGTGTTCATTTTCACACATACAAGACTTTTTGATAATCTATAAATTTATTGACAAATTTGAAGAAAAAAAATCATTCAAAGGAACTTAGTCAGATTATAATTGCTTTAAATATATATATATACACATATATTTTTGTATGTATCAAAAGTTAGTAGATAGTTAAACAAATATCTCATATTAATATAATAATTAAGTGAATAAAATTTAGATAGAAATAATCGTTTCTTCTTCCTATAAAGTCACAAAAAAAAGTGAAAAAATACATTTATACTTCCTAAAATTGAGCCCTTATATGCGATATGCATGTGACAGTTAAATATGTCTGGTAGCTTAAATACTTTTATAACAACACAGGAAATGAAGAAAAACAAATTTATCATTTAGACTTTGATATAAATATGATCTATATCTATATATATAGACAGATATAGATATAGATATATAATAATTAAGCTTATCTCACTATAGGTTACTTTATAAAGTATGATTAAATATTTTTATATTTTACTTATAACCATAGAAATAACTTATTTTTAATACACGAAATAAGTAATATAAATATATCAGAATAGTTGCGTAATGGTTAAAATAACATGGCATCTTTACAAAGTAAGCTTTAATGTATAAAAACATTTTTTAATAAATACTTAATAAAATTAAATATATTTTGTAACGTTTAAAAGAAGAGAGCAATATTATGATAATATATCATATATTTTTCAACTTTTGACTGTAAACGGTTTTAAAATAAAAATCTAATAATATTTTGATTTTTTAAATAATTTAAACGATGTACATTATTTATATTTTATTAGAAATATGCCACCAAATTTATTTTACTACACGTTTTGTTTTATTTATTGTTAGGTGAAATTTAAATACAAGTTCAGAAAAACGAACATTCAACATAATTGTATTTAGGTATTCCTTATTAATGTAGTATATAAATATTTCCGTATCACAATTCATAATTAAAATCAATTACGTTATTTGTTATTAACTCTTATAATGATGTTTTTAAATTATAAATTAATAATTAATTATGTTTATTTAGTGGTGAAAATTACAAATAAATAGATAATTAGGTATAGCATTATAACTACAATTTAGAGTGAAATTAAAGTACTAAAATGTCAATACCAATTTTTAAAACATTTCCTTTAAAAAAAATATACTATAAGTATACTATACTTTGATAAAATTAAATATCCGTATAAATTTAAAAGCAAGTTATAAATACCTAATAACTAACTAGAAAATCACAAACCCAATAAAAAAAAATATTGGAATACCAACTGATTTATTGATTTATAATCTAAATAGTGAAATTCAAGTAAATCTATCACGTACGTTTAAATTATTATAGGCTTATTCAAGTTACATTATTTTGATTTAAAAAATATCAATTTTATTAAATAATAAATTTAATTATTTTGAAATAATTAATATAATATTATGTTAGATTAAAGTACCTATAATAGTACCAATATACATACTTATCGTATAATAAAAACACAGTAATGATAATCAAACATCAGTTATCATCACATCAATTATTTATTCTAAATTTTCTATAAATTTTAATTAAGCAATAACATAATAATTAATCTTATTATATTATTATTCACAATACTACCGATTAACTTTTGTTTGATTTTTACTTTTTTTTAAATAAATAAAACAACATAACTTCTTAATTACTCTGAATTCATATTATTACACTACCATCGTTAAACCTAATGACAAATAATTATTCCTTACTACTCATTTTGAAAAACTATTAGTACAAATTAATTACGGTATAATATTTTTCTGTTGTTTGGGCATGATTTATTGACTTTAATTGTTTCAATATTATGTTCTATTATTACGGTATAACTTAAATATACTTCATTTTCAGTTTTTCATTTAATTCAACACGTATTTTCTTGGTGTCTTATCAAAATACATACATCTCTAACGATTTGCAAATAGGTAAATATTATATACGCTCGTCAATATTATTATTACGAAATACACACTCTGTATTGAGATACCCGCCCGCAGTACTGCAATAGTAGTCGACTCGACAAATTATGTTTTATTTAGGGGCGACATAACTATGTGTGGCGTTTTCGTGTTTTTACTAAATCGATTAAAAATACATTTTGAAAAATGTACATAATAATAATATAACATCGCGAAACAAAATACATTAGGTGCCCACGGTGAATATTGTGTTTGAAGGACAAACGACGAAAATCGAGTAAAAAAGAACGCGGTGAGAATTTTCGATTTGGGATCCGGCGAAAAAAACATAATATCTTTGTGTGTGTGTGCGTGCGTGCATATATTATATTATAATACCGGGAACGGTTCGTTACAAGTTCGCAGAAGTTTTTTACGAAACAGAATCTAACAAAAAACACTAGCTAACGGTTTGTTTTCGGATTACGAATGCGCACGCCATAGGTAAACATATAGTGTTATAATACACGTATATATACGAACACCACACGCTGTCACACAGTTGCATAAACGGGGATTAAACACGGCGGCGTAGTCGACCGAACGTACGGGGAAAGGCGAAAAGCCAATTCGGTAAGATACGATAGTGCCGGTTCGGTCTGCAGCGTGCGCGCGCGCGCGCGTGTGTGTGTGTATGTGTGCACATACTCCCGATAATAATATTATATACTATATATCATTATGTGGGTAAGGGAAAACAATATATGTATAATACATAAAATATGCAGTCGTCGTCGATACACATGTAAAATGTTATTATAAAAAAGATTCTCTTGACCGACACGCAATTTCCTAAATGTATACATCATCGTGCGTGCGTCGTCGGTGTCGTCGCCGTGTCAAAGGCGACGGCGGCGGCGGCGTTAGTCGAAGATTGAACTCTCCCCGCGCACGTCATCGGATCCACGCGTCTCTACTGGCCGCCGCCGCCGCCACCGTCACCGTCACCTCCACTATACCGCCTCCATGACGCACCTCCACCGCTGGCTCGAGACAGTGATATTTTTAGATTTTTGAGCAAACGGCTCACGCGTATGCGTATTAGACCAGATGCCGCGACGACGGCGCAGCGTCCGCGTGTCCTCTTGCCGTCTCGAACGCGCGTCTCTTATAGGTAGAGCTCGGTAGTCCGGGCTCGGTGTCGGGGGTTGAAGCGGGTCCCCCGGCCGGATGTGGGGGAACGCAGGGAAACGAGGCCCAGACACACCCACAACGACTGCGGTTGGTCCGCCGCCGGAAACCCTCGACCACGGTACAAGGTCGTCGTCGCTCGTCCGTGTGCCGGGCCCCGATCTGCGGCGTCGTGTCGACAAGGCATTACACTGCGAGACGCGATCAGCACTTGACGTAGCCGTGTCTATACAGCGAGTTCAGTGTCACACAATGTTGGACTTGGTATTCTACATCGTGGCTACTATGCACTACGTATACTGCATTTGGCAAAGCGGCATTTGGACACAGGAGGAACAACAGGCAGCGCCAGACCACCCCGCCGCAGCAGCTGATGCGTCCGATGCTGACAACGCCGCCAACGCCGCCTAAGCCACTCTGCCGGAGAGTCCAGTCGACTACCGCGAGCCCCGGCCATTCGTCTTGTAACGTTCATCTGGCAACAAACAAAATAAACATATTAAACTAACCACAAGAAAAATACTATTGTACACAATACGTATAACCGTATTACATTAAAATAATATTTTAATAACAAAAAACAATATATAAGCACGATAACTATAAAATATTCTACACACAATATAATAATAACAATAATAGCACACAGTTTAAAATACAATAAACTCTCTCGTTACAAACACACCCACCCCCAACCACCACAATAGCGACCACGCGAGTGCTATTCGCCTTTTTTCTTCTCGTATTTTCACTCGTCGTAATATTCTTTCCCTATCGCTTTCGCGTCCACGACGGTATTCATGCTGAACAACATTTACGAAATGCGTTTGGTCCGAGAGTCGGCGTATTCATTGACGTTTACGATACCCAATTTTCCAGCACTGAGATACATTCACCTCAACAAGATTACGGGAGTCGTCACGATCCGGACCGACAATTTTTACTTTACATGTAAGAACGAGCAGTATTTTATTTTGCTGGCGGCGTAAAATTTTGATGATCGCTTGACTCGATGATTAAAAATGTTGTACATTTTTTCACAGGTTTACTCAGTGGCAACCAGATTAGAGGAGGCTCGTTCAGATGGGTTGGTCAAGAAGACGATGCGATTCCCATGCAACCGCCACCAGACATACTATAGAGGTACTTGACTTATTAGCGTTCAGATCATTACATTCTTCGTTTTATTTTAGGTACAATAATTGCATTGTATACCTACTGATTATTTACTATCCTCTAATAATATTATATCTATGCATTTCAATATTCTTATTATATATTATATTAACTATACGATATTACGACTTCATTCTTATTATATATTATATACTCATTACTCATGCAAATTTATACTATTAATACCTACTTTATACTATTAAAATATTGTTATATGCACATGATCACTTTTAAATAATAAGCGCAATGAAATGTAGCTTTCTGGTTAAAAAGTAGTAAATTATAATACATTTTTATCATATAAATAGCATAACTGTTAATATTTCAATAATTACTAAATATTTTATGATTTAATAATCAAATTATCACGAGTTATTATGTTTGTTTTCAAACTTATTTATTTACCAGTTAATCGCGGGGATGTTCAGAAATATAATATACAACTAAGAATTCATAATATAGAAATTAATTTAAAAAATATAAACATCGATTAAAAGTAAAACTAATAATAATATAATGTTCAAAAGTCAATATTTATTGGTATATATATATTATATTTAATATTATTCATTTCAAATTATTACAAGTTACCTTAAAAAGCTTTGCAAAAACATATGAATTTAGATAAAACTAAAATTTTTCTATTTTGAAATAAATTATTTCGATATAACACGTAAAAACAGTCAACAATTTATAACATGCGATTTAAAATTGTATTTTTAATTTCGAACATTCCTATGTCAAATGAGCGTTTATTATATTCTAAATACTATATAATATTATGTAGATATATAGTCTATAACATTGATTACCTACGATCTACATATTATAAATTATTATTATTATTGTTATATTTATTACTTTTTTTTTTATTTAATCCTTGACAATTTTCAGTGTTGACCTTATTATTATACTATATTATATACCTAACATCATGTTTTAAGCTAGTTATGTTATTATTACTACTTTGTCATTATTAAAATAATATAATTAATTTTAAAAATAAATGAGTCTTGTGTTATATGATTGGCAAAAGCTATAATAGTACTTAATAAATACTATAAGTACTATTTACTCATAGGAAATCAATACAATATTACGAGTAAGTTAATCGTGTATACGAGATCTAATATTCATCACAATTATTATTAATAGTAGTGAATTCAAGAAGTGTAAAAAATATTATATCGTATGCGGTATGTGCAAAAAAAAACTATTTTTAACAAAAATACGAAAATGCATAAATTCATAATCATTACAGTAAATTCTGTTTACTAGTTTTATTATTTTTTTTCAGCATATTTTATTTTACGATAATGTATTATACATAATTGTTACCTATCACCCTTAATAAACATTTGGTAAAATATAAAATCGTATCTTTTGAATTCTGAAAAATATACAGTCATAATAATTAATAACTCGTGCACACTTAATACGATTCCCCGAGATTTTCCGTCGATCTTTTTCCGGGTCCGCAACAGCGGGCGACGGGATCAAGGCGAACGTGAAACGCACGCGAGCACACGGCACACTGAACAGAAAATCCTCGTGGCTTGACAATCGCATCTTCAGTAGTAATATAGTATTTGTGTGTAGGTATATTATTATTTTATTTCCCCGGCGTGGTGCGGTGGTGCGTGGCGTAACGTAAAAACGTCGCCAAGTTGTAAATAATAATAATTAAGATCTCGTAAGTTTATTTTTATCTTGATAGTCGACTAGCTTCTGTCCTGCGAGGATAAACAACGAATGGTGGTAAAAATCCGTTGTCCTCGTAGGTATATAATATACTATACTTATAATTAGAGTGTAAAATCATATGCGTTAAAAACTAGTCAAATATACATGATATTTTTTTAATTACACATGATAATATTATGTACTAAACGGATTAAACATACACAGAAATTAAAAATATGTAATCGAAAATTATCAAAAAAAGAAAATATGTATTTGACATGTTATGAAATTTAATACCACTTTAAGTGGCAAACTTTAAATTCGACAATATGAACATTAATTAGATATATTTTTCTCCAAATACACTCACACAACTACGAAAACGATCCAATTACGAAAATTTATCGGGCGTAATAAGCCTGATACTTACTTAGTGTGGATAAAAATAAGCACAAGATACATTGTTATGGTACATATTATGACATAACTCCATAACAGCAATAATAACAATAGTCTGAGATTTGAATCGATATTTTCTTGTCTCAGTAGGCAGGCATTTTGTGATAGCTAAAAACCGTTGTAAATACTATCGTACTTGCAGGTTATATCTAAGAGATTAATTAACACATAATATATCAAATTTATTTCAATATTAATCTTAAAATAAAATACCAAAATTAAAATAATATATATATTTTTTTTTTATGTTGACAATAATTATTTTTTAAATTCATTGAAAATTTCTAGGAAGATTTCAAATGTTCAAAAAATATGTAATATAAAGTTAAAATAATAATAAAAAAAAAAATAAGTCAATAACATAACTGGTAAACCACAGTCCATCGTTTTTATAACTTACCTCATTTTGTTTATTTCCCCGTACGCTTTGAAATCCTGTCCCTATACGATTGTCTCTACTCCTCCGAATTGAAATTGCCTGTAAAATTGACCTAAGTCAATATAATATTTTTATTATTGTAATAATCATTAATATTTAATGCATGCTATACGTATTTAATATCGTATGAAATTAAATATCGTTTTTTCAAGAGTAAACTCAAATTTTATACTCTACGCGCGTCAAGCGACGTCACTTATATTTTCTTTGAATTACTTTATTTACTCACAATTCGTATTTGTGTTTTTTTGGTACATTTTAGTAGTATAATAATAAAATAATATAGGTATTTTTAATTTGTTTAAATTGTAATAACTATTTTATTTATTTTCGATTGATATGTGATGATAATAAATAAAACAATTTTATCTCATTTAAATTGTATGGAAACGAAAAACAAGACGGGGCATTATTAAAATGTTGAATACTTATGCATTATTTATCGTAGTTTCTTCAACAAGTTTAACTTAATTGAATGAAATAGAAAAAATACAGTCGACATTCAAGTTTATTTTTTGTAGCATGAAGTTAGATATATGCAAATTGTTTAAAATTCTCTATTGGATATAATAAATATATAAATCATTCGTTACAAATTTTAATACAATTAGACTTATTGATGATTTCTCAATGATAACTATATTTTTTTCAAATTTCGAGAAAATCAATAAAAAGTTTGAAAAAAATATAATTGATTAAATAAAGTACTATCTGTGTTTGATTTTCTTACACTTTAGAAAATATGTTTAATATAAATACCAAAATATTTGGTACAGAAATATAAATAGGAAATTAATGTCGATGGACTATATGAGATTCATAAAAAATAATATGTTAATATAAATGTATAATATAAAAAAAAAAATGGAAACTTCTGAAAGTGAAATATGGTGATTTAAGTGACGTTATAATATACTGAGCATATAATGGAACATCAGTGAAAGATTGTTTCACTTAAATGTTTGAAGGATGAGTGACTTACAACAACTTATCACTAATTTTTCATTTACGTATATAACTTTTTTCAGGTATGTTTAATTTTTATACAACTTACAAAAATTAGGCAAATACTACTTATTATAACACTTGGCTTTATATTTAGTGTATATTATTAAAAAATTTCGGGAAAAAATATAGTTTATTAGTAAACAGTTGTAAATCAATAGTCCAGTTATACTAAGAATTTTGAGAAAAAAATTAGTGAATTATTTCTGTTAAAAAATAACAATGTATAACGTTGTAATATTTGAATAAATAAAATATTATTTAAAATGTATGTATTTCATAAAATTTAAATAACATAGTTTTAAGGTAATGGTTTAATTAAAAATTAAATAACTATTATGAGAAGCCACTTAATTCTGTTCCTGAAATATTGAGATCGAGATAAGTAAATATATAAACTGTTAAAATTACGTCAACAGTATAATACTTATATTAATTGTAATAATAATTATATTTTTATATTTTTTATTATTTTAAAATAAATTTCATCATTATATAAATAACCTAACTGATATGCTTTATCAAAGATAAGAGTAAATATAGTCTATAATAAATTAGTTAAATCTGAATTTAATAATATAATTGTATATGAAAAAGGGTTCTGAGCGTAGTCGTCTGTTAGTTTATATAACTAGGTACATTACATTAAATGTTTTTTAATATTGCTATTAATGTAATTTATTTTAATAATAGTATTAGGTAAAGTGATTCTATTTTTAACGAAAACATTGTTTTCATCATATTATTAATATTTTAATATTTTAATAATAATAAATATAATTTATACTGTAGTTATTATGTAATTGTTATTAACTTTTGAGTCAATACCATAAAACAATATGAATAAGTTGATCGTATAAACAAAAATCTTAAAATGAATTAACCCATTTTGAAAATATCATTGCGTCAAGTAATATTTGTAAATTATAGCAAAATAATTAATGATGTAATACATCGTTCAATAAATTATGTAGCTTAACAGAATCAGAAAATTAATGAGAGATCGTTGTATACTACATGTAAATATCTTATTCAAAATTTAAACTTCAGCAGCTCAAAATAAATATCCAAGGATTTAGACTTAAGAGTTGACTTTTTTTAAAACCAAGAATAGTAACTAATGAGAAACTTAATTATAAATAAATTGTCAGATCTTAGATAAGAATATGAAAGATTTTAGAAAATTTTATCTACAAAATAATTTGCAAATTTTCATGATTTTGACACTTGTTACAACTCAACATTAAATGCTTATAAAAAAAACTATTTTGTCTATATAGTTAAACAATCGGTATACCTATAATAAACTTACAATGAATATTGTAGGAATTAAATTTCTTAAGTTTTTAACCGAATGAATAATTTTTTATCGAAATTTATATAAAAAAAAAATCTCAAACAATAAATAGATCTAAATAGGTCAATAAAAATGAAATTATTGTGATAAACTGATAAATATTATCACGTATAGAAATTGCTAATATTATAATAACAGTTGGTGAAAATTTTAAGTATTTATTTATTTATTTTTAAATTACACTTTATAAACAAAATTGACTTTGAAACATTTGGTATCAAAAACCACCTTCACAGTTGAAGATCGGAGCATTTTTTGTTCAAGCATTTTTAAACCATATTCATTTTTAAGAATACTAAATACTACATACAATATCATCAGTCATCACAAATTGTGTTATTTATTAATATATTAATTGTTGTTTAAATGGTTCCATATAAATTTAATAAGTATGAAATTAAGCTAAAACATTATTTACCAATTTTCAATTTAAAAAATAATATAAATAATATAGTCCAATCAATCGAAAATGAATTGTGTACTTTTTAAGTATTAAATATAAATAATGTAAAATATTTTTAATAATTGATTATTATTGAATTAAATCAACTTATTCAATAATATTGTGTGATTAAAAATGTATATTAAAAACTAATCTATTTGTTAATCATCGAAATCTTTATTTTTAGAATTGAGGATCATACTTTTAAGATAATATAATCATTATTCCGATTATATTTTAATATAATCAAGTCTCTAATAAACCAATCTAACAGATGAGATTATATAATAATATAATATGATATGGTTCATTAAAAAGTTATTTTCTAGAGTACCTTCTAATTTTAAACAAAAATGTGTATTTTATAAAAAATGCTTTCAATGAACATTTTTGATTTAGGTATTTATACTTTTCTTTGTTTAAAATGTCATTTTTTATAAATACCAGTTAAAATTCTTGTACTCGCACATTATTAACATCTTAAACAATAGCGTGAAAACTTTATCTCGATTATAGCATACATACTTATAAGTAATAAATACAGCAGAATATTATGTTATTAAGTGTTAAAATGTTAAAACAAATATCGAGTATGTTAAACACATTATAGACTTATTAGTATATTATTGTAATCGGTTTAGCCAATAGATATTTTAGTGACCTAAAAAAAAAGCTGATTGCAATTTTCGATGACGCATCACATTTATCCGTGTTTGTTCCTCAATGAATTGGTGTAATTTGTGTTTGAATGGTTGTTTGTGAAAAGAGTAACTTTTAGCTTTTCTACTTGAGAAAATATCTGCACGTTTAATATATAAACCCAATATATTTTTTTAATCTGTAAAGTTGAAAAAAAAATATTTTTTAGTACATTCATTCTACAACTTAACTAATAATATTGTTTAAAATACTCAACTATATTATATTTATATTCTTGTATACCATAGTTTTTGAAAAAATAAAATGAATAAGATATAGTATATATTTAATTACTTGTGTTGAACAGTATTTTGTATTAACATTTATTAAGGAGTTAAACGTAGAAATAATATTATGGCTATTGGTTTTAGTAAAAAAAATAAAAAAAATATTAATTAACCAATTTAAAAATACACATTTATAAATATGTAATTATAATAAAAAATGATAAAAACACGATTAAACTATTTATAAGTAATTTAAGTATCTATAGTTGCTTACAAACAATTTTAATACCAGAGTAAAGTACCCGAAGTATACTTTAAAAACATTAAGCTAAAATATATTATTTAACGCATACAAACCTTTGATCAATTTTACCTTCTTAAAAATTGTTCACCGCGACAATTGTATAAAATATAAAACTGGATAGGATTCACGGACTGGATGTTGTGTACTCGTTTCACTCACGTCACCATATCATACCTATAAAATTATGTTTTGTAATATAGGCCATAAATTCTCATCAAATGTATTCATTTTTATTTTAATGGCACTAAAACTAAGTAGTTATTACCTTAAAATTTTTATAAATTTTGTTTTAATAAAATATCGATATTTATTTGATTAACATTGATACCTCCCATTTTTCCTTCAACCATGGTGGAACATTGGCCGCTTTAGGGTTCCTCTCATAATTAGTACCTATAAAATAATTTTAAATATATTAATATAGTAATATATACTAGCAGGTCTTAACACTGATAAATAATCGAATTAAATATAATTATTATCAGGGCTTAGGTCTTTATGAAGTGTTTTTAACTTTATACATAATTCACACATTAAATAATCCTAATTCTAAATATTAAAGTATTATAATTTTTGTATATTTAGATACTAATAATGTACTAAAATCTTATAATATATAGAAAACTTTCAACATCATAATATTTTTATCGGAGAAAATAAAATATTAAAATATATTGTTAACAAATATTATTGTATTTGTTAGGCTTTTTCATTTATATAAAATCCAATAAAATAATAACTCGCGTATAATATTATAATCTTTATTAATTACTTTCCAACATACAGCTTACTAAACAGATAATTGATTATAGTATATCCCTGAAAAAATATGATTTATTTTAAGAAAGATATATTATATTTTTAATTAAACACCTGATGGTTGGCTAGAATATAAATCGAATTCCATATGCGCCATGTAGACCAATATTAATATGTTAGCACGTACGATACGTAAACAATATCGAAATTTATTTTCACGAATCGTATACACTGAACTCTTAAATATTTATTTATTTATAAAATGTGTCCATAGTCCATACTATGAAAGTAACAAGCTGGAGCGTAAAGTATTTTTTTATGGGCATTTATGTTTGTCTATTACATTCGTCAATATCAAACATCCACCTAAATTTAATTTTGACAAAAAAAAATATATATATACAAAATACAAATAAATTACATACCAGATACGTTCTATACGGTTTTGAACTACGTTATGACTTTTAATATTTTCAATTCAAGTTTTTATATTTTAATAAGTGTAGACAATAAATTTTAAATTTAAGAAACTGCTAACATATAAAGTATCGAAAATCAACCCTAATAAAAAGTTTATTGATACAATTTATATTAATGTATCATTTTATGATCTCGAATTCTCGTCACAGCTTGATTGCGTATTTTATTACCCAACATCACATATTCATACTCTAGAATGATAGACAGTTAATAAAAAATTAATATTTAGAAGAAAACTAATGTGTAAGATCGGCTCATGAAGCAAATTATCTGTATAATAATAAATTGTAGCTGGAATGTGTATCTGAAACTCAGCCAAGGGTCCAACGGTTATGTGAATGAAAAGTTCATACATATAAATATATTATATATTATATATATTGAAGTTAACCTACATGTGATTTTATTTATGGTAATCATAATATATAATTATCGAATAATTTAAATAATTATCAACAATCGAATTAAAAATCGGAGTATATTAAGCTTCCTTTTGAATTATTTTCGATATGCGTCTATGTGTTATGTTTTGGCCAAAATTATAAACAACCGTTACTTTTATCAAGATTTTAGACAAATTATTAATCTCGTGTGATATAACTACTTTAACTCATACATATGTAATCAATGATAAATACAATTTTACATCACAGGTACAATTAAACATAGAAAAGTGATAAATTAATACAAGTTTATTTAAAATTAAAAATAATATATATATATATTTATGAAAATCAAAAATCAAATCCAAATGTCCTTGTAGATTTTGAGAGTTTTGTTAATCTTGGTAGTAAAATCCAAAACCAATATATGGTATTAGGCAACAGGCAAAATTTGATTACTATGATTGATTCAGTTCCAGAGGTTTAAACTGCAACGAAAATATAAAATAAAATAAACACAAGTTTAATAGCGATGAATATCAAATCCATAGGAAACAGTTTGTGATTGGATAACACAACGTTAACTTTAAACAACGATCAATCATATTGGTAGAATATTGCTATTTTTAATACAGAACTAAATGGTATTATACTGAATCATTTTATATTGAAATAATAATAGTTATCTACCATAATGCGTTTAAGTGTGTATTTTTTTTAATCGACTGAGAAAATATTCATTAATTATACAATAATATTATGTTAAGTAATGTAACTAAATTTTCTATAATACTATCACTGCTATTGATTCATTTCGAGGGATTTAATTAATTTTGTTTATGGTTAATAATATGTTTGTTATGTCAATCAAAACCATTCAAATTATTTAGATTTTTGAATAATGGATTTTTAAAATATAGGTTAGGCTTAAGTGATAAGTGGTATAAGTAATTCCATTTTACATTACAAATATTATAGCTAAAATTATTATTCCAAAATAATATTTCTTAATTTAGAAAAAATTATCGTAGCATATAATATTATTTTCTAACAGTATTATCATTTATTATAATTATAATATTAGTCTCTGATATTTTATATACCTAAATAATGACAATAATCAATGCATATATTTCATACCAAATATGAGGTCATTTTTAATTATTTTATTTTGACGAATGTAAATCTATCCAAAAAGTGGCTATTTTCGAGGGAAACTTTAAAAACTAAATAAAAATAAATCATAATTTCATAAAATCATTATTTCATGTATTATATTTATTTTATAAAATACAACATTACAACAACATTAAGATAGTTTTTAAATTCTAAAAGATGATATTCTATTATAAAGATTACATTTATTGTAGCTTATACATGCATTGTTTTTCATTTTTAAATATGATTTTGTAATTTTGAAATAAATTATTATTATTCTGTATTTCTTTCGAAACTATAAATGTATTCATTATTGTAATGATTTTTTATGAATAATAAAAACATAATGTTTAATATTTTGACATTGATTATTTTCAATATTTTTAATTTAAATACTGCGTTTTAAGAAATAAATAGAATATTACCAATTCCAATCCCAATAAATAATAATATACGTCAGAAACATTGTTTAAATAAAATATGATTTAATAATAAATTTACGACGTATTACTACTATACAATCTCATTTAAAATTGAAATAATTTTGTTTCAATAAAAAAGTTTGAGAAACGAGTAAAATTGAATGGTGTACAGGCAATTAAAAATTCAAGTCACAATAGAAAAATAAGTAACATTATGTTATTTTTGTGGAAATTATTTTCAAACACGACCCTTTGTCTACATTGCTAGCCTGCTTTATACACAAAATATTCGCTCGGTCGATAACTCGGCGCCACCTATCAAAATATGTAAACAACAAAGATTTTCACAAGTGTGGATAATGTTGACAAGAGATGCGAAAACATATTTAAGTTGGCCTAAAACTAGATCGGGGGAGTGTGGTCCGGTGCTTGGAAAATACGACACTACAAGCTTTTATACAGAACATACATAATGTTGTTATAAAGTGGTTATTAAAAGAAAAAAGAAACACCATTGGTTTTAAAATAATATGACGCGCAGTTGCTTTTCCATCAAAAATAATAATAATAATAATAATAATAATAATATGAAGAATATTAGATATTAATTTAGTTAATTTAGTCTACCAATCTATTACAATAAAAATGAATTGCGAGAGAAATTCGTTAAGAAAGCTATACATTTTCACCAGAAGTAATTGGAAAGAAAACGAAAATGGATACGTTGTTTATAATTGGAAACAAATGATGATCAATGGTTAAGGATACAAAAAACAAATGTACTATAATTAGTCAAACAATCTGAAATATTATACGATTTTATTAATAAAATATAATAAATGCGTGCAAAATATATTCATTAAAATTATCCAATTATTTTTATTATTACCATTATTTTTACTTTATTTTATTGTACGTATAATAGTTGTGAAGAAAATTTCTGAAATTTCAACAGAAATAACTATTAGTTTATTTGCTTATTTACAATTTCCTTATTATAAGCATAGGTCTACTGTACGCAGTATATTTGGTATTTATTAAATGATTTGATCACTGTAATAGTTGTTTCAAATTTTAATTCAATGATAAATCATTTAATACCTATATAAAACGATTCTGAGCAGAAAAGGAATGTCGTCTTCATTATTAAGTAAGTGTATTTAAATATTATATTATATACTTATTTATATTACTATAATACTAGTAAATAATGTATTATTAGTTATTACTAATTATTATTAATAATACGGTAGGCCGATTTACTTGTTGACGAAAACACCGCATTTATTGTATTGTTAATTACAACCTTAGTAGGTATACATATTTTATAACGGGTACACACGAATTGCGTACTAATATAAGTAGACGAACCTTTTTGAACGAAGTGCATCCCGGACTTGCGTCCTTCGTGCACGTCCTTCGTGTTACTTTTTCATCTACAGTAAATTATTTTAAGTAGCTCCTAAAGTGATATTGCCATAATAAAGATATGCCAGGTATACTTGTATAAAAACAATTAACATAAATTTTCATTTATGTATGTATTTACAAAATAGTTAGTAAACTCTGGTTCTAGGAATGATAATTCAAACGTCATATTATCTAAGTACTTGACAATTTCATTATTCAGGATATAGTCTGAAGCTAAGCCTAATTCTTGTATTTTTCTCTACCAATATTTTTATCGAAAATATTTATAAGGATGGAGCTATATACGACGTATTCCGCCGTGTTGTCCGTCGTCCGAAGCGCAGCCAATACTACTATTGAGGAATTCGTTAAATAGAATTACGTATTCATTAACAATGAAGGTCATAGTTCTTAAAAATATTAAAAAATAATACAGAAAATTTCGTAAAATGGAAGTTTGTTGTATGAAAGTTTCACTGTATTATATTTGTGTATGATTTATTTGTATCACTTTATTTTATAGTGTAACGTGATTTCAAAGTATGTACATTTTTATCACTTTATTTTATTTAAGCTAATACACTTTGTATAGCTCCGGCCTAAAAGTACAAATTACTAAAAACAAATTTTCGTATAATGATAAATATTTAATTATTATTATTTTTAAAAAAATTTAAAAATAAAAAATAAATTTGAAACCACTGAAAACCTAAAAAAAAAATGTTAAGTGAAAAGGTAACACATCCGGGACGCAATTTTTTTAAAAAAGTTCGTCTACCGGTTTATGGTACACAATTCGTGTGCACTTTTTTTATCATATATTGGTGTTAATAATTTTTTAAACAATACCAACTTACCGTGATAGAACGGTGTAAATAAATTCGTTTTAAAAATAGGCAATAGCTGAAAAGTAAACTAGATATTTAAAAAAATGTATTATAACAAAATAATATTTCGTAAAACTTACCAAGTCTAAATGAATAATATTTTTTAATGACACCAAAATAATTAAAATCGAAATTCTCCATTTTAAATATCCAATACTATCAAAGTTTGAACTTAAAATTTATACTAAAAAACTGTGCTTATATAATTTTTAAGATTTTTGAAGTTTAGTAAAAATTACTTATGATAAACCTGGTATTGATTTAAGCCTAAGCCGTAGAAAATTTCTAATTTTCGTGATATGTATTAACCAATTTTATTAACATTTGAATTCCTGAAATTCATAGAAAAAAAACGCTTGCTAAGTAAGGGATTGGCATGTAAACTTTCTTGGTTTTCGATTTTTTGAAATTTATTAATTGTATGCAATATGTATGTATAATGTATTTTATTTTTATTTTCATTTAGTGAGATAGATCTTCGAAACTGGAGAGTGGATTTTGTTATTTGGGTTCTTGTTACATTCACATTGGCTAGGAGAAATGCAGTGAAGATATTTAGAACTTTATCTTTTATAGTTAATTCACTACAGAACTTCAAAAAATATTAAAACACATTTTAATGGGCATTTTTTTATGTTTTACATAATAAAGTTTTTAAAGTTATATTTGAATTGATTTCAAATATTGTATAAACTATTTTTTTTTTGCAATTTTGTTGTTTATATTTAATAATTTAAAGTAATTTAAAAAAAAAAAAAAACGGTGTATTCTTAATACACTGCAATTATACGTACATTCAATTTAAAATTATTATTCCTGTTGTACAAACATTCAATATGTTATGAAACAATACTAAGCTAATGGACCTTTTTACTTAATTTTAGTAACCTATATATAGTCATATAAATTGTATTGGACAATTTTATTTTAAATTTATTTATACAAGGTAAAATATTTGTTTAAAAATACAAATTGTTAAAAATGTAGGTAGTAGGTATTATAAGTTCTTTTCACAGTAGGCACATTGTATACAATTTTCAAGTTTTTGACCAAACTTGATTCTTTTATTAATTTTTATAGAAAAAAATAACAAAAAAATTCAATTTTCATGTAGGTTATTCAAGAACAGTTAAAATATTTTGTAAAAATGTATCATGGGTAGAAACTGGTCATATAAACATTTGATGAAAAATTAAAGTATCTACAGTTAAACCTACCAAAAAAAACAAAATTTTGTCAAAAACTGATTTTGCCTATAAAATATATTCCTATGTTAAACTACATTTTTTTCTTTTTTCCGATTAGGTATTTTAATTACTAAGAAATACTGAGAATTTTCAATTTTTACCTCTCAAAAAGTCAAAAGTACAAACAAAATGCAATTTCCTTTCATAAGCCATCGTCAAAGCTGAAAATCAAAACATTATTATGATTACTTTATTTATATATAAGGTAAAATATTTGTTTAAAAATACAAATTGTTAAAAATGTAGGTAATAGGTACTTAAGGTGCTATAAGTTCTATTTGAGTTGTTTTGCAGCAATTAAAAAATATCAAAAATATAGTGAAAATTTGTTTTATAAGCGTTTCAATTTCGTTTTTATTTTTGGAAAGATTTTAGCTGCATTTTATTTTTATCTTGACAATTATAGTTACGTAGGACATGACGTGTATGTTGATAAGATTTTCAAGTGGTTTCCGATCCGGGTATTAGCAATAGAACCACTAGCTTAAGTTTCGAATATTAATGATATTAGTTAAACGAAAAACTAACGATTTTTCCACAATCAATTTTAATTGTTTTGTAGTAATTCAAAAACTCAAAAAATATTCATCATAGGAAATTGAAACTTTTCAAAATAACTATTAAGTATTATACATTTTAAAAAAGTTTTTTTTTAATAAGTCTAATATATTATAACAATTAAAAAAATATATAAGTTACTAATATTAAGTAATTTAATTATATTAAAAAAAAAATTCTTAAGAAATAGAAGGTTAGTTGCACACTATTTCAAATCAATTTTTTTTGTTTACAATGATTTATCGTCGAATTTAAATTAACTACACCTATTACAGTGATCTACTCAATGATAAAGGTACACTCAAAACCTACTATATTGCAGAGCGACTTCACTGGTTTTTAAGCATTGATATAAAAATATCATTTCAAAACTTAAAATTTGCTTTTCTGTTCATTGAAATAATAGCTTCTGTTGATCAAAGCGTCTTTTATGTCTTTATTGCGTATAAAACAAACTATGCATTAAAATATTTTGTTTTAAAATATGGGCTACTGTTATATATGTTTAACAAATACATAATTGAGATTCTAGTTTTAAACTTTTAAAGGCATAAGAAGTATACAGTCTTCAAAGCCGCATTAAATATTATATTTTGGATTTGCTAAATGTATGGTTATATTTGATCATTTCCATACTTTGTTGCAATTCACTTACAATAGTAATAATATTATGTAGCAAGCTCTAGAGCCTAAGATATTTCATCACTGAACTATTCACCGCAAAGAGAACCTTCCCACGAAATATTGATAATACCAATAATGTCCTACAAAACAACAATTTTCGGAAAAAAAAATACGTATTTTTTAGGTAGGATCTACGTGTATGGCTTAATATTATGTGATAAGAATCATGAAATTATTATATGCTTTTCATTTTCAAGAAACACGTCTTTATAAGAATATATTATAAATATCAACTTAAAATATCTATTTAAAAAAAACTTTGTGAGCATTTTATTATTAATTTATAATTATCAAAAAATTTGCAAGTTTTTTAGATTTTAACGAATTTTGTGAAAATTTGAACTTTAAATTCTTATTAAAAATAAATCATATCTATTTATTTTTAATATTTTTCAACTGATATTGTAATAACTTACGAGGAACATTGTATACAATTTTCAAGTTTTTGACAAAACTTGATTTTTTTATTAATTTTTATAGAAAAAAAAAATTCAATTTTCATACAGATTATTGTTTAGAAACAGTTAAAATATTCCGTAAAAATGTATCATGGGTGGAAACTGGTCATATAAACATTTGATGAAAATTTAAAATATCTATGGTTATACCTACCAAAAAAAAAAACAAAATTTTGTCAAAAACTGATTTTGCCTATAAAATATATTCCTATGTTAAACTACATTTTTTTCTTTTTTCCGATTAGGTATTACTAAGAAATACTGAGAATATTCAATTTTGACCTCTCAAAAAGTCAAAAGTACAAACAAAATGCAATTTCTTTTCATAAGCCATCGTCAAAGCTGAAAATCAAAACATTATTTTGATTACTTATCGTATATACTGATTTTGATTATCAATATAAAGCGTTGTATTATCGCACCACTTAGAATCTAAAAGAAATCACGTGTACGAATATGAGATGATTCTTGAACATTCCCAACCAAGTATTTAAAATTATGATGAAAAAAATATACTTATGTATATAAATGCTTCATAATTAATATTGCCTATGTATTTCGATTGATTCTGCGATCTATATGTACGTAAGTACAACAAAAATTAAATTATTTCAACTTTTTAATTTTATTAATTAAATTAAACAAGACATTGTAGTTCTTTTACAAATATGTTATATAATATGGTTATTAACTTATACAATTTAATTTTAAACTGAAAACTAAGGCGCGAATTTGTATGTGATAAAAAAGTCGAAAAATATAAATATTTATGTTCTTATTTTCGTTAAAATAATATGTGTTAAAAAACATGAAATTTTTATTAAAAAAATCGGTATTTTACTTTAATTTGTAATTATTTAGCAATGATCAATGGTCAGGTTCAGTTAGAATAGTACAAAAATAAAAATGTAATTAACACACGTCATTTACTTAAATGCAGAAACGAACGAAAACAATTATACATGTAGTGTTTACTGTAAAGGTACCTACTATAAACAACAAAGTCTACCAGATATGACTAGGTTCATATTATTCCCTCTAAAAAAGAACGTCTGCCCAATAGACTATGCAAACGTACGGCTGCAAACCCCGCGCGCACTCCTATGAGCTGCGTATTTATGCCCAAAACTGCAGGTATTAAAATTGAAAATTCCAGAGTGAGGAATGTATTTAATTTGAATCTAGCAAATTGATGTTTCAGTGTGTCAATCAGGGACGAACGCATGCAAAACTTTTGTGGTGAAGTTTGAAAAAAATGTTGTGCAAAATAATGCTCATAGCGTCATCAACAACGGGTTAGTGATAAGTACATTATTGATATTATTGATATCTCGTGTGGAGGTTCTATTCGCGGCGATTAGCGCAGCAGTGAAATGTTCGGTTTCGAAAAAAAATTATCACGATATCTATATTTGATATAAATAGTTATTAAAGTTTGACATTTTTCGCGTTTAGCGATGAATTAAATACAACTTTTTTTGTTTATTGGTGTGTTGCCTTGATAATATGGATGTAAAAATGTATTAATTATTATTAGTTATTAGTATTAATTATTATTATTATTAATTATATATTATGTAAAGTTTATGTCGAAAATATCATCTATACACTAAATTATAAAACCAAAAATATTGTCTATCCACACGCGTTACTCAAAATATTAGCATTAGGAAACCAAATTTAATACGCATGCATTTTGTACGACTAATGAAGTGTGCAAAGACAGCTAATATTCTATAAAATGTAATAATTGTTGTATTTTTATTCCTAAATCATTATCTCAAGGCCGCAACTGAGGGGAATCCAAGGGCTGAAGAGATCCGTACTCCTCCCTCCACCAACCTAAATGTCATCAATATTTATAAATATTTAAAATAACTAATTATTTTTAATGGCAAAATAAATATTTTCAGTCTAAAATGGCTTAATTTCCAATTAAATTAACTATTGACTGTTCTGTTTTGTATCATAATATCATATGAAACTATCTTTACAGCATCATTTTTTATTGATGAACAACGGTCAACGACGATTTAACAACATTATTAAATTATGTAAATTAAAATGTATAAATTATAATAATTTAATGTCGTCCGCCAGACTATGACAAACACGTCGAATTGTTTTATTAAATTCATCATAATAACGAGTAAAAGAGAAAACAAAAATGTACTATTAAATTATTTTTCTGAACTTCCAAAGACTATTAATACCGATAATGTGTACTTTATGAAATCTCCAATTTTAATACCGGATTTTTTTATTAAAAGTGTTTTACGGTAACCCCTGAAAAAACTTTTTCTGCATTAAAACACCTCAAGACATTTTACGGAATTCTGCATAACAAGCAAGATTAACTGGCCTAGTTCTATTAAGTATCCATAGATGTTACAGTAACTCTTCAAAAATATAGTAGCATATTATCAGTTTAAAATATTATACTGTGAAACTTTCATATAACGTAGTCGAATAAGCAACAAAACATTCGTAATATTGAGGAATTTGTTAAATAAAATTACGTATTCATTAACAATGAAGGTTATAGTTCTTAAAAATATTAAAAAATAATACAGAAAATTTCGTAAAATGGAAGTTCGTTGTATGGAAGTTTCACTGTATTATATTTGTGTATGTTTTATTTGTATCACTTTATTTTATTTTTCATGTTTTTTTTAGTGTAAGGTGATTTCAAAGTATGTACATTTTTTTATTGGTTTATATTATATTTTATTAATCAAAACCTAAATTAAGTAAAATTACCATACACATATTTTAGACCCCTACCTCCTTCGAAAAATATTTCTAGATACAGCCTGGCGTGATATATATTTTTTAATTATACTACCGAATCTTGTAAATTTTTATCTAAAAATGGCAATTTTTGGAACTAAAGAAGTTTAACTCATTTAAATTATTTCCTGTACATATTATACCAATTTATAAAGAGTTTAAAAATTTGTTTTTGCATATGGCAAACTAATTGTCTAAAAGTGAAAGTGTTTTATGTAAGATCATATTTTAAAGTTTATTGTCTTCTGATACTAATTAATTATTTTATTATAATTGCCGTAAGGACAGTATTGAATAAGTAGTTAGTATCTTATAAAGTAATCGTTTTAAACAAAATAAAAAAGAGATGTAATTTATTTATTTTTTTTTTATTAAAAATGTATTCCTTAGCATTCTATAGCCTGTATTTATTACTATTACTCATTTCTTATTGAAATTTTTCAAAGTATGATAATAATTAATTATTATGTAATTAAATTATACGCTTAATATTTTTTTTAGTAGACTAGACAAAAAAATAACAAACTGTAATATGTATAATAAAAATATACCGTTTATATATTAAAATAATTTATACCTATATAAACGGTATATAGGTATAAACAAGAACAAAAATAAACAATGTAATTTACTCATATAATATTCTACTTAAATTAAAATGAGATCAGATATTGCATTGATACTTCGAATATTTTTGAATAATAACAAAATATGACCCTTTTTAAAAATATGAATACAACACATATTATGGTAAAATATATATGACTGGAAAATACACATTTATAATACAAAGTACAAACTTTATATATGCTTAGTAAAAACCATGACTATTTTTATTATACATATTACAGTTTGTTATTTTTTTGTCTAGTCTACTAAAAAAAATATTAAGCGTATAATTTAATTACATAATAATTAATTATTATCATACTTTGAAAAATTTCAATAAGAAATGAGTAATAGTAATAAATACAGGCTATAGAATGCTAAGGAATACATTTTTAATAAAAAAAAAATAAATAAATTACATTATTTATTATTTAATATTATAAAATGTTTAACTTTGTCAATGGGTAACAGCTAATGTATCAAAACATTGTATACCTAAACCCGATTATAAGAAATTATATATTTTACCAAATTAATTGAAATATTCAAGTAACTACGCGCCTAAACCGCGACATGTATCAAAAATAGATTAATTAGAAACTGGATAATATAAAATTTAAGAAGATAAAAGAATCGTGTTTCATATCAAATGAAAGTTGAAAATTATACGATGATACGTATAGTCAACAGCCATAAATTAAGCCTTTGGTTGTTGCAAATAAAAAATGATTTGAAACGGGTAATCCATACTTCAGTGACGAAAAGTTCATGTTAATGCATTTTCCAATTTTCTTTCATTTATATTTTATATATATATATATATATATAATATTACACACTGTTGTAGGTACCTATAATATTATATTTAATCCCTAGTGACAGCCATCAATTTCTGAATTCCCGCAGGAGCACATCGATAGAAGTCACGGTATAAATTTCTAGGGTAGCTCTGTCTAAAGTCTAGAGGGTTTAAAAAAATAGTAACTCAAAGTGGGAAAAAATCAAACCATTATTCATTGTATATATAATATATATTATAATATATTATATATTTTTTTTTCATGTTCTAGTAATTGAATCAAAAATTTTTACTTGAATACTGGGTTAGCGTTTTCTTAATGTTTTTAATGCTTCGCTTGCAAAACGGACGAAACACTTACCTGCCACTTGTGCATATGAAATATATATTAGGTATCGTTTACATTTCATTTAAATGTCATAGGTGCAACTAGAGCTCTATTTCTCGGAAGACTAAATTTATATCAGCAACCCGTAGGGGCTTTGCCCCTACATCACTAGTATTGATAATATATAAAACTGGGTGAGCTACAAACAAAACTGGGTGGGCTAAGCCCACCCAAGGCCCCCCCCCTAGTTGCGCCTATGTTAAATGTCTATTATACCCAGGAAAATCAATGTGATAAAAAATGTTATTTCAAAATTATGGACGAAAACTCGTTGGTTCTCAATAACTATTGATTAGTTCCCGAATTTTCTACAGCTAATATATGAATTGGTTCCGGCAAGCTTTCATGATAACACAATCTTGTTAAATTAACTTTTCAAATTTTTATGATATTCCTATTTTATAAAGACTTAGGGCTGTATAGAATCATTATAGATGTATAAAATATTTCATACTTCAAACACCAGTGCTGTATCCAAGAGGGCTTTTGGGCTTAAGTTCCCCCCCCCCTGAAAACAAATCCTGGGTACGGTACTGTCAAATACTATCTAGAATACTCTAGGTATGGCTAAAAATGTTGCTCAGTATAATATATTCATATTATATACGCTACATACGCGCAAAGCCGTAACTGTGGGAAGGGTCCAGGGGTTCGGATCCCCCCATCCCGAAATTTTTAAAAATAGAAATATTTTAGTGGTGAATATAGTTTATTTAATATAAATTTTCAGCATTTATATTTTAAAAAAATTTGGACACCCCTGCAATTTGTTTTCAGTTACAGTCTTGCATACGCGCGTATATTTGTCAATATAATAACATTTGTCCTTAGATCAATAATAATAATTAAGTGAAATTAAACAATACAACTAGATATAAAATTATATTTAGAAACTTTCTCAGACATCTTAAAACCTAATAAAATATTATAAGATTATTGATTTGTAACAGTTAGCCCATTAACTTATCAGTATAAAATATGTAAAAATATGTAAAATAAATTTGGGTTTATTTCAATTAAAATGATTTAAATCGTACGCATTTTTTATCAATTTTAAAATATCTCATTCCAATAAAAATATGTATTTACAATAAAAACCGTTCCCTAGTGATAATTAATTATATTTAGGAACCAACTTCATTTTGCCCGGGAACCAATTCCACATTACCCCAAAATTATAAACCTGGTAAAATGTAAGATAAATTATCGTATTCTTTCTTAATAAAAATATTAGAAATAAAAAATAATTTTTAATTTCTTAATATGAAAAAATTGTTTGATTAAGAACTAATTGGTTTACCTGAAAGAGTAAAAATAAAATATTAATTCATTATACATACTAATAATATATAATACAGTACATATTAATAATGGGTGCTATAATTGTTTAAATTCTACGCCATCATTAAAATATGTTCGACTAATCTAAGTTTATATTTAGCTGATGACCTATTACAAGATAAATTACAAGATTTAATTAAGGACATAATTCAAGAGAGGTAGTATTTAGGTAATGTCACATATTTTCAGTGACATTGAATTAATGATTAAACATTATCAGGTAGGTACTAGTGTCAAGTTAATCACGCGGTTAATTTGAAACAAATTCACACAAACTATAATTCAATTTCAATATTTCATCAAGCAATAAATATAGTAATTAGTTAAACGAAAATTTCTCAATTGTAAATTATTGTAATACAATTAGAAATATTAAATATCTAATACCTACCCTAAGTTTAATAAGTAATTTTACGTATTTAAAATCACAAAAAAACCATACGAAGTAATATAATATATCATAAAAACTTATTATTATATTACATCAGTTTTTAATTATTATTTATGAGAGCAAAAATTATGTGTTTACTGAAGTCAGTATTTTTAGGATAGGTAAGGTTTTTATTTAAGCTCATATTTTAGGTACTTAATATACAGTTCTTATAACACAAAAATGATTCAATGCAGACTCCACGGTATATATTCCCATATAATTTCTCAATATTTTTAAGTTTAATATAGAACATAAAAATATAATATAAAACGGTAATTAAATAAATAATATGGCACATATTGAAAATGTATAATAATATTGAAGCATTATGTAAAAACTAAGCGTTTACTTAAAATTTGTGGTGGATACCTGTACTGACTTCATAGTGAAGAAACTCTAAATTTTGATTCCTCAATTCTCATTATATTTTAAAATGGATGTAAATGTTTTTTTATATAATTATTTATTGCTTTTATTATTATTTAAATATTAAAATCTATATAGGTATATGTTTTACCCAGTACCTTAGTAAATTTATTAGATGTGATAACTATATATTAATATGTGATATAAAAATGTATTCAAATATGTTATTAGTTATAGTAAAATTTGTTTTTACATTAAATTGTGTTATATAAACATTCAAAAATTCTATAGTATTTAGAATAAATTTTACTTACAGCGGTAAATCAAGAAGAGGAGAATTATTCAAAGATACCACCTTTAACTATTTTATTTTTTCATTTTTTTTGATATAATATACTGTATACAAGAATCTAGTTTACAGGGTCAGGTAAATATGTTTTATCCTAGTGTACGTTCTCAATTCCAGTGCTATAATGTTAGTATATATACTGTCTCAAAGTTTGAAATAAATAGTTATGTTATATTTTTCTAATATAACAGTTTTTCAATTTACACATTACCTGCACATTGTTATACTTAAATGTAAATTAATTACTTATAGTCTCACCTAAGACTCCAAATGTTGTGAATTTAAAATGCGTATTGGTCAATATTTTAATTAACTTCATCTTGTCGTATTATTAAAAATGAAATAAAAATATATTTAAAATATATACTTCTGTACATTAAGTTTTAAATCAAAAGCCATTATTATTGAGATAAAATATTAATCATTACCATAATTAAAAGCTTATATACTTAAGTATAATTGGCAAAGACGAAGTTAAATTAGTGACTTCGATGTTTCCACATTTACATTTTTTGAAAAGATTATTAATGAAACTTTATAAAAAAAGAAATTAATCTATTGATTAATTATCAATAAATAACAATTGAGTAACGTTTTAAAATTAAATTTGATTAGTTGTGAAAACGAGTTATTATTTCTCAACTGCTCAAGACACACCCATCGAAAGCCATAGTATTTAAATTTTAATTTTTCGATGTGTGAATGAAAAATATATAACTTTAACAACGTTTATTGTACTACTTTGTGTGTGTGCAGGTGTGTGTGTGTGTGTGTGTGTGTGTGTGTGTGTGTGTGTGTGTGTGTGTGTGTGTGTGTGTGTGTGTGTGTGTGTGTACTATAGTTTGATTCATATGAACCGTAAATCGTGGAATTTTTGCATATAGCAATTGAATATCTGAGTGATTGGTCACAACATGCATCATCACTGCGTGTTTTTACTAAACTGCCCTGTGTTTGGGGTGTAAAGTGGTTGTAACAACAACAGATCGGCGTCGACGCGTCGTACCCCGTCGGCTACAATCCAATCTCAGCCGTTCTACAGTTAACAGTCGTCCATGGCAACTATTCAATCGATAAACGAAGACGACGACAATAGCGGCAGAAAACTGAAGCGTCATATCAGTCCTCGGCCGATAAATTCTATTTATATATTCACATTATATCAATGCTTAGAACGTGGATTATAATTTCCTAAAAAATATCTTATATTGAGAATCTTAAAAATAACCAGGAAGGTCACTTTTCTGTACATATTAAGAGCCTTGTGACCTTTGTGTAGCTTATCATCAAGTAAAGTCACTTAGAGAATGTTTAAAATTTTAGTTTAATGAATTATAAATTATTATAATACATCATTGTATATAAAAACCAATTCTAAACTGAGACGGATATCAGTCTGTGTTTCTAAGGAAATATTATTGTATATTAATATATATTACTACATATTACTATTTATCAAAGTTTTGATAAGTGAGGTAGTGTAGTGAATTAAAATTTTTAGGTGTGCCCATGTGTCACACTACTTCACTCATTTAAACTTTAAATTGTATAAACTTATTAGTTATTACTATAAGTCTATAACTATCAATCATCTAGTCTTTTAAAAAGCATTTTTTCAAGGTATTTAAGCGCAGATACAAATATTTGTTTTCAAAAATATAATATAATATACATATTTTAATTCTCAAAGAATTTACTTAAGTACAAATACAATTACTTTGAAAAGGTATTCGCAGTTTTATATAGACAGATACATTCAAATACTTTAAAATTATTTTTATTTTTATAAATCAACTGTATACCAAATTTTTTTTAGGATTTTCATGTTTTTAATTAATGTTATGGAGCATTTTACATTTGGAGTAACTGTAAATTGCTCAACTATTTTATTAGTTAAAGTATTCAAATTGCCAGTTGGATCCCGAAATCATAATTTATAAATATATATTATTATTATTATACACAAAACACAACTATTAATTATTTTTAATATTTTTTAGATTTTGAATAGAGTAATGAATGTATTGTTTTTACAATTATCTGTATTTTTTTATGGATTTACCATCTCTTTTAGGGCAAATAAAAATGTTTTAATTTTCAACATTGTGGGTAAAATTTGACATTCTTATCAAACATTTATGTTATAATTTTTTATACATGGTAATATTTTCAAAATATGACTTTTTTTAAGTGGGATAATAAATTTGTTTCCTACAACTTTAAGATACATTTTATAAAAGTAGTATTCGATAACATTTTAATAAGAGCCTGTTTTATTTCTTCTCTATTTTCCTTAGCTGGGATATTTATTTTAAATTTAAGAATTAATTAACATTTTCCTGGAATTATTTGGACATAATATAATAATTAAGCTTCTAATACAAAAAAAAACAGCATTTTTTAATATAAGTGATATTTTCAAATACCTACACTAATTAAAAATTGTACACTTCGTGTGTATATAAATAATTAGTATTTTAGATTATCAATTCACAGTTAGTCCTACACTCTAAACTTATATGTATACCTTAGCATATACTTATAATGTAATTTATAAAAGCTACTATAAAATTAATTTATCTTGGGATGAATTAAATTAAAAAGCAATAAATACTTTTAATTTTAAAATGTATAAATGTTATTAATTATATTGTTACAAATTAACAAAAAAATTATTGCTTTTATAAATATATTCAATCATTATGGAATAATTTAAAATTTAAATGAATTAATAGTTTCCTAACATAGAATATAACTTAATTATTTACCTTTTATTTAACATTTTCATATTTTAAATGCGACAATGAGGTGTTTGCAGAAGAATATTTTGTTTAATTTGTTTAAAAATGTATGAACAATATAAATTGTTAGATGTAGACATTTTAGACAAATATATTTGTCTTCCTTTTTCTATTTTTAATGCTTTTTATATTGGTTTAATAACCTTTTAAGCTAAAAACAGTACTTATGTAATAAATTCAATAATTGAAATAAAAATGTTTAAATAAAAGTAATTATAGGTACTAAGAAAAAAGAAAACATTTAAATTTAAATTAACTAAGCTTAAAATTTAAACGTAAACTTAACTCTAAAGTTTTGAAATTTACATTATGATTTTGGTAAATCTTGACATACACAACATAGTTTTGTAAGACAAATTTTTACGGGCCACGGTTTATCACAGATAGTTGATTTTATTTTTCAAGACGTGAAAATGTAGAATATTTTCGTTCAGGTCAGTAAAAATATAGTTAATATAGTCACTTTCATTTTTATTTCCAGGTAACTTAAAATATAATATAATATTCTATCTTACTTGTCTATCCATTAACTTTTTGATAATATCGTGTTTAAATGAAGAATATTGAATTTAGGTCTTATTATTATCCATAGGATATAAATAATACTTATTCTTCAATATTAACAATATTTTAATTTTAATTTTCGATTCTCTTTCATTAGAATAAAGACGTCTTTAAATAAATCATCAAGTCTTTTGTCTAGTTAGTTGAATTTTTCAATACGAGAATCCAATGAAGAAATGATCTTTGTGTTTGATATACAACTTAAAAAGCTCTGCGATAATTTTTATGATATCTTCAAGTTTTTTTTCCAATTTATTTTGACTTTTGAGCAAAAATTACTGTATTTATTTTGATATTAATTTAACATTGACTTTCTACAACGCGACCAGCTACAACACGAGTATGCGTTGACGACAAAATTATACTATCTATATATAGTAGTTATTAGTTAGACATTTTATGTTTTCACAATAATGTTTAGGTTGTTATTTTTTATGTATATTATGTTTTTAGGTTTGATACAAAAAAAAAAGTTCTTATTGCTACGATTGCCATGGAAACTAAATAAATAAGTTTAAATTATATAATAAATAGATTAATTATAATTAGTTATACTAATTATTCCTTATTATATTGTTATTTATTTCCATAATGATAACGTATAATAAAAATTAATAAAGAATTTTGAGTTACGTGAAATCATATGAATGGAAAAAAATTGAGTCTTTAAATTGGGCAGCAAACAACAGCGACCACCAAAAACAATATGATTCAATATTTTTCTGTGCACCAAAAAAAAAAAAATATATCAATTTATTTTCACTATTGTTATTATCACTCTATTCGGTAAAAATATATTTATTTCATTTCCCACAAATATCCATACGAGGATCACGTGATCACGAAAAATGGCTTATGTATACGCATATTTATTATAATAATGTGTGCAGTGTAAACACGCACTGTGAGTCAATTGAAAAGTCAAAATTGAAAACTCCGCTATTAATACACATAGGTCATAATAATATTCTTTGTAAATATAAGTTTATATTCCGTACACATAATTTTGTTTAAATTCTTACCCAACGAATATAGTTAGAAATGAACGAAGAATATATATTCTGGGTTTTCCAGGTTAATAAAAAATGTATCGAAAAATACGTATTTATTGTGTATTGTTGGAATATTGCCGTCTAACTGTAATAAACGATGGATGATTGCATTTTTTGAAAAATCAATAAATAGAAAATAGTACTAATACTTAAGATGGTAAATAAAAATATAAAAATGTTTGTATACTATAGTTATTGGAAATAATTGTTTTTTATGATCTAATAAAATTAGCTCCACATTGTTATAATATATAGAATATACGAGTATATAAGCTACTAACGGCTTATAACATGTCAAGCGAGCTTAAATTAAAAAAATTGAATACCTAATTTATAGCTTAAAAGTAGTCTAAATGTTTTCAAAGTTGAATTGTGTGGGCAATGGTAATTTAAGACTATTAAATAGATTGTTTCAAGCTTTTACGATCGATATTTTTGATTTACTGTAAAATATAGAAAATGGTTTGAAAAAAAATCGCTATTTTACGTGTGCATAACCACTGTCATCAAAACTTGAACTCAATCACTTATGAAATATGTATAAATGGCATTACGCTTAACTATTATTTTAAATTCTTATAACAAATTTACAAAGAATCTTTTATTAGATTTTCAAGCTTTTTTAATTGTTATCGTAAAAACAAAAAATTGTATTATTCCTAAATCGAAAAATCAAAAAAAAAATGTTTAATTTAAAATGTCTATAGATAGCATATTACGAGCTAACATAAGCATACAAATATTTTGTAATTTGCTTAATGAGCGCTAATATTAAATTTTGGTTATAAATTTAAGTCTTTACTGTTATAAACTTTTGAATAAGTGGATTTAAAAAAAAAAGTGGGCAAATGGGTAACGCTCTGCTGTATATTAGAGATGAAGAGTAGGTCACTATAATGGGTGTGTTAAATTTGAGTGCGAATTAAACACATACGAAAAACGATTCTGAACGGAGATGATTTGTCAGTCTAGGATAATTAGTAAGATATATTATATTATTACCTAAATTTAAATTGTAGTATATCGTTATTTTACTCGATTTCGTAAAAAAATAAATTTCATATGCTCATAAAATTTTTTCTATATTGACACTAGAATTTTTTTACAGTTACTTGAAGGAAAATTTACGGATAACCTTGTATTGGGGTTTTTAACTTAAGATATAAATTACAAGAATTTTATGAATTTTCAACTTCAAAATTCCTTGCAAATTTTCACGATTTTGACATATTTCATAAACATTTGAACTTTTTATGCTTATAAACAAAAATTGTGACTATCGAATTTTGATTTTTTTTTTTTACTACGATAATTATAACTTATAATAAAATTTGTATAAAATTTTAAAGATTTTTTTGGATAGCCAATTTTTTTTTATAGTCATTTCAAAAATAAAAAAACTTAGAAAAATCGAAAAATTCAATTATCTATAAATAGCTTAAAAAAGGTCAAAATATTTTAAAAATTTAATCGTAAATAGCTAACGCTAATATAAACAGTTAGTGAAAATTTTAAGTATTTACAATGATTTTTTTTCGAGTTATAGAAAAATAAAAAAATCGATTTTGTCAAAAACTAATTATGCGTAAATATTCCCATTTTCCGTAACTTTTTTAGGGTTTTCCAAACGCTTTAGAAAACTACTGCCCCCCTCCCCCCAAAGTACCAACTAGATGAATTTTCCTTTTCAAAGAGGCTTAAAATCAAAGCATTATTTCTACTCCAAAACGTGATGACAGACAAAAAAAAATACATCATTGTAAAATCAATACATTTCTCACTTCGTTTAAAATCTAAAATAAAATCTGATTTTACGTAGAAATTCCCGTATTTTTATTTGTTGATAATTGTTATAAGTGTACTTTTTTTATTTAGGCTTTATATAATACCTGGACGGGGAAGGATCTATTGAGATTTTTTTCTCCCATATCCAAAGTTTAATGTTACTCCATTGCTTATTATAGAACACATTAATAACAAGAAAATAAAAATCAAGTATTGCTGGATCACTGAGTGAAATTGATCAAGAGTGGGTAATAATTTTCAACACTTGAATTATATTCGATATCTATTAATTATACCTATTAGATATTAATGACGACAATATTAATACGTTTTAATTTCAAGTGTTTAAGGAATCAAAATACATTTACATACTGTGTATACGTGACGGTGTACAGTATTAGTCGGATGATTAAATACTCGTTGTAAAATATAATATTTTCTTTATGGCTTCCGATTTAAACTTGCATAAATATAATATATTGAATTTTTTATTTTCAATGTACGTCTTAGTTTTACATATTGAAAATAATTTTTTTATATGTTTATGTTTATGACGTATGGATAATACCTTCTCGGATACTTACCTATTATTTCTATAGTTCTATCTACATTAATTTATTCGAAACGTCATAAACATGAACTAAAACATTATTTCATATTCTAGCTTTAAATATATCCATTAGTTGATACGCCTTATTCAATTGTAAACTGTAGTACATATATTTATATGTTATATCATATACCTACGTGGCTATGTACGAGTATAGTAACAATTAAAGCTAAGTAACTTATGATTGGAGTAAGGATGTTGTCATGTTGATGACCTAAACACACAAAAATTCTATAAAAAAATGTAAATATGCCCTAAAAACTTAAAAAAAAATCTAAAAAATCTAATTAAATAAGTGAAAAAAAATTATTTATAAATAATAATTTTTATTAGAAATATGGTTGTGATAATAAGGTTAAGTTATTTGGTTATAAATTATAATATTAATAAATAATAACATAAATTTATTCCATACAATTTATAAATATATTATTCGATAAGCGTGTATGATTGATGTATGTCTGAGAGAACACTTGTTTTATCAATGTATAACACTTAAACAGTAAATCTTATCGGTAGGTGATAAATTTAATCACAAAAAAAAACCTCACAATAATAATAAAATCATTTTTTTAAATATTATACAAATTTTCTTTAAAAACTAAAATTTGAGAAAAATGCCCCCCAAAAAAATGTATTTATAGCTAAAAATTCAAAAAAAAAAATGCGAAAAAAAAATTAGAATAATCTGAATAAAGTGAGCTGAAACAAATTTTTAGCTAAGATACCATTATATAGAATCAAATGAAAAAAAATGCAAAAGTCATCAACATCCTGACTCTACTTATGATCAACAACGATGATGATGATTAATTATTGTGATAGATACAAATTAAGTTTATTATTACTGTATTATTTTTCTATTTTAGATTATTCAAATTTTAAACAAATTATTCAGAAAAATGTATTGACGAAACAAAAATGAGTAGACTATAAGTCTACTGTTATATAGGTAATTATTGTATAAATATTAAATTCTCATGTTTTGTATGATATATATTCAACTTGATTATTAAAATATAATAAATTAAAATAATGTAAAATACAATTTTCGAGTTTATTTTGGTAATTGGTCGAATTGACGAGTCGTTGTAAATTTCGTCCCATTTCTAATTGCTTATGTACATTTCAACCAAGAAAGATATGTTTTTTACATAATACATAAATTGCATTTTTTACAAAATTTACATCCATTAAGTTATAAATTATAATATCTATAATGATTTACATACATGAAAATATAAAATATACATTAAATACATATATTATTATTATATTATGTAATATTATAACTATATTTCATACTTTTTATTACACGTATTGAAATAATAAATTATTTATAATAACGTATAATTGGCGTGTACCTATATTAAACTATAGTAAAATTAGTTCTTGTATTTATACCACATAGCAATGTGGTAGGAATATAATATTATACTATTGATGTATTATACGGTGTTCCACACGGTAGACATATTTCTCTCTGTTATGTGAGATCCTGATACCCCTTATGATAAGAATCAAATTGAACGTGTTCAATGCAAGTTTCTTGACTTTATAGCGTATAAATTAAAAATTTATCGTTCGCCAAATGACAATTCTCTAGTTTTGCACTAACTTGGGCTAAGACCTTAGATTTTAAACCAATTTAGCTTTTCTGATACGTATTATCGATGGTTTTATTGATTTTCCCGAACTATTGAAACAAATTATCAAAGTTCCAACCTTTCAATGCTCATCATATGTTATATGTATTTATTATTTTCTTTCCCTATATGCACCACCAATTAAAAATCAACCATTACATAAGATGATTAATATAGCAATTAAGGATCCATCAACTCTACGTATTAATCTAAATATTTTGTACGTATTATACCTATGTAATATTTTATATGTATTTACAAAATTATATTATATTAATAATTGAGATAATACCTTGTATTGTAATAAAATAAAATCTATTTATACCTACTATTACTAGGAACTTATTTTTAATGTTTTAATTTTTAAGGTATTTTCAGAAAGATTTTATTTTATTTTAGTTATATAATTTGATTTTATATGTTATAAATATATATTATTTTAATAATTTAATATTAATAATAGGTACTTATAATAAATGCAATATTTTCGGAAAAAAATATACCAATCTACTATATTAAGAAAAGTAAAATAAATAACTTAAATAGCTTTATAAAAAAAAAAAATTATATCATAAAATAAACTTGGTGATTTATATAGTCTGAAAGACTGATTTCACTCAGACAGAATCGTTTTTCGTATACAATAATATTATATCATTAGTCTCAAATTTATCACACAGTGACTCACTCGACACCTATTATACAGAAATGTGGTACCTTTTTTTGATTTGAATTTAATATGGATAAACCAATAAATGATCTGTTTAAATATGAACTTCAAACTAATTAAAACAAGCTTTGATTTTTAGAGACATTTAATCATATAAAAAAATTATTTTTATTTTTACTGTAATCTCTGTTATATTATGAAATAAATATATTATTATTATTATTATTATTATGTTATTATGTTATTATTATCTATAGCTTAAAATGTAAATATCGCCATTTTAGCCAGAGGCCACAGTGTATGGTAAAATAAATGATAATATTATGAAGGCGACTGTTTTATGTACCTCAAGTCTCAGCATAATATAATAATTAATTTACACGAAACTCAGAGGCCTGTAATTATGTTCGACATCAGAAGGAATACACTTATTATTCCTGTGTTAGAGGTGTGCGTAAGATGATGACAATCAGTTTGTCCATTGTCGTTATTTATTGAGGCCTTTCAAAACATATTATATCTTTAATGAGAATTGTTTTATTGTTTTCGCAGTTGTACTACAAAAATAGTCTGACACCGAAGTGCTTTATAGTTTCCTCTCCCCGTTGTTGTACTGTTACATTTTCCGCACGCCTGTCCACATCCATTGGGTAATACGGTTGGTTCAATCAACTACATTAATTTTCGAATATTGTTACATCCTTATCTGCATAATAATTTGATTTTTTGACATTGATGCGTTGATATACAGTTTTAAAAACGTGTCAATAATTATTATTGTTGTACGTGACTTATAATGATTAGGTGCCTGTGCGTACATTAATTTCGAATTTGGTAGAAAATTAAATTTTTAAAATATTATAATAAGTATATTAAATTTTATCTTATCTGACTAAAATCGTTTCTTTGCGGGCTCGACAATTGACTGTTGAGCTATAATTATAAATGTATACATCATACAGATTAGAAGAGAAAAAATGGTTATATTATCTCTACGTTATTTTTTTTATACTCGAATGCCTTAATAATCCAACGTTTTAAATAAAAGTGTGTACTTAAGATTTTTTTTTAAATTATGCCACGAGGTTAACAAATTATCTCTGTATAACTTTTGCAATCCAAATTTTTAAAATGTTTTTTTTTTTTTTTTATAATTTAAAATAATACCAAAACTTAAACTTGTCCATATCGTTATGAATAATTATTATAAAATTTAGTTTGTATAAAATATATAATAAGTAATATGAGTTTCATAATGTTATATAAATGAATGGTTATAAAATATATTATGTCACTTACAAATTATTATCAATAGAAATCAATGAATGTCAATGACTACATAATAAAGGCGATGACAATGACGGGAGAGTATTCACGAGGATAGTGATTAACGACAGGTAATTTAAAATTAATTGTTTTGATTGTAAGATATAATAAATATTTTTGTTTGTTTTAACCAAGAGTTACATTTTTTCTCTTTTAAATAAATTTATACTTTTTTAGGGGTACTTAATCTCAAATGTGTGTACTGAGGCAAGAAAACACTTTTATAAAATATAGCAAGATACTGTTATACTTACTTTCTCTTCCAATACTTGTTATCGTGCTCAGTTGTTCGAAAATAAAGCAACTTTATAGAGTTATAAAGTGTTAATCTTCTGGAGTCTCGTTAAATTATCCTTTGTGCTATACTCGTAATCATGGCCACCAAAAGGAAATTAAATACGCTTTAACCGCAGGTGTCTATTTTTACACTTTGATGGTTTGGGAATCGGTAACTGAAAAATTCTATGCGTGCTGTATAAACGACAATAAAAATAAATAAAAAAGTCGGAGAACAATTAAAGATTTTTCTAGGGTATACCGAATGGCGATACTAATAATATTGCAGCTGGTGTAAAAACTAAATAGCTATTTAAATTGTTTTTAATTTAAATAACCAATTTCATCGAAACAGGACAATTTGAATTTGAAATACAAATGGAAAAAAATTGTATCAATGTATCCAAGTTTTTAACAAAGATTAATTATTTTTAATAACATAAGAAAAAATAAAAAAATAGAAAATTTCATATTATTATATGAAATATTATATCATATATTTCATACCTATAAAATCTTAAAATTGGTCTAAAAATTGTTTAAGAAAATATCGGTATTGTAAAATATAAGGTTAAATTAACATACTCAATACATTGCCTTTTGAATTTTTATATCAAAACATGCGGTCTCTTCGCAGTCTGAACCGGTCCAAAAACGCGTAGTGTACAAAAAATTATCTCAAACTTTCAACCCATTTTTATCATCACGACTTTTTTCATATCGTCCATTTGTAGCCCAATCAACCAGTCTGTTGTCGTTAGCGTTTGGGCGTCGTGTTTGTTTTGACAACTTAGCTCTAGTGTGGTCTGGCGCATAAGATCTCGTGTTCCGTGCGTTGTATTTTGTCGGTACAGCGTTCGCAATCCGTAAAGTCCGGTTCTTAATCCACCCAGTTGGCTTTATGTTCTTAACACCCGGAAGTTCCGTTGATTGGTCGTCATTGTCGTCACCATAACCTGACCTGCTATATGTATAAATATTGTAAAAATTCGACGTCACCGTCGCGGATCACGCTGAAATATTATTGTATATTTATATATACTTACCATAATATTATAGTCATCAATGTAGTAACTATTATATATACGGCTAATATGACTATAAAAAAGAATATAAATATTATTTTTTTCAAAATCATTAAAATTAAATGTTCACGTAAGTATGATAATATTAACACATTTTTATTGATTTGGTCGTCTTCGATTATCTTTGAAATTTGAATGTACTATTTTTAATTATTATTTTAAAAACGAAGAGACTGGTTGTTTATGTTTTTTCAACATTAATGAAAATTGACAATTCTATTTGGTTATTTTTAATCAAAACATTAGTTTAAATTTACGATATTATATACCTACAACTAATTGTATATAACATTTTACGTTCTAGAAAATCTAATAAAACCCAATGACCAAATACACATGTCGAATATTTCCAGGAAATTAGATTTGATGTAGACAGATTGTTTTCCTCAGTGTTTCTACCCAAACTAGTATAAACCCCACATAAACTATGCTTAGTATTAGGAATGTAAACGTGCGTAAGCCACTCTGATTTGGGGTAAACTTAAATTCATGTAAAAATAAAATCAAGTTTTATTAAATGAGTATATGGGTTGACGAAGGACATTTTTAGTGACTCAAATACTCAATTACGTTTACGCAGGATATATCAGGTATATTGGTTTAGAGTAACAAAATACAAATAAATATTTTAATCGAATAACAGTAGATAAATTCAATAGGTAATAGTATATATTCTTTTTATTTATCTTAAGAGCAACTAGGAAACAATGGCTATTTGTTACAATTATTATTACTAATACTTAATTTCTAGTTTAATACTTAATTAAATTATTATTTGTGAAAACTTAGAATTTGTAATTTGTATGTATATATTATAATTATAAATGTATTTTTAATGTTTTACGGTATTTTCAGAAAGATATTATTACATTTTGTGAATACATACCAATTTTGATTTTATATGTTATGAATACCTATCATTATAATATTTTATGACTAATAATACCAATAATAAATGTAATACTTTTGGGAAAATGTTATATCAAACTACTATAATACCATTAATACCATTAAAAGTAAAATAAATTACTTAAATAGGTAGCTATATCAAAATAATATCGTGAAATAAACTTGGTGATATCGTTTGATAGACAGTTGAACAGTGACTCATTCGAATCTTATGTATACAGCATAGCGGTACACACTTTTATACTTTTTTTATCCATAGTTTTCAAAATAATATATTATGGCGTTTTACATTTATTATGTCTTGTCTACAAGTAGTTTATAACCGTGAAAAATAATTAATATTTCGAAAGATAATTTGAAAATTGCATAACGTAAAGTAAAATTCATTATATACGTAGGTATAAATTTGAGTCCCAATGAATAATGTTTTTTAATAATAGAAATATAATTATCAGTTTTATCATTAATCACGTAATTTCATCCAAATTTTAACTCTAAATATCTTTAAAAAATTATTTTGTTTGTACATTTTTTAGATTTTCATACCTTGCTATAAAACTTTAAGACTATAATTTTTTACTATAAAATGTATTTAAATACTTGTAGGTAGCTCGTAAATTTTCAGAATTTTGTTGCAGTAAGATATGTATATAAAAACAGTTGTGCCTATGTAATTTTAATATTTTTATACAGATATAAGAATAACTTACATAAGATCTTGTATTACTCTTCAAATAACCTAACAGTTTAAGAAAAAGCAATTTAAATTACAAACTATAAATAGTTCGAAAATAGTCAAAATATTTATAAAATTATATTGGGTATTAGTAAGAAACACTAACATGAAATTTGTGAAAACACTTAGTGTCTATAATAGTTATTTATTTTCAAATTATAACAAAATATAAACCAATTTTTTTAAAGAAAAAGTTATTATATGAATGAATAAAAACCAATGTCGTAAACATTTGAACTTCAAACGCTCATAACAAAAATAATGTGATTTTCCATTAAAATGTTTACTCTTTGTAAGTTTGTAAGAATAGAAAAGTAATAAAGATTAAATTTTCATGTATATAAAAAAAAATATTTTATAAATTTATATCTACAATAAAATTTGTGAATTTCTAGATTTTGATGAATTTTGACAAAATTCTAACTTTAAATCCTTATTAAAAAAATACTGTGGTTGTTAATTTTTGATATTTTTTTTTGGTTGTTAAATAAATAAATTATAAGAAACCTTTTTTTTTGTATTGGTATTTATGGAAAATTATAAATGTTAAATATCTATATTCTATACATTGTTCAAAAAAATTCAAATATTTTGAAAACTTAATTGTGTATGGAAAATAATAAAATAAAAATTTGATCAAAGTTTTAGATACTTACAGTTATTTATTTTTGAATTAAAACAAAAAAAACATAATTGAATTTACGGGGTACTGGTTTTGTGTAAGAACTTCCTTTTATCTGGTTATTTTGAAAACTACTTAGAATTTTTTCTTCTGAAACCTTAAAGTATAAACTATATCCACTTTAGCCTCAAAAATAATTTTACTACCTCAAAAGGAGATAATAGACACATAAAAAAACAACATCACATCATTGTAAAATCAACATATTCATCGCTTTCAATCTAAAATAATAAATTATTGAATGATGTTGTATTTCATTATACCTACATAATTTTTTAAGTGATCTTTTAAATGAAAATAGCACTCAATCTTCAATCGAGATAGATATACGACAACGACACGATACAAAATATTATTAGTTTTAAATATATTATTGTTTCCATTTACATGCCATATTGCTAACTGAAATTAAATACGATTTTTGTAAAAAAATAATTTGGTAGATTGATTTATACAATTTTATTATAAAATCTATTGACTTAAATTATATTTAATTTAAGTTAAATTTTATTTCTGAAAGCATATTTTCATTTGAAATGTAAATAATGACATATAATTTAATTAATTTATTTAAATTAAATAGGCTTGACAAAATGTGATGATAACGTACTTTATACTTTTTACGTGGAACGGTGGAACATTTTAGGCATATAAATATTAATGTCTATCAAAAATCTGGCAGACTGACATCACGTTGAATCAAGGTCACAGGTACATATAGGTGTATACATTAAGAAACTCCAAGAGTGCAATAATATGGTTTGAGTTATATTCATTCAGACGGAAAAAGCAACTACGTTTTTTGAAACCATTAAAAACAATGTAACCGATGTCCTTTTCAATGAAGTCAATCAAAATGTATAAAAAAAAAAACACTTTTAAGAAATTATAAAAATACATTTGTTCATTTAAAATGTAATTGAATTTTTAATAACGCATTAAATAAAATTTGATATTAAATTTACCAATATTTGAATAATTTCCATTTATATTATTCCTTTATGAAACCGTAATATAATTACAACAATTACACATAATTTGTTTTTAATATTATTTACCATTCATTATAATGTTAATTAAAAATAATTATAATTTTTCATTTTATATAATATTTATTTATATTGAGTTAGGTAATAACATTTCAATTTCATTTAAAATCATACTATTCAATGGTTGGTCAATACATTTCCGGTTTTGATCAAAATAAGGAATTTGTATTATTATGTCTAGGTCTTAAAATATGTATTTATTTTTTTAATTATTAATTGTTGGGGTGGATAAGTTCCGAAACACTTGCATAGAATAAAATTTTACAGATGTCACTGAGTGATGATTATTTTATAACAACTTACTTATAATTGGTACCAAACTATCAACATCCTTTCCCATATTTTTATTAAAATTTTAAATGTTTAACTATTATTCAACAACGTATACAACAATTACTTAAAATACATTAATACGATTTTATAAGCATAAATGCTAAATAATGGAAATAATTATGGTACCTACAAAATTGTGTTAGTTTTAAAAAATAATATATAAATATATATGTATTTATAAGTAGGTATTAAATGTAAAAATACTTATTTAGTTTCAAACCACGAAGAATTTACAATAAAAAAGCAATTGCTTACATTTTCATTTTGACATTTGAAACCTTAAAATGTATTAGGGTACCCGGCTGTTTAACTGAAATATTAAATGTAAATTGGTATTCAAACTGTAAACATTTTAAGAATAAAAATAATAATTACCTTATCGTGGCGTATTTTTATACTATACAAATTAAAAACACTTTTATTTCGTTGAAGACATACGCATTACAATTTCCAATTAATTACTACATTTCTGTTATAACAACAGAGTATATTTACTATTTAGTAAGTTAGAAAATAACTTTTAGTAGAGTTGTATTTGCTAGAAAATTAAATAATATTTTCTCAGTTTTAAATAATAGGATACACATAAAGAAGAAACAAATTTATTTCAATTAACGTTTTATATATATTATTTTATTATATTAAGGTGAAAACTATACGATATAGAATTACAGTCATAAAGCACTTCGAGTTATATAGAACCAATAGATACTACAAAAGTATAAAATATACAATCACTATGATGTTCATATTCATTAGGTACCTACCTACCTATTCGAATAGATGCAGTCTAATAGCTGAATGAATAACATATTTAAATACAATAAATAAAATAAAATAATAAGTATCAATAGTGTACAAAAATTTATCATGGATGCATATTTATATTGTACCATTCGTGAACATAAATATATCGTACTTTCATCATCCGCGCGTGTTCTAACTTTTAACACTTCTTGTAAAAGATTATTTAATAATATAAGTATAATTGTTAAAATTAATTAAAATTAATTTTTATATTAGGTATTAAAAAAAAATACATGTATTATTTTCACCGTCGACCTTTGTGTTCTAAATCTAAACCACCATCTATCATTCCAGTATATATAATATATATATATGTCAGAAAAATCACCGCAATCATAGGGTAATACTAATATATAATGTAAGTATTTTAAAAATAATATTATGATTTGTTTAATATTAATTGTAAACAATATCTACCTATTTTATGATTTAATGATGTTTATTATATCATTAAAAGAATTAATAATAAATAATCTAATTACCTACATATAAGTTGTAACACATTTTAATGGTTGCTTGAAAATTATTACAATTTGAAAGTGTTATAAACATTTAAATAAGTCCAACAAATCACACAAGTTATTTTATTTTTATGCAAAAAGAAAATAAAAAATATTTTTCTTTAAATTACACTTTATAATTGATCAATTATCTTAGGATTTAAAAGATACAAATAATAAACGTTAGAGGAACCATTCCGTAATAATTACAGCTTATTATTAATATCTAATATAGATTAATTTTTTACCTGTTGTATCAATACATTTATATTTTATACAAGTTTTAAGAACCAAGGTACAACTATTAAGACGATAAAAACTTTTGTTTTATATTATATTTCATAATACATATTATTAATTAATCAATGACTCGATTAAATTCAACGAATTTCAAAAATAAATTCATTATACTGATGTAATATACCAAAAACTAAATTAAATAAAGAAAAAAATATATTTAAATAGAAACCTGTAAGTTGAATTAAAGCTTTTTACAGTTTAAAATCTCAGCTTATGTAACTAAAAAAATAATACAGTTTTTGTATTTTAACTTTTAAGTAGGTAGGTATGGTTATTAATTTATACATTTTGATTCACTCTCTCTCCTTTCCAACCACAACAATTTTTTCTAAGTACGATCTAACAAAATATTGGTGAAGATAATAGGCAATGAATCCAATACTAGATAAATTTATTTTCGTATTGTAAAAAAAAAACCAGGTGGAAGTCTTCTGAATAGTAGCATAGGTAAGTACCTATATATTATGTACCTATATACTATATAATATATATATTATAAATATGTCATTCATAAATTATATTATAGGTAATTTAATTTAATTAATTTTATCATCTGCATAAAAAGTAGGTACTTACCTATTAATTGTATTTGTCATATTTTTGACATCGCAACATAATTACCGCGACATTATGATGTGGAGAAATAATTTACTAATAAACATACCTATAGTAATATATATGTATGTAATTTAAAATATTTAAATATCCTTAGAAATATCGGGCATCAAATCGTTACTGAGTTGAAACATTTTAGTTTCAGATTTACAGATTTACAGTTTACAGTTTGACGTGCTACTGCGAAAAGCAGTAACTACAAAAATATTAAAAATGAGGTTTTGATTCATATTATTAATGAGATTATTCTGCGTATAATTTTATTAAGGTTAAATACACAAAAATTGACATCTAGTGGCAGTAATTAACAATTCCTAGTTCCTACAATTAAAAGCAGTATGTGCATTGAAGTTACTGCGTTTACCGTTAGGATCCAAATATTAAATGTTTTTACTGCGTTTTCTTTCTAGTAATACAACAACTTTATTATTATCATTTGCCGCGCAACTGTCGTAACTTGTTTTTGTCTATCTAAGTATCTAATGATAACTTGGCATAATATTACGAAATTAAAATGTATGTTTAATTATTATTTTTAATATATTTATTTTAATTGTTATTATTCTAAATAATTACATTTATAAACAAATTATAATTATTATGTCGGCCCCATCAAACAGAGCTAAAAAGTTATTAAACCTTGCTAAAATTGTCAAAAATAATTTATTAATCACAAAACTAATAGCATTTTTGAATTTCTAGCATAAATTTCCATAAATTTCAGTCAAAAGGTCTACTTAAAGTTTTAAATTAATTAATAAAATTACAAAAACACAAAAGTTCAATTTCCCGAAAATTTGATTTTTGTAGTTACTACTTTTCGCAGTAGTAGAGCACAGTAGGTAGGTACACAGTCAATAATCCATATAAATTTATACTACTCATACTTATAGGTAAAATCGTAAAAAAACAAAATAATAAATTGTTTTATATATTTTATACTGAAAGTGTTAAACGAAATTCGACGCTGGTAGTTATAAATGGTAAATTGATAGATTTTAATAATCATTACCTACATAATATGGCTTTAAGTCTACTCACAAAACCTTTGTATTTTTCTTTGTCTGAGGTTTTATGCCAGCAATGTGGTAATGTTATAATGTAGGTACTTACTTAGGTACTGCTAACTTTTAGATGGTTATTTAAGATTTTTTTTCTTTTTCGATGAATCGATATGAATCGATAATTGAAGGATGACAATAGGTAAAATGTAACAAGGTAACCTACTTGGTTTTTGCGGCCAAGAATCTAGAGACTAAAAGGCTAGTAAAGTCTAAAAAAAATGCTGCGTACTAGTTGATTCCCGGGTAGGTAACTGTTTACCTATAACGATACCTACTGTTAAGTTGATTCCCAGATCATTTTATAGTTTTTTTCAATATTTAGTTAAATATTCATCCTATTAGCGTAAGTAATCCAAGAGACATCACCAGGAGGCTGGCTGACAAGCTTCTCAAAAATGTTGTTATTTTTAATTATTATATTTTGAAATTTATTCAATTTTTATTTATTAATTATTTATTGTACATATTAATATTATAATTTACTATTTATTAAAAAAAAATAGTAGTTAGGTAGAAATGTAAAATACATTGTTTTTAAAAACTAGTATCTGGTAATGAGATTACTAGTATAATACCGTGACATCACTTCTCTCAAAAAAATTTATTCTTCTCGGTTTTTCATGAATTTTATAGTCCCATTGCTCCTGTATTTAATATGTTTCCGACTTTACTTATAACAGATCAGTCTATTGATATACTTATCTACACCAATATGGAATTAACTCACACTAATCACCCGGGAATCAACTTGTTCATAAAGTATGTTTCGGGAATCAACTCAATTATTAGGTATTGCGAAAAAAAAATAATAAATAATTATACCTAATCAACATTCAACAAGCCATAATAATTATGAAGAATACAAATTTACCTGTTATGCAAATAATATTACATATTGTTATCGTTATCAAAGTACCTTATGCTATATAGTGTGGTATTGTATTTTATTCAACTTAAAATTTTTAATTTCAAAATATAAACTTGAATATTCTGCCACTATCAAAGATTCAGAAGGTACGACATTGAATTTGGACTACATTGATTTTTTACGGCTTTCGATCACACAATACAATATAGGTAGGTAGCTAGTAACTACAGAATATAACCATTAATCACTTATTATCCGGTGCAATTATTTTAAATCACTGTAAAAAGCACGAAAAGTGACTCATAAACGTCATAAGCCACAGCAACTTTTTCTCCGATATTGACAAAACCAATACAATATAAATCTAAGAAAAATTGCCTCAAATACAATCATATTATATTTTTATAGTGCTTTTTACGAATAATTAATATTTAACTAACTATTATTTTAACATTTTTTTATCATTATTATTATTTATTATACATATGGCAAAGAAATGATAAGAGTAATAATTTACAATATTGCATTGTATTTAAATTTAATATTTAAGAACTGAACTAAATACATTTTTATGAGGGGTCCTTTATTTTATAACTCTGTAGTCTTTAAAATAATTGTTATTTTATGCAAAACTTACCAACGTATTTTAATAAAAGTGATTTTAATTTTATATATAATTATTAAAAACGATTTTAGAAGATTTTCGTTATAAATATAACTGTGAACAATACCTATAGCCAATAGTTAAATTAACATACCTTATCCTTAGGATTAACTCATAACAACACTATATAATAAATTCTACAAATGTAAGAGAAGTTGTGAAGCCTTAACATAAAATCTAAGGAATTATGCAGGTTCAATTGAGTTACTCGATAAAATTAAACTGTCATCAGTTTTTAACTTGATATTTTGTCATTCCATTAAGAATTTAGTCATTCGGAACTCTAAAAATGTTTATACAACTATAAAGAAAAAAAAATTATATAATTTTGAGTTTTGTGAAGTACCTACATATAAGTAACTAATATATGTATCTATAAGATTCATTGTATTAACATTTATCATGTTTATAAAAATTAATAAAGGATTAGGTATTTAGGTAATTTTTGGGTAAGCCAAAACAGAGAAGAGTACATTTTTTTTTTATTTTACAGAAAATGTCTTCCATTATAAATTAATTAGAAATAACTAGTTATTGAAATATTTGCATGTTGAAACATAAAAATGAATTTAATTCACAGCCTAGGATACAAAAGATCAGTTATAATGTTGCATTGTGGCCATTTGCCAATAATATAATGCAAGTTGGTGGTAGAGAATTAATTGGCTTACATTGTTTAAATCTTAATATAATCTTTTCGAAAGTCAATTACATATCTTTGTCAAATTAAAGATATAATTAATACAATTTATTTGTTTATTAAAATCAAAACAAAGATTACCTACTTGATTACTGAACAAAAATCCCGGCTATGATTCTCTGAGTAATGAGTATGATTGACGCTTACATCAATGACACAAGTACTGTACTGCCCAACACAATAACGAGCAAAATGGTTTCTAAGTTTAAATACTGTTCTGTGATGTTGAATGGTCATTTTCTGCATTTAAACTTATTTTGGATGACAAGGGCCATAGTTTTACAATGGACCACTTGGAGCAAAATCTAGTAGTATACTGCTACGAGAACTTCAGTTCTAAATAAATATACATAAATGTAATATAATAAATAATAATTATTAATTATAAATTATAATAATTCTTTTTTGTTGTTAATAAATTTCATCATCATAATTTTTTCATATTGTTTTTAAATTTAATTCTTAGTGCATATTTTAATATACCTAGTCTATGCATATTTCTGTATTTTAGGCTGCATATTTGCATGTATATAATAAAGTATTTTCACTGCATATAATCCACGGTGTATTTATTATAATTTACATTCAAAATTTCCGCGTATAATACTACGCGCCATTGGCTACAGCAACCATAAACATTAAATATTGAACTTACTAACGTTTTTGATATGGCATTGGTCTAACAAACGTTTTATAAATCTTTTTTAACTTACAGAGCATTATGTATAAATTGTATGAAATAGTAGAGGTTTAAAATAAATGAAAATTAGAGTGCCGCAACTATAGAATAAGTGGCCTATGTGCCTTAATTAGATATGTGGTAATTAGATTGGCCCCTTCCTGGATTAATTTTTGTTGTAAGTCTTACAGTTACAATCTATAAGTAACAACATTTTTAGGTTTTAAAATACATTATACATCAATTTGTTTGTATATTGTATATGTATAATATATAAAACTATATAGGCTATTACTGTTGTATATTATACAACACTGCATATTTATGAAGTACCTACCTAACTATTTAGTTTATATTGTATACCTACTCAAATACTCAATGAACTCATTGTTTAAACAAATATTTTATTACTCCAAATTATAACCTTAATTGAATTTTAAAAAATGTCTTTTTTTTATTATAAGATAGGTATTATAATTATCAAAAACACAGATTTTTTTTAAACAAAATATACATATCTAGTAAATACATATCTTTTAACTAAATAAAATAAAAAATTACAATATCAAACAAAATATAAATTTTAAGCGAACGTTATACCCGCATGTGTTGTCTTTGTCTTACTAATGTAGATCATAGAAAATTTTGTTCAGCAGAAAACATTTTGTGTTGTTAGCTTTAATATTAGAGTAAATTTACCTATTATCAAATTTAAAGGTATGAAAATCATCTAGAAAATGTCATATGCTTTTATTGATATTATCATTTTAAAGTGAGTTATAGCTATTTAAAATATTCATAACTCATTTTAAAATGATAATATCAATAAAGCTTAAGACATTTTCTAGATAATATTCTTACCTTTAAATTTGATAATAGGTAAATTTACTCTAATATTAAAGTTAATATCACAAAATGTGTTCTGCTGAACGCAAATTTGCTGATTTACATTAATGAGACAAAGACAACATATGCGGATATAACGTTCTCTTAATGTAAAAAATTCATTTTTCTGGCATTTGCGTTTGCAAAATTACTTATTATATTGTCTACATCTATTTCAGATTTAAGCAGTTTGGAGCCTTTCAATATTTAATATAGCCAAGCTTGATAATCTATCCTGTGGGCTGTGACATGGTATTACGTAAGTAATTTTTTATTAATTTTAGTTTTGAAAACGACCTTTCAGCAGAAGCATAAGTGACTAGCATAGTAATAAATATCATTGTATCTGTAAATACATCAGGAAAAATAGTTGATAGATTTTCATTCAGAATAAATAATGATAGATCTTTTATAGTCATTTTTTTAAGATCACTAATACTATCATTTGAAACAAAAAAACAAAAATATTAAAAAGTTTTTGTGAATAATCTAGTTATGCGTTTGTAGTGTTTGCCCCAGGCTGGGCCCGGGGCCCCCCAAATATACGTAAGCCTCGGGGCCCATGTGCACAGCATGCTCTGCACACCCAGTTTTTATGCAGCACTAGTAAATAATAATAAATTATATAATACTGTATCATCTACAATATTAAATTTAGTATTTAACTAAATAAACTAGTGTTAAAATCTTAATGATTAGTAATAAATCAAAATGCTAGCGTTTTCAAAAGTTGTATACAATACAATAAACATACCTAATATAGAAAGACATACATAATATACTATAAACAGTAAAATATAAATTGACCCAGATAGTATATAAACGTAATATTAATTTGTATTTACAAAAAAACTCAATACAAGAAGAGTATTACTGTTAGTTTAATAATTTTGTAGTTATATTTTAGTTTTGAATGTAGAACATTATTTTGTGTCAAAAGTAAACAAAACATTTATGAATTATAGATTGTATTAAGAATGGTGTATTCCCACAAGAAAACTTATTTTATATTAAATTACTATATTATTTATAACTTATGAGTGGTTGATTAAATACTACACTGTATAAAAAATAAGTTACTAAATAAAATTTAAATAACAATGTATTATAGTTAAAATATTAATACATTTGATATTATTAATATCATTATAATAAATTGCTATCTTCAGTCTATTGTATATACATTAAAAAATATATACTTATATACTTTTTTAATATTGTCAAACATTTGTATAGTTTTATTATGTCTACAAGCTATAAATTAAATAAATTATGTGATGTAAAAAAATGTATGTAAAAAAAAAAAAACTAATATTCAGTATGAACTTAAGGTACTTATCAAAAAAGATGACATAAATTTCTTCAAATAAATAAATAATTAAAAATAAATGTATATTTAATGCTTATAATTAGAGCGTGAATTTATATGCATTTGTATATTTATTTTGGTTGATCGCATGATATGCTAAGTGACAATTTGTGTCATGACATAATAATTTAAAAATCAAACTTTTTTAGTACATATTTTTGTATACATTTTTCTATTTTAGAATTTTAATAGTACATTTTATTTCTTTTAGATATTTTCGAAATAAACACTATTGTCTATTATAATATAAGAATAAAGTATAATATTTTTATAGTTTTGATTAATAACAAAATAAATTAATAGATATACTTATAGGTATAAACAGTTTTCCCAAATATGACCTTAGATTAATAATTGGAGAAATAAAATACATATAAGACATAACAAGATAATGAAAGTGATGAAAAAAAGTAGATAAGTATTTATAGAAGGTTAATTATTTAAAATATATTGTATTAATTAGATGTTAAAAAAAATATATCTATTTTTGCTAATTTTTTTAGGCATATTGTTATGTTTTATGCTTATTTCAATATTTTAATGCATATATTTATACATATTTAAGATTTCTTAACACATATATTGGATTTTAATGCATATAAATCTGCGCTCTACTTATAATTAATAGTAAGACTTTCTAACGTTGACATTGAGATTTTTTAATACATAAAAATGACTCAAAAAAGATATATACTATTATATTATATTAATTGATAAAATAAAAGTATATTAGTATATATCTTAAACAATGGTGTTCATGTTGTTAAGAATTAATTTATTAACATAAATAAAGATATATTAATTTATATAATTAATAATAAGATGTCTATTTTGTTAATGTGTTGAATATTGTAATGTATTAATGTGTAACAAAACTTTCATTAAAGTTATTGTCACTAATACTATTATTTGCTAAAGTTTCTCTGAACTCATAAGACCAAAATCCATTGAAATCAATCAAAATATTCACTAATATATGACCCATTTTACTGCGTATGATATCTTTTAAAGTTATTTTAGCTGGATCTTCTGGCTTGATCATATCAAAAATTTCGTCTTTTATATCATCCATTGAAACCATTTGTTGTTGCTCTTTTGGTAATCTTTCGGCGACAGCCTGTAATAAAATATTATTGGTATAAAAATAAAATTCTATGGCTTGTACACAGTTTTACATTAATGGAATTATAAAGATATAAATATTTTGTTTTTGTAAATGTTTAAATAAATTATAAGAATTTAGTAGAACATCAAATTATCAAAAATTGAAATATAGTATAGGTACTACTATTTAAATAGAATTTGTGGCATATTTTTAAAATATACTTAAAAATAATTGCCTTTTTTCATGTTAAAAAATTGTAAATAAGGATAATAAATAGAAATCACTTTAATTATACACTAATTTATTTTAGTAAAAAAGTAAAGTATTGCAATTTTTTTAAACCAACGGGATACTCTGCCATATCAATAGTTTATCTATTTAACATAAAACAAATTATTACTAAAATTTTCAATAACAAATGAAACTGTACAGATTAATTTAAATACTAAGAAAAAATAATAATTTAAATAATTGTAATTAATAACTTGTTGAAGCTTTAGACAAAAAAAAATATATAAAATATTGATTACCATTATTGCAGTTTATTTAATTAAAACCATTTTTAAAATAGGAAAATGTTAATACATTATTATAGGTCTTTAATCTCTTTAAAGTATTGACAAACTTAAGTTTAAAATTTGTATGTATCCAAATAAATACTATTACAAATAATTTAGAACTAAAACAAACAGGTGTCAAAGTATTTTTGATAAAAATATTGATAGATTTAATGTTAACAATCATAATATTAAACACACCATCAAATACAAATAGTTTTAATTTTTAAAAGGTAATTTAAATTGCCAACATTTTTAACCTATGTATCTAACTTTATCATCACTTTAACATATTGGTTATTGTCTTTTGATATTTTTTATTTGCACTGTTTAACATCTTAACTTTGGATCATCATCATTAACTTGCCAGAGTTTCATACCACATCACAAAATAGAAAAATTAAATTAGCCTATAAATAAATATTAGAAATTATAAGAAATATTCTTCTTAAGTTAGTTAAAAAATTAAAATCACAGTCATAATTCATTTATAATTAATAAATTATTATTATAAACAAAGCCTAAAGCAAATTAGAAGAAAATGTAAATTTTAATACATGTGGAAGTTATTCATAGACTTAGATAAACTTATTCACATCAAATATAAAAAAATACAGATAAAACAATTTGTAAATAACTTAAATGTGAATAAAAAAAAAAAATTACCCTAGAAAAATAGTTGATAGTAAAAGAATCCAAGTATCCTTGATTTTTAATATCTAAAAATCTGAACAAATATCGTAAAGATTGAGGTTCATGACGATTTTCTGTAGCTAAAACAAAATTCAAATAACCCTTGTAATCCATTTCACCATCATATGTAAATGCATCTTGGAATACTCTATCCAAAAATACTGAAGTGAGAGCACCCGATTTATACCTATAATAAACAAATTTCCAATTAATATCAACATTATATTATTTAGGTTTTGTATTTTAATTTTGTGTACAAATAATTAATTGTTTATTTTTTGTGATAAAATTATCACAATTTAACTGTCTATACCCTGTTATTTCTTGGCGACTTAACAATCCATTATGATCTTTATCTAATTCTAAGTATGATGAATAAATATGAAGAGCAGACGGAATAGAAAACCAATTTTTTTTTTGTGATTCTTTACTCCAATTTTCTTCTCTGAGCTAAAAAAAAAACACGAATTATATTATTTTACTAAGCTCAAACTACTCAATATTTGTATACTATTCTGTAAATCATAATAGATAACTTTAATACATGGGTACTTAATTGATTGTCTAAGTGATAGCTTTATTTTTTTTCTCAATATTCTTAAAGTATAAATTTTTTTAAACAATTTAATTTATTTGAGAATTTTGGATGAAAGGTTGAAATATAAATTGCTGTAACTAAAATTTTTCTTTTAATGAATTTATAAGTAAAATACATATTTAAAAGCAGAAATACTGATGTAACAAATTCTTTTTTTGTAAACTTCATCACTATTGATGATTCAGACCTCATTAAGGACAAAATAATATAGTTGAATTTTGGTGTACATTGATATCCGCAAGCTGTATTCAAGAGAAACAAAACTTTTGATTCTATTAGCCGATATATTTATTTGTGAGTTTGGATTGGTCACAATTAAAAATATATTACATTAAAAGAACAGGATAATTAGGATATTATTCTCTCTCTTTTTTAAAAAAAAAAAAACTATAATTAATATATATATATATATACATATATTTTTATATTATACTTTAAATCTGAATGATGTCTATATCCTAGAAATAGTTAAGAACCCCTGTTTTAACATATTTATACCTCTAATAGTTCATCAAGAAAACCACAAGACAAAATGTCAATGATTCGTATTTTTCCAGTTCGCAACGGATCCAAGTAGAAAAAAAATTTTCTAACAACCATGCACGAATAAAATGAATAAAACATTTTTTCTAATTTCTTCAATTGTGTTAATGTGGGTATGAGATCTAAAATATAAGCTTCAAAATCCTATATAAAAAAAAAATGTTATCAAATAAATGTAATTAAACTAATATATACATAAAAATAAGGAATTTAATTATTATTTTTTTTAATTAAAAATCGGGAAATAAAATTAATAATGATATAATACTACCATGTAAATATAATATCAACAGTTTGGATGTATCAGGCTATAATATTTGTGATTATTTATAGTAAATATTATATAAGTACTAAAATAATTGAGATTTAATATAATAATAGCACATTCAAGGTATATTACCGCTTCACTTAGATAACCACAACCACTTGAGTCATACTGAGAAAGTCCATTTCTAGTTTGATCTATCCATATTTTTTTCATAATATAATTGAAAAATGTATCTATTGATAAATTACCTTTTATCTTGCTGTCTTGTAATTGTAGAAAAATACTAGGATTAAAAAATGATCTGAAATAGAATGTAAATATAAATATCTTATTATTTATAGTATAATGTAACACTAAATTTTCTAAAGTATAAAAAAAAAATTTAAGTTATATGGGATAGTATAGTTACTTGTATTTATCACTTAATTTTTGTTTGACTTGAATAAAATTTTTATAATTTATATACTGGTTATGAATAAAATTATTCAATGGTGTATGATGCTCTTGAAGCAATGACCACATATACTAAAACAAATAAATTAATTGTTTTAGAAATTATATGCTAGATTGCATAAATAATCATAAATAAGATTTAATGATGATATTAAATTAAACAATTTTCCATGACTTAAAAATTGAATATTATATTATAGAAATAAAATCGAATTAAATGTCTTGAATAAAAGTTTTTTATTTACAGTTATCCAAATATTCTCTAATGTTAAAAAGGCATCAACAATTTTGATAAAAAAAATTTTGAAAATTATAATTTAGGTTTAATTAAATTATGAATACTATTAATATCAAATAAAACAATTATTATGTCAATTTTTATATTTATTTTAGTAAAACGTAAAAGTGGCTAAGCACTTTTTGACGAGCTAAACAGTAATAATAAGTACATAATATGATAAATTAAGCTATTGAAAGAAAACTTGTAGAATTTTTCTATATTCAGCTGATAATGAAGTAATGAGATATATATGTGAGTTAATTGGAAAACACGTGATACTTAGCTATACTATTATTGTAATTAATATAATTTTATAATTTCAATACAGTTGAAATAATTAAAACTTATTTATTTTCTTTTAATTTTTTTTTTTTAGATACTTGGCGAATAAACATGTATAACAAAGTATGACTACTATATTTTTTAAAATATTTTACTTATAGTTTTAAATATTGTTTTTATTAAAAAATATGAAAAATATCAAATAATATTACTTTTAACTCTTCACTAGTTAATAGTCTAGACAGCTCTCTTTCAAAAAAACGTCCTCGTGCTTCAGCTCTTAGTTGAGCTTTGAAAATGTTGGATTCTTCAGTAACTTGCTAAAAGTATACAACATTATTACATTTACATACAAAATAATCGAAAACTAATATTTAAAAATTTAAAAATAATACAAAAATTAAATTATACTTACAGGTATATAAAATGTTGGTAAATCATTACCAGATAATCTCTTAAGTATATTAACTCCTGTGTCATCTTGCTGCATGACTTCTTTGAAATATTCTTCTTCGTTTTTATTTTTAACTATAGATGTAACTAAAAACATAATATGCATATTGAATATTAATATACTTATAGGTTTACTAAAATACCAGCTACAAACTTTGTGATACTATATATACCTGTAATCTGTATATATATATTAAATATCAAATAAATATTTTCAAGTTAATCAATTAAGTAAAACATACTTGTCAAATTTTCCAATCCTTCTTTAATACAATTTTCATAGTTAAAATCCATTGCTTATTTATCTTTTAAACGATAATTGATAATTTATTCAAAATCCAAAACGAAATATATTAAGCTTCTTCATCATTCATATAAACTAAAACAACAAAATAATTTTCAACATTTAATATACTACTATGTTAATAACTATATTATTACTATAATAATTATTATTTATTTATATATTTATTTTAATATTTTATTAATAACAGTTATAAAATAAATAGTAATATTATGCTGTTACGAATAATGATATATTATATTTATTTAATGATGTTGGATTCATTTATAGACCAGTTCAACTTTTTATTTAGTCATTTGTGTTACTCAAATAATTTATTACAAATATTTTAGTTAATAACATAATATCGATATCACTTGCTTGAATTTTTTTAAGGTTTTATTATTTACTGTAACATAGGCATAATGTTGGATTTCAAAATTGGTATGAATATGCTATGCACTTGAGTGAAATGACATTATTTAGTCATACTACTCATACTGCCTGTAAAGTGTACACCAACATATTATATATAATAAAACTAATACAAATCTAACAGTCTGATAATACAAATGGTAGGTAATAACTGTTGGTTTTTCCGATCACATTCACATAATAAACCTAAATTAAATTTCTACAAAACATCATAATTAAATATAGTGAGTAATAACTACCTTATATTGAATTAGGTTAAAAAATATTTTCTAAGAAATGTTTTGTATGCATTATGTTTAATCTTATCAGTAATTTATGAAATTATTTGTATTAGTATGACTATATCTGATATATCATATATATATATATAGTTTATACCATAGATTAATAAATTTATAATTTAATTTATATTAGGTGTTATTTTTTTAAATAATGAATAAGTAACAATATAATATAATGAATTATAAAGTGTTTAAATTTTATAGTTTAGAAAAATAGTGTTCCACATATGTCTTTGGTAAAATATATACTATAAAAAAAATCAACAAATTATGACTAGCTTAACTCTATGTCAACTATGGATACATATTTATGAAAGGTGAAATTCTTATTTTGGTACCTTATTGTTTAGTAAAAATATTTTTGTCCATAATAAAATAAAAATAGGTAATTTGATTATTCTTAAATTTTTAATAATTTAACATAATTGTATTTATATTCTTTATACTATACAGTAATCAAACATTAGAAATGAATAAGTTACTGTCAGATGATTTAAATGCTATTGTGAACATTCAATATGGAATTGGGTTTGAGCTCATTGAAGGTCAAATTCAAATTGAGACAACTGTTTTCAATGAAACTAAAAAATCAAAAATTATGCCAGCATGTAGAAGTCGAATAAATTTTTATGAAGAGTTCATTTGGAAAATTGACAAAACTACACTAAAATATAGTCGATCAACAAATGCGATTGTTAAGGTTGAATGTTTTAGAACGCCAGAAAAAATATGTTTTGGAAATGTATACAGGAGACAAAGAATTGGTCATGTGATAATTAAACTTAAAGAATTTCAAATAATAGGACGTAACTGGGATCAAAATATATCTATTAGAGGTTATAAACTTCTTGGTAATAGTAGATACATTGAACTTGTGATTGTTTTAATCATACAAGAAGATATAGAATTTGAGAATTACACAGATTTTAAAAAATGCTCAAAATTCAATAACAAGGAAATTAATACTACAAAACAATCATTAGAACTCAATAAATGCGGTAATTACAATTTTATAATAATAATAAAAAAAAACAACAAGTAAAAAATGAATAAAAGTTAGATAGATTTATTTATTATATTTAAATATTTTCCCATTTATATAATTTACATTATATTTTACATAATTCAAAAGCAAAGTTGTTTTTGAATAAAAATAGATAAAATACTGACATTTTATTTAAAATATAAAAACTTTAGATAAATTTAATGTAGGTATACAGTATCATTAAGTAAATATGTTAATAAAATAATGTAAATAAAAAAATATTGAATTCCACCAAAATACCTGGGTAACTAAATATTTAATTTCTAAAAATTAATTATATTTGATCACAAAGTACATAATAATAATAATCATAGGAATAACAATAATTGCAAAATATCTGATAAAGGCAATAAAACATTTCATTCAATTTATTGTAATTAAAATAAGCTGCATTTTTCAATGTATATTTAAGTAACTATCTTAGCATAGCTAACAACAATTATTATATTATAATGTACACTATATACATTGTATTTTAGAAATCTTTTTAAGATAAATTGATTAAAAGTAATATTTACAGATTTAAACTTCATAAAATATGAGTAAATAATTAAAAAAATACAAATAAAGATTTATTAATTATTTTAATATACCAATTTAAATATAATAATGAAACAAATTAAGACTATTGTACATTTATTTTATTTGATGAATTTATTATGAAAATGTAATTAATATATCTTTAGAACTGCTCACTAATCAATACTAAGTTTTTATAAGATGATACGAAACGTTATTGGATTAATTCCATGCATTTTTAATAAAATTTTTAAATTTCATGTTACTAAATATATTTAATTGTCAGAATATAATTGTTTAACTAGTTTACTATTCTAATTGTATGTTCTGTATTTTCAAACATGAATATAATGCTCACTCATTAGATTTAATAGGAGTATAAACATTTAAGTATACTACTAATAATATTATTAACAAAGCGCAAGAATCATACACACATACAACTCTTCATACAAATCAATAGGTAACACACAATACAAAAACCAATTTGTATTTATATATACATATTAAATTGTTAATTCATGTTATATTATGATAAAAGTACTAATACAGGTAAAACCTAGAATTTATAAGTTATACTAATGAAAAATGTCCAAATATTGGGCTTTTAGTGATTGATCTTAATTAATTCTAGAATGCGCCAAGATAATTTGTTCATATTGAAATTATTGTATTTTGGGGTTTTACTTATTTAATAATTTTGTTTTTGTTTATTTGATACGTATAACATTTTTTTATATTACAAATGTAATTATAAAAATTATTTTAAACAAAATCCTATCATAATGTTAAATAAATATTATTACATAGTGTTGTGTAATTATTTAGATACATATACAGATAACAGATACAAGTATCTTAAGGTGGATTTAAAGACAAACTATCTTCATTGTAAAGTTTTAATATATTAAAGTAAAATAAATAATACATTTAAAATAGGTACTTTAAGGTTAGACTTCAAATATAATTGTATGCATACACTATACTCAATGTCATTAAACAATTACAGGCACGTAGCTAGGAATTTCAAAGTGGGGATTTTTATTCAAAATTATACACATAAAATTAATAAATTTATGTACACTTTGTTGTACAAACGCATTACAAATTATAATCTCTATAGTTAAAAAAAAACAAAATACATAGATTAATTTTTACATAATACAACAAATGGCTCTTCTTTATAAGCCATGGGTAAATTTACAGAGTGAATTTTATATTAAAGTTTATCTATACATTTTATAAAAAAGTTTATAAAAATAAAATAAAATAAGGGCATTATGTTTTATCAATAAATGTAAAATAGGTAATAGCCAATGGGTATTATTAATATAATTATAAATTACATAATTTACCCATTAAATAAGTCATAATTAATAATAATAAAAGACCACAAATTTAGATTTTAGTGTTTATTTTCAAATAGAGTAATACTTCAATACATTCATCATCAAATAAATTTCTTTAGGGAGTTTATGTTTGTCTACCAATACTAAATAGTCGCTCAAATGGAGCATTAGAAGGGAGAATTAAATTATATTACATGAATATTATATACATACTACTAAATGCCTTAAGAGATTGTGATTAAACATTTCTTGAAAATAAGACTGGGATAATTATTTATAGTATTGTAATTATTATTCTCTGAACCTCAATATGAGAGAAATATAGGATCTATCTGATATTACTCTCTTATTCATTATGTAATTCAGTTAAGTTTTCTTTTTCTGCAAATTCTAAAATATAGTAATAATTGTATCTTAGATACAGATATAGATTTAATTTTTAAAAAAGTATCTAAATACAGACGCAAGATGCAAAAAAGTAATCTAGATACATTATAACACTGTTATTACAATATGTACAAAACTATTTATTAATGCACGTTTAACTTCTGTAATATTAAAGATTGCATTAGAAAATTCAAAATTATGTATATATTTAAACATTAAAGTAAAGAAGTAATCACTTTTTTAAATTATCAAAAAGTTTTAAGTTTATATTTCATGAATAATCAGTATCAGCAACAGTCAGTAAATTCTTGGTTTCATTGGTATTTGTACTTTTACCAAAAATTATTTAGATACAATAAATAATAATTACTACAATCATATTTAATTATAGAATCTTTCAACAAATACAGTAATACAAACATTCAGGAAAAAACAAATATATACAAAACACAAAGAGAACAAAATGACAGAATAAATCAAATCAGTGAAAAAGATAAGAACCAATTCAGCAATATATTAGACAAACAAGAATCACAATTTTGTGAAATCCTTAATAAATGTGAAGAATTATTAAATAGTTTAAATATTGATAATAAACATGAACAATTTTGTAAAAATGGAATGCATAATATATATGAACTAAGCAGTGCAAAAAAAAAAGTTGAACAGTCAATTAAAGAGAGTAAAGATTTTTTGAAATTAAATGATTACAATGAATATAAACTTAGTGAATTATTAGCAACTTGCTTGAAACATACAGATGAATGGTTAAAAGTAATGCAAAAAATTAAAAAAGATATTGATTTGAACAACCTAAACAGATGCTCTAGTAATTCATTCTGCGATTCAAGTATTCAATCTGAAAATGACTTTGAAACGCCAACTATTATAGTAAAAGAAATTAAAAAAAAACTTAATGAGTTAACAGAATATATAATTAAATTAAATAATAAGGTTAAGAATAACAAATCTAAACGCTCGCGAGAAATATCAACACTAAACAATGTAAATTGCATGTTGACTAAATTATGTGACAAAATTGCAAAAAAATAAGTGACGACAGATGAAGTTATTTAATCAAAACTTTATGTATGCATATATACATTTATCAAAGCAATTATTTTTGACAAAAATTCACATAAAAACATAATTGCAATGATCTAATATTGGATTTATTAATTTGTATTGTTCATAAAACACATTATTAATCTTTTGTATTTAAAAATAAATCTAATAATATTAATTTGTATAACATTGAACGCTTTCTATGAATTTTAATAGATATTTTTGTTCAGTATTCAAAGAAATGAGATTCATACTATATACATAACCTACATATTAGTATAATTTATCATTAGTAATAAAAATATAACTATGTAATTCAAGAGTTGAACCGCTCGTATTTAAAAATAGCTATTCATGTTGATACATTTAACGCCCATGAGCATTGAACATCGAATACACGATGTAGAGATACTTCGTTTTTATATTTTAATCCAGTAGAATATCATAATTTTCGAAATTTTTATTGGCGATATTATGTCATAGATATTTGAATGTTTTCATTTTTTTTTATAAAACAATATATTTAGTTATATTAAGAAATTATGTAATATTAATAACCGACAAACACTGTTCTAGCTAGTCAGTAACGATTATTTTATTATTAATTTATAAATAACTGTAACATTTTGTCGATGAAAAGTGAAGTCTCTGACGAGTCACTTTGATCAACATAAATCAATTTAATACCCCATACGTTTAACCCAAATTGCACTTATGTAGAATATTCGACATTATTAATCTTACTTCTATGGCTCTGTAATCGTGTAATCATTTGTGATTTTGTTAACACAATTTGCTAATGCCAGCTGTCGGTGATCATAACTATATATTTATAATATTGTTATTGTTTAAGACCATGTACTTATAATAGTTATTAGTTATTACTTATTAACATTATGTCATGAGTTAAAAACATCAAAAAACTACATTTTGTCACTATTATCAGTTATTATTACAATCTTTTAACATTATCAATAATTGATAGCACTGCATAACATACAATTCGTAAGAACAATCGGTTACAAATTCACCATAACAACATTAACAACAATAACAACATTGTCTAGTTGTTGCTTGTGGTAGGTGAAACTCGTAAGCCGTGACAATAACCATCCACGACCATAACGTCAAATCATCAAACATCGACATCATCAACGAATGATGATATTATGGTTAACGTTATTAACATCATGACTATAACCAATATTTCACCAATATCAAACATTACCAAAAAAAAAAAAAAAAAACATTATAGCGTTGCACGTATTGCACGTGATGATTAAACGCTTGAATAGTGTGCTGCATGTCTACACTTGCTAAGTGCCACTTAGTGCAGTATTGTCACTGACCGGTGGAGTGCGTGTTGAAAACATAAAAATAAAAATAAAAAATTTTCTGTTACGACAGTGTTTATAAAACATGGTATTATATAAAATACGATTAGAATCAAAACTTTTAGGGGACTAAGATAAATGGTAACCAAAAAATACATAATAATAATAATTAAAATACAAATTATTAATTAGTAATAAATAATATAATAACAATTGTCATGTATAACACGTTAATGTCGCGAATTGTATCGGTAATTATTATGAAAGATACATCATTATTATATTATTGTTATTATTTTTCATATTACTATTTATCGCAATTATCATAATATTGTGACGATATTATGACAGTATGACGCATCGGTAGTGTTGTACAGAATAGGTCGAATGAGATCACAGATACAATTAAATTAAGATTATTATTCTTAGCATAGAGAGAACGTCATCGCCCGCATTGATACTATTGTCTATAATTGTTTTTTTTTTATGTATCAGTATTATCGCTATAACGATTAACTTTGTCGTGAAACGGCGGGAAAAAATCGTAACGATCGTTATTTTATTTTTTTTATACATATCATAAATTAATATTGTTATCTATGGCAACGACTGAGCAGGACGAAGCAGCAATATTATTGCTACAGCCTTCAACACATTATAACGACATATTATTATTATGGCATATTGTGTTATTGTACGTCGTACGTGTGGAACACTTGTCGTGGCCTAGGCTGGCCTGTAAACGTGAACGTGACGGCGGGTCACCGTTCATTCGCACTCCGGTTACTCACTTACACACGGTCGCCTTCCCCCCCGCCACACACCGACGGTCCGGTCAATTCCGTAACCACCGCCACATCCGTCGCCACTATACACATCGCCATCGCCTAACCAGCCTGCGCGCCAGACTCGCGAGTCGCGGTTAGTCCCGCCACATCCCCCGCCCGTCCCCACCGCCTGCACCATCAAAACAAGAGGTGCCGACGCCGACGCCGCATCCCCCTCGCTACTATTCGCTAACCGTAATGCCGTCACTCGTTCGGTTGTCCGCCATATTTAGCGTGTTTTCGTTACTCAACCGTGTCGGTTAACCGGCCGTACCGCGCTGCTCGTTGTCATTGTAACGCCGCCACCGCAACGACGACGGCCGATCGCGCCAATTCCGATTGCTCGTCACGATCCCGCTCAATCAATCGTCAACCAACGCCGCTGCGTGGCACTGTGCCCCCTGTCCGATGTTCGTTGAGGTACGGCCGACGTGCAGTGTCCGAAGACGACGACGGCGAAGACGACATGACGTAAGCAACGGGCCCACACGCTCGGCACATTGACGTGTGGTCGCCGACGGACAGCTCAGCGATCGGGAACCGCGGATTCCGGGTGAGTACGCGTTATGGCCGTTCACGTTTTCCCGGTCTCGTTCACGGCGCGTTTCGACGGCGTTCCCGATCGTTACCACCCACGCCCGGAACTGGGCACTCTACGGTTGCTGCACTCTGAACCCTCGCCGTCCGTAGATAGTGTCCAGTGTCAGAATAGTTTGAATAGTTCGCGGTATTCAACGCCCACAACGATTGGTTGGATAAGTACTCGTTCGACGGTAGACAGGACCTACCCATTCTGTTGAAATGGAAATAGTTGTCAGCCACATCTATAACCGGGCGTTGTTCACCCCGAATCCACAGACCTCTCAAAGAAATACAGAAATCTATGCCAAAAATAGGTATCCATACAAAAAATATCGCGGAAAGAATGTATCTGAGAAGCAAATTTTCTTGCGTATTATTTTATCCACAATACCCATTGTTTTAAACTGACTAAAAGGAAATAGGAATACATTTTGTACATTATGTATTTACATAAGTAATACCTAGTATTTACTCTAATACATTAAGCATAGTATACTCGAAACACCTACCTAACCATTGCAGTAGAATTTCAATGACATAGATATTTTTTTTTTGGATATTTGTTTTTCAAAGATCTATATCTTTGAATATTCTGATGTAGATTTCTATCAATTATGTACTCTTTGAGGTGAGTATCTTATATCTGTTGCTATGCTTTAACTTATTAAGAGTAGTACCTAACACTTAAGAAGCTGTTTTACCCACTTATGTTGTTTCTGTATGACTTACATGCCTATTTTTTTTTTTTTTTTCAATTCTGAAATAAGTTGGTTATGAGCATTTTAAAATTAATATGACATGCTTATATCATAAATTTCTTCAATTATTTATTATCTTACCTAGGTAACAATGTCCCCTTTTATTTAGATACTCCACTAAACGTTCAATTTTTTAATCTTAAATTTATATAGACTTTACAATTGCAAACATTTAAAAAAAAAAATGCGTTTAAATTACCTTAGTATGATTGATATATTTATATTTTTGTATTGTTACAACTAAATTTATATATAAAACTCGCCAATAATAATATTTAAGAAGTTACCATTATTTATAAACTAATTAAGTAAAAATTTATTTTAAAAATACTCTTAAAAAATTGAATAGTTAGTTAGGCATTATAATTAAAATATAAGTTTTAATAATTAAGTACCTATCATCAGATTTTCTAAATAAAATATTTCATAACTAGGTTTATTTCACATAGCGATTAAATGTAAGATGTGCGCAACTGTGAAATAAGCTTTGGTACATATAAAATAATATATAATGTTGATATTGTATTGTTTAGTTTAATTACTTTTCAAGAATCAAAATCAAAATGAACGAAGTTAATATGGCCAATAATCAAGAAATAAATATGCAATCATGTAGTATAAATGATTTGTGCAGATTATGTGCAAATTTTGATGAAAATATGATACCAATATATGCTGATGAAGGAGCAGATCATATGTTAGAAAACAAAATAAAAACTCATCTTCCATTTATAAATGTATTGTATTTTTTATTTTTCACATTTTAATTATAATTTTATATTATACAAAATAAATTAATTTATTTGTATTAATATAAAAAAATAGTGTTTGATATGTATTATATTCATAACTTTTTTTTATATTTTACAGATTTCTGAAAATGATCTATTACCAAAAAGAATATGTTATCATTGTGCTTCTGCTGTGCTTGTGTGGAATGAGTTATATGAATGCAGCACTGATGCAGACCAAAAACTTAGAAGTATGTTTGAACCTAGTCAATTTGAACAGAATCAGTGCAAGGTAATATTATTTTATTAATTTAATTAAATAAATAATTTTGAAGATAAATAGTACTTATTACGTTTAAATCAGATACCTACAAATGCCATACTTGAGTACATAACAAATTTTAAATTATTAACAATTTGTATTTATTAATATATATAATCCATTCATATTGCACTTATTTTTAACTGACATATTTTATATTAATTAAATGTAATAAACATTTTTAATTATTTATCTATCAACAAATATGTACCTAAGCAGCAGTATCCCAGTTGAGTCTTGTATGGGTAAAGGGGTTCCCCTCCTCCACTACTATTAGAAAGGTTGTGACCGATATCTTGTGTCCTCTTTATACACATACGTATGGATGACTTTTTTGGGGGTTTATATGTGTTATTATTTTTTACATTATATATCTATAGTTTTATAGAGGATAAAATAAGGATAATCTTCATTATCTCGTATTGACTTATATAACCCCAGAATAGATAAGATTTATTCTATGTTTTGACTTATAGTTAATAAAAATTTGATTTTAACTACCGTCTTATATTAGCAATAATATTGTAATATCATTACAGTTATTAGTAATTTTTGTTGTAAATTCGTTAGTAATCATATATATTTATTTCTTGGTTCAAAAGTTTATTATGTGCTAAAAATTGTAGATACATATAGATTTCACTTTGCTAAATTATTAACCGGTTGTATAAAAAAACAATTGGTGTTTATTATGAATTGTTATTTTAAAGTTGGATAAAATAAAATTATAGAACTATTTGAAAAATTATAATTATATAAAGCTTGAATGAAGTTGTATCAAAAAGTCTGTGAGAATCCATAATTAAAATAAAATGTTATTTTATGTCAAATTTAGTTTTACAACTTGAACCTATAAGTGCATTTCTTAATTAAATTTCTTTAGTAAATAATTTTTTTTTTTTTTTTTTTAAATATGTGTAGTATAGAATATATATTATCTTTAAATATGCAAATGCATGATTTTCCAAGTCCTGGTTATAACTATAGTTTGGCTAATGAAAAATAATGTATGGAGCCCTAAAGATGACGATAACAGGGGTTCTCAGTATTGTACTATTTTTTTCTACTGCTGTGGAGCCATATAGCCATATAGCCATATTTTAAACATACATTTTAACAATTTCTGTATTGAATGAACTTTATTTTTTTTTCAGTCATATTAGCAAAATAAAATAATAATTTTGTTCATAATAAAAAAAAAAAAGCAATCCTAATAATTGCCTTTGGTAACAATATTGTCAGCACTTACTTTTCCCATTATATTTATTAAATAATTGATATTATTAAGTTTATTGTAGTTTATATTAAATAAATACTTAATATTGTTTAATTATGATCATCACAGATGACCATTACAGTAGGTATGTTAACTACATATAACTGCGTTTACTAATTTATATAACCTAATTTAATCTATAGATTTTTTTTATACTAAATATTTATGTTTATCCTTTTATTAAGATTTAGTTTTAAGGTGTATCAAATGTTTTTGAATGTGGTTATAAATGTATAATGTTTAAGTTAATTGAGGAGTAAATACAAAGAGAACATCATAAAAGTGTAGTGACTTATTAAATATAAAAATATTTATTATGTATACTATAGTTTATGGTTAATTGTTTCCAGATATTAATCTTAGTTTTTTTTATGTATATTATAGGATATTCAAGAAGAAGAAAGGTTACAACAAACATTAAAAAGGTAAGATATTTCTTTATTTAACATATTTTGAATTTTATAGAAACGTTGATTATCTGATATAATATAGGATTTCAAATATACTATTATTTAAGTTGTTAAACTATGCAATGTGTTTATTTATTTATATATTGATTAATTTTCTAATATATCTTAATCTGCATATAGGTAAAAATAAATTCATAGTTTCTATTAGTACATAACAATATAAAATCTTGATACCATACTTTGAATGCACACAGTTATAAATAGAATATTTAAATAAATATTTTATATTTGTATTGTTAATTTTCTGAAAGTATTATTTTAATTATTACTTATATTATATTATAATTTGTTTATTTTTAAACTTTTTAAATATTTATTAAATAATTTATAATTTTTAGCTGAGAAGATGCTACACCCACAAGTGTTGTTTCCTTCTTACAAACCTACAATAAATCAAATATGTGTCCAGCAGCTCCAATTTTTAGTAAGCTTTAATAATAGAATGAATTTTCCTATTATCAATCTTAATGGTAATAACATAACCTATGTTTTCTCATGAGTTTTTAACAATACTTAATTTTTCAAGCAATTTGAGAGTATTTAAAATATTTATAAATTCTTATAACTTGCTAAAAAATTAAAATACAAAAAAAAAAACCAGAGAAAGCATTGATAATGTTCTTATCTTATAATATGAGAATAGATAAATTCGCTATGTTATTAAAAATTATTGTACATTATTGGAACTCTAGAACACAAATTTATCATTACCAAACATCTTTAAGGCAGATACAATCCATGCAGGTGTAGCATCCTCTTAGTAAACAAATACCTTTGAAGATAATAATTGTAATATTTATCTTTATATTGTAATTGTTGCTATTTAAAACTCAAATATAAAAGTAATTATTTTTGAATGTGTTGTGTGCATGTATTGGTTTATAATTAGCATACTGTATGTATATTAAAAAAATAAAAATATACTATTAATCTTTTAATTTTTATAATTAAAAGTTAAAAGAATTTCAGTATAATTTATATATATTCTACAATAATATAATTGCACTCTGTATTTTTTTTTTTTGCATTAAGAATACAAGTAAAAAATGCAGTGTTAAAGTATTAATTCATGATTAAATAGTGATAGTTTTTTAATTTTTGTTCCCACAAAAAAAAAACACTTATATACCTTATGTTTCATAATTGTACTAGTTAGATAATCAGCGGACTATAATTTAAATATACATTTATATTTAATAGATGCTTTTTATTAAATAAGTAATATTTTTTTGCTTATAATTTGTATATAAAATGTAAGGTAGTTGAAGCACAGCTATTGATCAATGATAAAATAATTTTAGGAATTAAATGGTATATTTAATTAATAAAATAATATTAATATTCATAATTTGTAAAATAGTAGATTGGTATTCTCAAGGTTCTTAAACATTAATTGTATTTCTTGCTTTTGCAAATTAAATATGTTATTAATACATATTATAATTGTTAGAATATAAATATATTTGAATAAAAAAATTAATTTAATTTGATTAAGTATTATGTATATATAGTTAGTTATAGATTATTTGTTTAAATATAAATTATGTTTATCAAAACATAAATTTGATTTATAATTGATAAAAAATATTAATCATATTAGTACATGGGCTTTCTGCTTATAATAAATGCAATATATATAGTTTTAAATATTTAACATCTTAAATTCATCTTTATTTTTTTATAAGTGGATTAATTTAATCCAACTTCAAACTAAATGATTAATAAAATTAATATATTGAAATAAATGTATAATAATATATCTTTAAAATTTGTTTTTAATAATTATTTATTGTACAAAGAATTTAGAAATAATGCAAAACTTCAAACATCATTCTGATAAATATTAAAAAACACATAAAGATATAATCAATTGATTTTAAATTAAAATATAAAAATATGTAGAAATACCAACTTATGTCTTATAATAATTATGATTTTAAAATATTTTTTTTAACTATAGTTTAGTGCTCAGCTACTGGTCATGATAAGAAAGCAAAACAATTTCATTTGTTTACCAAATTGAACAGTAATATTTTATATTAGTATATTTTATAAGTACTATAAAAATTAAAATTAAACTGAAATGATCATGTTTACTAGACTTTTTATTCATGAAAAAAATAAATTGTTTAGTAACAAGTTAATTTTTAGATGAACTTCTGATTAATTTATATTGGTTTATAATATTTATGGTTTTTTTTATTTTTATTTTTGAAAAATGAATATTTCTTGATTTATTTAAAAAAAATATATTATATATTTATAGCTATCAAATTCTAGTTATTTTTATAAAAATAACTATACTATTTATTATTTTTTATTTATCACAAACTCAATAAATTGTGGTTTTAAATTAAAATTTTTGGGTTAATATTTTCTGATTATAATTTTAGTTTTATTTTAAACTACTATTTAAGAATAATTTTCCTTGGCATAAAATTTAAAATATCTGTCTTATTCTGTTATTTAAATTAACCCGATCTCACAGTAATATATTTGTGAAATATGAACTAATGAACTATAAAATTACATTCTACTTAAATAAATTAATATTTTATAACTCCAAGTAATTTAAACTAAGCTCTTTCATTACTACTCAATTAATATAATAAACTTGTAAAAGGTAGAAAAAATAATAATAATTATTATTATTTATATTATAGATATTGAAAATAAATAAAAAAACTTAAAATATTTTATTTATAAATAATGATACATTATTTTAATTTTGTTATATATCATTTTTAATAATGTTGTATCATATTTTAGTTGAAATAGATTTACTCATTAAATCAAATAAAATGTTCATAAAATTCTTGATAATGCCTTTTTTTGTGGTGTTAGTATTAATATAAACAATAATCACCAAAATTTTTTACATTACAGTTTACTTAAATTATAGCTTAAACATTCAAATTTTATGAGACTTGTATAATTCAACAAAATATTTACAATTCATATTAAATTATTATTTTACTGTTTTATAAACTATACAAGAAACAATAATTAATAGCACTAACTACAAATTTTACAAATCTAGTCTTGTGTAGTAATTTTATTTTGCATGCATCTTAGGGCATATTAACACTGAATAAATATTTCAAAATTTTCTTTGCATTTTTAATGTATTTTTTTTTAAATATGAATTAAAAAAATTATAATGCAATTACTCTAGTGATTATACTAGTTATAGAATTACCTACTAATTTTTATTTAATATTTTTTTTGGCACATACATAATCAAGTTTCTTTTACAATGTTATTCAATTATTAAAATAAATTGATTTTAATTAAACTTGGTTATAGTTTTATGATAATTAACCATAATTAAATTAGCTAGAAATAAATTTTTTTTTTTTATAGTTGTATGAAACTTTTATAAACACAAATAATTTATCATTGAAAGATAAGATTATACTGCAATTAATTTATATTAGTTTTTATATAAAATTGTTCTAAAAATAGTAAATCTTCTTTAGTTCTAAATGATCATAATTTATGTAAAATAATTATTTGAAGAGAAAGCCATCTGATATAAATATACATATATTTTTCCTATTATTAAGTGGAATGTATGGAATAATTATTTTTGTTATTTATAATGTGAATATTTTAAAATCAATATCATATTCATATTGGGGAATCACTTAACTTTTTCGTTGTATCTAATAGAGTTTTATATGGTTATCAGTTATCATTTTTTTTTCAGTTATTGACTGTGAAATATAAGTTTATAATCTTTCATTGTAAAAATATATTTTTAAGTACTTCCAAGGATATAAAAACAGAAGTAAGATGGAAATAGTCATGCTGTCAACTCATAAAAATAAACTGAATGTTGGAAATATTTTTGCTGTAAACATATACAATTTTAACAGTGTTCAAGATGGTATACAAATGGATTTTGTTATTCATAATTCACGTAACCGAAAAGAAAAAAATATTCTTTTACTTTTATATATAACTAAGGCTGTATGAAAACAAATTAGGGCAAAATAATTTCTATGCCCATTTGGTTTTCCAGGTACATTGATTTGACAGAACCAGAAGGAACATTGAAAATAATTCCTACTAAAGAAACTTCTCTATCAAACAATTATTCCTGTTCATTTTGTTTTGAGAAGTTTTTAAAGATTAGAGATAAAGTGAAGCATGACCGTGATGTTCATGGTGTTCAGTCTAATTTATTGCCAATAAAATATGTAAGTGACGGGTACACAGATAATTTTAAAATTTCAAATGTTGAGGAAAATAGTACGGATAAAAATCTTTCAAGTATAGCTGATGTAAGCAATACAAAAACAACACAAGACTTGGAAATAAATAATTATGATGTATTATGCATTATATGTAATGTTTCTTTTAAATCCTCGTTTGAAAAGTTAGAGCATGACCAAAAATTGCATAGTGTACAGACAAGTACACGACGAAGTAAACGTGTTGGTGTAACTAAAAGTTATGGTGAATTATTTGATGATGATTCTGATTTTGATGATGAAACAAAAAATGATTCTTTAAATTCAGAACAGTTAAGTAGCAGTAATTGCGTTGAATCAAATTCGACTGATCTAAAAAGTGATAATGAAATGGACTTTAAAAAAGAGAAAGATTTGGAAGACATAAAAGATGAACTTGACGAATCTGATGAAAAGTCTGATATTGAAGATTTCAAGTGTTATTACTGTAATGAACAATTTCCATCTAAACATTTAGCTTCAAAACACGTCCGTTCACATATGCTAAATGATAAAAAACCAATTCCAAAAAGTGACATTTATGATAAGTATAAAGTTATGATAGATAACAAATTATATTACAAATGTGATCAGTGTAACTATAATGTTGAAGGTAGAAGATACAAGTTTGTGTACCATATGAGAGTGCACACTGGTGAAAAACCATATGCTTGTGAAATTTGTAGTAAACAGTTCCGTACAGCAGCATTTTTAAGACGCCATATTGTATGTTTTCATGAAAAAGTTCGAAGTTATCAATGTGACATTTGTGGACGTTCATTTTCTGAAAAACGTAATGTTGATGATCATAGACGTACACACACTGGTGAACGACCATTTGTTTGTGAAACATGTGGTAAAAGTTTTGCCCAAAGATCATCAATGAAAATTCATTGGAAACAAATGCATGAAAGTATAAAAGCACATAAATGTGAATATTGTGACAAAAGTTTTATCAGAAGATGTCATTTAGTTGCACATTTAACCCATCATACTGGAGTGCGCAACTATATATGTGCAGTATGCGGTAAAGCATTCTTACGCAGTGGTACACTTAAAGGTCATACAGCAGTACACAGTTCAGAAAGACCTTTTCGATGCACTATTTGTGGAGACACATTTAAATTGAAAAAACATTTAAAACAGCACGGACGAGTTCATGGAACTCAACATTCATTTGAAAATATACCTCAATTAGAATTTATTTCATCAACTGTTGATAATCAGAGAGGTTCACAGTGAATAATGAATGTTATTGATTTTTATAGGTATTATAATTTATAATATATGTTAAAATCTGTAGTTGATTTTCTAGGGCATAAAGTTATTTTAAATTGAAGTATGATTATTACTAAATAAAATTTATATCTCCATCATGATTTATAAGTGTTTATCAAAAGAACTTCAATAATTTTCAAATTATTATTATTTTTTATAATTTCAAAAAATACTAAATATGCATCACCTGGTATCTCCTTAACTGCAAAACATATACATTATAAAAAACTGAAATTCGAGGTGAAAAATGAATTGTTTAGTTAAAATATTTATTTGTTTATTAGTATTTTGAAAAAATTAATTATATTTGTTTAACTAATATTTTTTATTTTTTAAATTCTATAATAAAGTAAAACTTGGAATAATATTAATAATATTATTACCTATTTATTTATTAAAATCTATATTTACGAGAACTGTAGTTACTAGTATGACATTTTTAGTAGTGGCTAGATGTATCTAATATAAAAGCTGTTAGCAATAATAATTAAATTTAACCACTCATCAACCTGTATAACATGTAAATGTATTTTACTTTTTAGGTTAGGTATATAATTGGGGCTTGGAAGTTGTAGAAATTGGATATTCCTTTAAATTTGTAGCAGACCGAGTTAGAAATTTAATTTAACAATGATGAGTTTAAAAACTAAAATGCTTATTTTTCTAACTATTATGTATTATGTGTAACATGCCTAAAAGTAAGCAGGTACCCACCATTAAGTAGTCAGTAGGTAATAATAATATTAAGTGCATATAAAACAATTAATTATTACCGTAGAATTTCAATATCATATATTCATATGTTTACATGTATTATTCTGTCACTTAATTATCCATCAAGAAATATGAAATAAAATTATATAAATTATACTTTCTTCTACAAGTAGCGGTTATACAGTCAACATATATGAACACTATGACTATATCTTTTCCATTTTTAATTAAGTATTGTAGATATTTTTTTCTTAGCTATTTGTTTCTCAAAGGTTTATTTTTTTAATATTCCTGATGTAAATTCCTATCGATTACCCACCTTTTAAAAATGCATATTTTTTGGAAATTTCATATTTTTTTTCATAATTTATATGCATGTTATATTATTTTGTGTAAAAAATAAATGTTTTTTTTTTATTAAGTAACATAGTTATTGATTGTTGTTAATACTATTGACTAATGACTAGTAATTTAACAATGATACCTCATATCTTAATCACACTAATACTAAAAATATTATCTTTTGTATGAATCACGTATGTTATGGGTTAAGTAGGAAATCTGGCATTGTATACAGGGTACTTAAATAATCATAAATAAAACCTAAAATAGACGCTTCAAATATTAGTTTTTAAATCTATTAGGTATCTAGTTAGGTACATACAACTGAAGAGTTAATATTATTATCTAAAAGTTGTTTGTCATGATTAAAATGAATACTTTTTATTATTAAATTATAATCATTATAGTTTATTATTACTAAAATATAATTCTAAGCACATAGATATAGCATTAGTTAACTTAATTTATTATTACATACACCACTATTGTGTCATTTTATGTTGCAAAGTTAACCAGATTTATTACATTTACACCGGTTGGTCTTAGATAATGTATTACAAGTACATCTATCATTTTCTTGATCGCCCTATTTAGAAGTTTCCTTGCCACTTCATCTTTTAACGAAACTTGTACTGGTGGTACGTACCTCATTAGCCTGGATAAACACCTCTTTACATATTGTGAATAGCAATAGTGTTTGCGCAATATTCTATATTTCTATGTGATCACTTTATTGTTAAGATTACGGATTGGTTCATATTATCGGTTACAAGTGTCATGTAAAAATAAAATATTTAAGTATAATTTTCTAATGTTATTGTTATTTGATATAAATGTGTGCAGTACACTGTTTTTTATTTATTTTGCCCGAGCAATCTCGTACAAAGCCTGGCCAATGTATGAATAATTTGAGTATTAAATTGATCATTATTTTATTGCTTAAAATGTTTGGGCATTGTATAACAATGCCCATATTTCCTACTTGGCCAGTAATATATATATTGTAAATCTTATATCGTCATTAATCTTAAAGTATTTGTTTTTTTGTTCTATAATCTATACAATAGTATATTTTACCCTTGTTAATCAATAGTCTTGTGTGAGACTTGTAAGTTTGTCCATGGTCTAAAAAATATGTATATAACAAACAATTTTGTATTATATATTTTTTTGCATATTTTATCATTTTTTTCATGCATGTTTTGTTGTGTTAGCTTAACTTTCAAGCCCTACTAATAAATTTGTCATATTTGATTACCTTCTAACTAGTTTCTGTGAATAAAAGTAATACAAAATATTAAAAATGCCTTACATCTTAAAATTTTCAAGCAAATATACATATATAAAATATGTTATAAATATGAGTGAACCATATGGTCACCACTGATCTTTAAAAGTAGAATAACTACTTTCAATAATAATTAATCTATTAATGCTAATATTACCTTTTTATGTAAAAATAATTTAGTATTTACTGTTTTCCAAAATTAATGTTTATGTTGGTCTAGTGTTTAGCTATTTGAAAAAAGTTAATTTGAAAACATTTATTATAAACTATTAAATATAATGCAACTAATTGTACAATTTTTTTACTCCATTATATAATATCACAGGGTATTGTGTGCCATACAACAGCCTGGTAACTATACTATTTTTTTTTTGTATTTTCATATTTAAAATCTTATTAATAATTCATAAAATAACTTATAATTTAAGTTTTTTTGTGCAATGCGGAACATAGGTTTTTTTTTTGTTATTGTATTTTTTTTTTTTTTTTTGTTATTATTTGTAGTGTTCCAATAATTTCATATCTACCTCTACAATATACATTTTATCTATACTCTGGTTTTGTACAAAATTTATCTATGTGATAGTGTTCTATGTATGACAACAGCAATAAGTGTGGATAATGTGCACCAAGTGTGCCATGCTTTCAGGAACACCACTTTATAATTCCAACAACCGCCTAGATTTCATTTTATTCAACACTGTAAAATAATGTTTTGTCTTAGCAAGTCAAAACTATGCTTGTAACTAAAGTTGACAAATATTATATTTATCCAAGAAGTGGTCTGACTAAACTCGAGGTTAGGTTACGTTATTGCCATGAGGTTACTCTTATATAAGAAAGTATAGTTGTTATTTTAATATGTAATTTTTTTAATTTTCTCAATAGTTACTTTCTAATTTAAAATACTATCTATGAAGAAAATATTTACTTTTATATTATGGTGGTTTTTTTATTCTGGTTTTGACTGATATTATTTGATATTTATTTCATTGGAAATTGTTGCTGTAGATTAAGATTTGATATTTAAATACAAAACTACTTACTAATTGAATGTATTGCAGAATAAATCTTTGAAATCCTCAATACATATTATTTAATTATTTTTGTAGAAAATTATTATGCTAAATAACTAAAAATTTTAAAAGTTAACAAATTTTCTCTTAAAGTTTTTTTTTCAAATTAAAAATTCAAATATTTTCTGCATTCAAGTCTAATAATAGTATAGCATCCTACATGAACAATAAGACAAAATTAATGTCAAGAATATTCTTTGTATTATTTTTCTTAAGTTAATATCCTATTGTAGTTTCATACTTATTTAATGTTATGTTTAATATATTTTTATGAATATTACCTTATTACTACTTTATGTACTAAATGTTTAAATTTATTTATAAACATATACATTTTAAATGTTATCATATTTTTCTACTTACTATATTTGAAATATTTTATTTTTATATTTATCTAAAATAATATTATAATACTACTATTCATGTAAATTATATTTTAATAAAGATTTTTTTTGATGATAGTTGTAGAATATTTTTTATATTATATTTATTTTGTAAAAATTAACTGATTTAGTATTAATATTTCATGTGTAATTTGGTATTAAATAGTTGTATAATAAGTAAATTTTGGTACTCAAATTAATCAATTTATTTGTATATTATTTTACCTATATACCTAATATGGTATAATATTATATACTATATTATTTATTATGGTCAGTTGATTTTTTATTTTTAACCTAACATTATTGTTTTAGACATCATCATTATTAATTTTCAAGGTTCTGTGTATTTAAATATGAAGTATTTTAATACAAGCTTTGAGAATAATATTATTAATTTTTATTCTATATTCTTTGGCTTAAAAATAACATATTAAATTAACCATAAGAATAAAAAAAAGTATAATAAAATACACAATCCAAAACTGAAAGTCTCACTGTCTTGATTATAGCAAATTAAAATATATTATTTTTAAAACAAGTGTCTAAAATTAATTATTATATAGTTTTTAAATAATGACTAAAAATATATAAACTAACTTTATCAAGGCTATATGGTGTCAATTATTGTATATTTATTAAGTTATAAATAAACCAAATTATTTATTTAAAAAAAATAGTTTTATTACAATACATCTTAGTAATTAATATATATATTTTTAAATTATATAGACTCAAAAGTGATTTATATAAATGAAATAAGATGAGTCACTTTACCCTATCGTTTCTGATAAATATAAATTAGAAGATTTTCCTGTATTAAAATACCAATTTTCTTACACAAACATATACTTAGTTATATAGTTTTAAGTTTAATACACATAATTCTATGCATAGTTTTAAAGTATAATTTATTAACACTTTTAGTTTTTGTCTGCATAAATAAAAAGACATTTTACAACATTTAGCTACTACATATATTTTTTAAAACTGAACCTGCTTGAAATTTATTTATTTATTTTTAATAAGTATTTTATAAAAAAAAAAATGTGTAGCAATTGCTTGTGTTCTTGTATATCAAATTACTGGGATGTACCTATATCATTTTAATAATTACTATCATTTCTATTTAAAAAATAATAATTAAAGTATTAAACATTTTAAGTTGTATGTCTGACTTGTGAATGGTGTATCAAATATATAATTAAAATATGAAATATAAGCAATAAACAGCAATATAAGAATATAATTATATGTTTTTAAAAGTATTTTAAGTAATTAAGAAATTCTATTTCTTAAATAGAAAAAATGAATGATGACTAGGTTTAATCGAACCTAACATTTGTTATTTAATACAAGGTGATTCTTTTATCAAACCCCACTCATTATTTCAAAATGATTTAGTACTATTGAGAATATTTTTCATCGTTATAATTAACCAAGTTTTTACTTTTTTAATGGCAACATACATTTTTAATTTCATATTATGAAGTAGAATATCTTTCAGAGTATGTAGATATATAAAAAATTAAAATTTGGACTATTAATTTATGAGGTATAGGTATTTAAAGTTTAGGTGTGCGGAGTATAGAGGTACAGGGATACCCCAAAAAATGTTAGTCTACTACTTCGTTTATCAAGATTTAAAATGCTTATAAACCATAAAGTACTCATCTGGATTATAATTTCTATGTATCGAAATATTCAAAAACATTTTTGATGCAGAATTAAGAATTCAAGATATGTTGTCATTCAAAAAAGTTAAAACAACAGTAAAACATGGTATTTTATTTCAACTAGTTACATATAATGTAAAAATGTTTTTTAAAAAACGTTAATAGATTTTGAAATAATGAGTGTTCGATAAAATAATTATTTAGTATAATCGTAAAACACAGCATGCTATTTTTTTCTGTGCTGATTATGATTACTTTGACTATGTTTTATTAAAACTACCGTTTTTTTTTTTCAGTGAAATCTCTGACATAATATTCGACAGAGAAGTGGATAATGATTCCGTGGACGACAATATGTACCTGAATGCAGCAGGTATCGACGACGACATTAATGGATTGATGAATTGCCATCGGCTAGATGATATATCAGTAGTAGACGATTGCAGGTCTCGTGGTGCCGAAGCAAGAATACCTGAACGACGTCATGGGAGAAGACAGTAATCACGTAATTGACCACCAGCTGCCCAACGACACCGACGTGAACGTCACCTCGATTTGCGAAGGAGACGAAGTAACTAATCACGACGATAGTGATGAATTCAAACCACACATGAATGCACTGAACGCCAATGGTCCAGAAAGTGGAGAACTGGATGGTCCTGAAGGCGGAGAAATGGAAGATCTGCAAAAGGATGGCGATGGAAGCAACGGAAACGACGGTGAAGTGGACGATGAGGAGAACGAAAACGAAGAAGAGGATGAAGATGAAGACGAGGACTCCAACCAGCTAAGCGGCATGCACTGTGCGACAATTGTACGTGAGCAGTTCTTTGGACGGAGGTACCGCAGATGAAGACGAACAGCAGCAAGAGACCATGTGCCAGATATGTGCGACTGTGTTTAAGACCCGGTATAACCTATTACGGCACTTCCAGAAGCGGCACCCCGAGTACAAGATGTACGAGTGCGACCTGTGCCGTATTAGTTTCCCGTCCATTGACGAGTTCAAAGACCACCTGGAGGAGAAACACTCCAAGATGCACACCACGCACACGATAGACTCTAAACAAGTGCGTTTCGCGTGTGACGTATGCGGCAATATGTACAAAAATAAAGCGTCCGCTATGAACCACCTGCTGACGCACACCGCCAAAAAGACTGTGCACTGCTCCCACTGTGACTTCTCATGTTACACCAAGCAGCAGCTGGGTGTGCACCAGACTAAGCATGATAAGCGGTTCGTGTGTGACATATGTCACAAGCGATTTGCACAAAAGTCACAACTGGACGTACATGTAAACGCTGTCCACTACAACCAAAGGCCGTTCTCGTGCGTGCTTTGCAATAAGTCATTCAAGACCAAGGGGTCGCACGACGCACACATGATCGTCCATACGGATACCCGAAATTACCAATGCCCGCACTGCGATAAAAAGTGCCGGAAGCGGTACGATCTGACGTTGCACATCCGAACTCACACGGGTGAAAAACCGTTCAAATGTAGTGTGTGCGGCCGAGGGTTTGTGCAGATGTGCGATACGCGCAAACACGAAATGCTCCACTTTAAGCCGGGCAAGCGGAAAAACTTGTTCTTCTCGTCGCCGGAGGCGGGAATGGCAGACGACGAATGACATACGGCGGCGGTGGCGGAAAGCATGGCAGGCGACGTCGACGACGATGATGATGATGATGACGACGACGATGATGACACCACTAACAACAACTCCACCATCACCGACCCAACGACGCTGAACTGATAGCCCCCCGTATCTTGATTTTAAATAAAATCATAATTTTAACATATTATATAAATATTTGTGTGTATATAAATATTTTTTTTTTTTTGTATTTTACTGTATTTTTTATGTTATACATTTTTAAATAACATTCTTAAAAATTGTATTATTTTTAATTAGTCAAAGTTCCTTTTCCACAATACTTATATAGGAACAAACAATTACTAAATCCACGTGAGTTAGAGAAAAGATACCAAAAGTTATTTCTTGTAAACTCTATTTAAACAATTCGTTAGTTCAAAATATTTTCAATTTGATTATATTATAAATTTCTTATTACCAAGTTTGAAATTGCAAAAGTATGTGAATATGTAATTAAGTATTTTTATTATTATATGTGAATAATCTAGGGTTAAGTAAGTTTTAAAGTTTATAATGTATAACACTTTGTATGTATTAAGTCTTTACTGAATTGAATTTTGTTAGTAATTTATAAAAATAAATACCTAAGTATGATATTATGTTATTATTGTCTATCATATTATGAACAGTACAATACATTATTTTGTTTTTTGTTTTGTAAAATCATAATTGGACTTTCGGTCAATATTAGGTTTTTATTGACCTATTGTTAAATACATTTATAAATGAGATATAATTGTAAAATGCATCAATACATTGATTTAAAAATGAGATAAACATGTTAAAAATGTTATGCCTGGTTAAATGAAAAATTTTTTAGTTTAATAATTATACTCTGTCTCAAAAGAAAATAATCAGTCGGTCAACCGATTGTTGTCCATTTCCACAAATCTCACCAATAACCTGTACTATTGGGTGGTCCCAAATTAAATTTAATAATATTATTATTTAGGAATATTAGTTGTAGATGTTCATACATTGTCTTCGGAAAATTTCAGATAGTAAGGTGTGGGAAATTTGGACTCACTTCTGCTGAAGCCGTCAGTCAGTAAGCACGAAAAGTGATTATTCTCTTTTGAGACAGGGTATAGGTAAAATTTTATAATTCTTTAATTTGATTGTAAAATCCATTAATAAATTGATTTGAAGATGAGATAACCATGTTAAAAATATTTATGCCTGATTGAGTGAAAATATTTTATAGTTAGGTAAAGTTTAATATACCAATCTTGGTTTACTTTTTTGTGTTTAAGGCACTATTAGATTACTATTGATTCATTAATTGTTCAATGATTTTTCATATAACCCTGCATTAATCTACTTCATTGTAATAAATCCAACATAATATATCATATTATTCTTATGTTCAATTTAATAATAGGTCAATTATAAAATATTTATATTCGTGATACTTGTGTATGATAGAATGAGGTATAAAATAAATGCACCACATCTTCTTAAATAATGTGTATCCATAATAAAAATGACTGCCTTGTAGAATTTGTATTTTTTTTTTAAATTTTTAACTCTGTTGTTATTATAAATTAATTTACTTAGGTATTATACTATTATATTTCATTGAAGTTAATTATTTACTACTATTTTCAGTACAGTTATTCAGTAATTAAATTTTAACTAGGTGCTATTTTTAATTAAATTATAAAAATGTTTTGTGTAGTTGAAACTATGAAATTTTAAAAATATAACATAAATAAATACAATAGCTTGTTCAATTATAAATTACATAGTGTTGTTTAGAAAGAGAAAATTATTTTATTTCTAAGTATAGATTAATTAACTTCAACATCGAAATCTGGTGAAATAAAGTATTGGATTATTATTGATATGAAAAATACTTGATGATTATTAATATGATATTTTAAATTATTAATTCTTTGAAATAGTATGCAATATTCTAAAAATCTATTTCTCATGCATGATATCTGTATGGTAAATATAATATTATATATAATATATATATATTAAATAATAGCAGATCAAGATGTTCATATATTTTGTATTTCTGTACAGTTATCAAGACTAAACAAAAATCAAATTTACATTCAGGTTTATCCTATTACACATAAAGAGCAACTTATTAGACTATTTTAATAGTGTTATAAATGTCTAATTTATAGACACTTCTTATTTCTAAAGTTATGACTTATGAATAAAGACGGAGTAGCAAGTTCCAAAGTTTTAGAATAATAGTAGGTAATGAGTTATGACTGAAGTATTGAACAAATTATAGATAACAACAGATAAACAATAAACATAAAACTGATATTTGACTAAATTCTTTATTAATTGATATACAAAACTGCTGATAATTAGAGTGCCTTGATAGATCAAGTATGAAAAACAAACGGGGGTAATAAATGTGATTACATATTCTTTTTTTATCTAATTATTAAAATGATTTTAATGTTTGGTATTGTTATTAATAGACCTATTAATAGATGTTCTTTTCAACGTATATCCCATATTTGGCATACCCTATTAAATTATACACTCTGAAGTGCTAGATGACTGAAATTTGGAAATCGTATTATGTTTTGTAAAATCAAATTAACTATATTTGTGTGAATTATTCATTTGACATTTTTGCTGTTATCTCTTTGTGGTAGTTAATTTTTAGCTTAAATTTCCTACTTAATAAACACATTGTAATATAATCTACAATACAACAATTAACAATATGAACAGAGCTACCTATATATATGCAATAGCATATATATACCTAAAGCTATACCTATACCTATATATAACCTACTATGCACGAAATCTATTACTTTGACACGTCTTACACTTAATTTAATACCTACCTATTTTATTACTTTCATATTTATGTCGATATTTATAAAATTTGTGTGTTTTATCTTGTTCCAATGCAGTTGTCAAACCATAAAAGAAGAAATCCCGTGTTTACTAACTGTTTAATAGAAGAACTAAATTAACAGAAAATTCTTGGTGAATAGGAACGAATTAACAATAATTATAAAGATGCGGATAAAACGAGAATCTTGTAGGTATGAGGTATCTAAACTCTAAAGATAATAATATAAGAATCATAATGATGATAACATCATAAGTGTAAGTATATCTGAGTATCTGACGAAGGCTCATGATGTCAACATACCTAGGTATTTAATGTTTATGTTTATTTATTATTTATTTATTAGAATGTTATAGCAATGTGGTTATTAAAGGCACTCATAATAATATTATCTGTATATCTTAATTGCTTAATTTTTTATTTATAGGACTAAAAATGAGTTGCTGGTCTAATACAAATCAAGAATTTAAACAGAAAAAAGTTGAAATTGGTATCTTCGCTCAATATATCTGTTTTATTTAGTTTAATATTAAGTATGTTATTGTTATTTAATAATTTATCATATTATTCATATTATATTATTTAATTTTAAGTTTACTAGTTGTATTTCGTGTTATTATAATATACAATAAAAATAAAAAAATATAAATTTGTAAGTCGAGATATTAACGGTTTGAACTTCAAATAATGTTAATAAATTTAATAGGTATTGTACAAATTAGGTTAGAAGGTATAATTTATATTATAAAAATAATATAAGAAAAAAATAACTAATATAATAATAATAGAAAAAATATTATTATATTAATAAATAATAATAAAAATATTTTTAATTACCATTAATTGAGTTTAGTTTTTAGTATGTTTAAAAGATTGTCACGCACAAATTAATTAACCTGGCATATTCTTTTTCATATTCTTATGAATGATTTATTTTAGGTGCTTAATTGGTTTTACATTACATAATGAGGATAAAATCTGTAACTACCTAGGCCAAGGCAGTTTTTAAATTATAATATTGAAGTAAAAAGTGGTAGAAAATATAATATATATATATATATTATATATAGAATAAAGATAATTTTTTGAATATCATATTTTTCTTAAATTTTTTTTGTTTTAACTAAGAATAATAAAATAAATAGTTACATTTATGTACTATCTTTGTATGAGATATAGTCACTATACTCTGTCCAGCGAGAAAACGCGCAGCAAACCAACCAAAATCAGTTTTTCTGCGCATTTCCCAATGATACCCAGCAATAGCGAACCAATTTTGATAGTATGGTGACGCAAGGGGTTACGCAGAATTCGCACGTTCTCTCACTGGACAGACTATTATACTATACTTTTGCATTTATGCTATTTTTAACAATATTATGTAATAATTTAAAAAAATATATTATTTACGTATGATTATATATTTTTTATTTATGTTTATTAACTATTTATTTATTATTAAAAATGCTAGGGTTTTGCTATAAGTAATCTTTTTTTATATTATCTTTTATTATATTAGTAGATAGATTTTCTTATTTTTTTCAAAAGCACCTATAATATAATCATTTATTAGAAATTAAATCAATATTAAGGTAAACATACTTTTATAATTCAATCATGTATCAGAGCCAGGGACGATTACATGAGTGGGGTAATGGGGGCAATCCCCCCGTTCATAAAAAAATATCATATATTTCAACAGATTTTTTTTTTAAATAGATGATGACCTTTTTTTAGTTGATAACTAAGGATCACTGTATCCGCCCTTGATCAGAGCAATATATTTGTAGTTTAAGTAAGCAAATTTACCAACTAATATAATTGCAATAATTATGACTAATATTAATTAAATTAGAAAAAATTCAGTCAACTATAAGAAACTTAGAAAATGTTAAAAAAAAACTACTGTTCCTTTCGCTCCCGCCCCACGCAGATGCTCCTTAATAAAAATAATTTATTATTTTCATGTTTTAGTGTGTTAGTCTCAGAAACGATTGGTGTGTAATATTTATATTGACATCACTAGATTGCGACACAAGTAATACCTATCTATAATAACCACCCTAAGTTAGGGTAAGGGTAATATATAATATTACCCTTGTTTAATGCATTTGATGAATTTGATTTTTTTTTCCAAGATCACGACATATATGTCTATATGATAATAACTGATATGAGTAGCGTCATAGTCTTTTTTAAATTAATTTATAACATAATTTTTTGTGTACTTCCATTTCAAATAAAATACGAATACCTATATCTTCTAAATCCAGTCAATTTTTAGTGTATATTTTGTAACCGTTGACCTATTCTTTACGGGAATAATATGATTAAAGGTATAAATGTAATCCTTATTTACTTAATTTAGTAATTTAAATTTCTCAAGTGTTTGTCGATATCGATAGAAATTGAATTTGAATATTGCTTTTATCTAGAAAATGTGTCAAAGTCCGAAAGGAAAAATGATGAGTTTCCCAACCCAGAAGAACTAAAAAAACAGGGTGTGCGCGATGAAGAGGATCGAATTGGTAATAATTATAAAGAGCCTGTTAAAGATAATCTCTTATCTAAAGGGAACAAAAACGAAAACAACGAAGATAATATAAATGGAAATGAATCTAATGCAGTCTCTGATGCCGACGTAATATTTATGTTTTATAATATTGTTATAATAATATATTTATCATCATTTTAATTTTTAATTTATTTCACTTAAAGAGAGTTCCTGGTTTGATATTAATCAAGAATTCAAGTAGGAAAAAATTAAAATTGCAAAGATTAGCTTCGCTTAATGCATTTTTTGCAGATACTTCTGAACCCGAATTGTCATATAGACTTGAAAGGTTTGTTAAATTTGTAAAAAAATTAACATTATTTTAAATGCTTTTCTTATATTTAGAGAGCAGTTAGAAAAAGAACAAAAACAGGAGAGTTGTCAAAATGTAGAAGATAATACTGAAGAGTCACAATTAGATGTGATACAGCAAGAATAATAATAGAAAAGGGGTAAGTTTTAGTTAATAGTTAACATCATACTTTCTTTTATTGTTTTGTTTAAATACATTAACTATAATTTTTTTATCTATTTAATTAATAATATTATCCATTAACTATTTACATGAAAAGTATTATATTCTTAATATTTTTTACAAATTATAAAATATTACAAAATAACTAGGTAAGGAAAATAATGGTATTAACCGATTATGAATTAATCAAATGTGATAAAGTAATTTTTTAAATTAGGATAATTAATACATAAATACTGGTTTTTATTGGTTGCTGAAAAAAATTTATTAATTTAAATAATTGTAATAATAATAAAGCTGAATTTTTCTAATGAATTTATTTTTTTTTTATTGTTTAACAAAAAAAATGTATTATTTAAACTATTTACAAAATTTATGATGATTTATTAAATTATATGGTAATTTATTGTGTGCTGCATCATTACTTTGTTCTTTTGGTAAATTAATAATTTTAATCTGACTAATAGTTAAATCTTTTTTAATTGTTATTTTTATATATATACTTTGTGCTAAATCTTTTAATTGTTCCTGAATATTTTTGGCTATTTATAATTCCAAATTATATATATAAAATTGTTTGTTAGCTATTTATTCTTTATATATGATAATTTCCCTAATTTACTGATGAAAAATGTTTTCATTAGTTAATTATTTAAAGTTTATTCTTTTTTTACTTTTAACAAGTTGAAACTTTAAGAAACTGATTTAAGATGTTCTGTATTTAAATTTAAAATTAGATAGATTATTTATTTTAATTTTTCAAATGATATAATGTTCCATTATTTAACTACCATTAATAAGCCATATTTAGTTTTAAAGTGCAGTTTATCACGTATAAATATATTATTGTATTGGTTAGCAATTAACCATATTATGTTTACTATTATATTGTATAATTTATATATTTATATAGATAGATATATTAATTGTTAAAAAAAATAGGATAGTTATCTACAATAATGTAGATATAATTTAATAAATAATTATTAAACAAGACAAATTTCTATATTTGGTTTATCAAAAAGTTAAAATGTCTATTCAATGTCTGCCATACTACAATGTTACTAATTTACTTAACCTATATTATATGATTTACAATATACAATATTGTTTATAATATCAGCTGGTTTTATTCAATTTTTAACAGATATTGGGTTTAAAGTGTTTAAAGTGTAAATTTTTTATTTTAAAATCTGTATCTTGATAATATTTATATTTATCACACTTATGCGACTATGTATCTGTATATTCTTAAATTTATAACTTGAATTCATTAAAAAATAAATGATCAATATAATAGGAAATTTATGTAAAAATAAGACGAATTTAAAATTAATACATTTTATTGATGATGCCATGAAAAATATTTTAACTAGTTATTAATAATACTTTACAAAAATTCTTTTTCATATTTTTTAAAGAAGTAAAATATATATTTAATAATGCACACAAAAGAATTATTTATTTATCGTTGGTAAAATTTATTTATATACTTAGGTATGGTATTTCGATTTGGGGCGGAACTTTCAATAATCATTTATCCACATCAATAGTAACTATAAACTGCATGATTAAATATCTACTTATTTTACCAATTCATACAAATACTACATTAATTTATAACGAACTAAAAGTAAATGATTTTACGTTTATTTTTAATTTTGATACTTAAGTGAAAACTTATAAAAATAAACATTTAATCATTTGCTTTAATCATGATCATGGTAAAAGATACAAACAAAATATAAATATACCTTTACCTCTATATAATAACGTTTTTGGTCAAATGAGTGTTTTATATAATAGTTTTAAATTATGCCAAGTGTTAAATATTAATATGAATCTTTTTGGTAATTTTGAGTTACTCAAAAGCTACATAAAAAGTGTAATAACGTAAAACTAAAATAAATTAAAAATAAAGTTATAAGTAGATTTGTGTAAAAATAGTAGTTATGTAAAACCTAACATGTGCGTGTTTAATGAATCTAATTTGACAAATACAAGGGACATAAGCCTTGAATAAATGCCGAATCAATGGAACCTTTTCCCTTCACTTACAAGTGCTGGAGAATTTAGTTACCTATCAGATTGTAAATATTAAAATTATTAATATTTACGTTATTGCCTTCCTCCTGATCGTCGGAGGGCTCTCGAGATCGTGATTTGAGAATGTAATCAAATACACCGTAGTAATAAAACGTAGATAAGCAGATTATACAAATTAACGCAAATAAAATGATGCTCATGCACATTACCTTATTCAGAGTTGTATTCATTATGCTATAGTAGTCTTAATAAAATTAGAAGGTGTTAAGTACACGGATCCAAATAAAAACAACGCTGATATCTTTCGTTGAAATGAAAAAGGTCCAGTTGTTGCTCGCAGTTTCCAGTGTGGTGGGTGTGTGTGGTGCTCTGCACTCTTGAGGGAGATGTTATTAAAATGACTGGTGCTCATGCGCTCTTTAAAGAGATGTTACCAAAAAGAGTGGTGCGCCTGCACTGATGAGAGGAGACGACGTGGTCAAGTCTGCCAGTGTCGCAGGCGGCTCCATCAAAGGCCTCCGCGTCCTTAAAGAAATTTGCCTTCTCCCCGACGACGGAGACTCTCATTGGGCCATCCCTTGTCTCTGGCGGCACACGAATTAGATCACACGTTTTGTGCTACATTGTCACAACTACGACCGAGTTCCTACGTGATCAAACAATGTAAATCGTTTCCTTGATCAGTGATTAATGGTGATTATTGGATTTTATTAACGGTTATCTGCGTGCGACAACTTTACCGTTATTTATTTTATAGAATAATAATTAAATAATATACAATTATGATATGTGAGCTAAACATATTATTACAAAAGTCTTAATTTATCAAGTTTATAATTAATATTATTTAGCTTATTTAGATAGACATTATATGTATTTATTCTTTACCCTTTACTTTTTTTTCTTATTTGATACCTATTTTTAAAAAAACAAAAACAAAAATTAAATAATTTATTTTAAATGATATTTTATGATAAGAATTGCTCCCCTAGCACAATCTTTGCTTATAGAGGGTGCTGCAATCTATTTATACTAAATTGTATGTATCACTGCTTATTTTGCAAAATATATTATTGTTATTTATATGAGGAAATAGTCAACAGGTGGTTAATTCATGGTCAAGTAGAGTCTTTATTTTTTGTTAAGTATACGAGTTATCAAGATTTTATTTAACATTTCATTCTACAGTGGTTCCACTTAATGTGGGCACGTTGGGACCAACCCTGTTTGCCCACATTAAGCGGTTACCCATAAAAACCTAAATTGGTTAAAAAAAAAATTATAATTTCAAAAAAAGTTAACAAAATCCCTTTCTGCGTGAGTTTTTATTTTTCCCGATAAAAATTTATTTATTGCAAAAAGTACCAGGAGGATGGGAAAAATATTTAAAAAATATTCAAGTGAAGCTACCGTTAAAAGTTGGTTAAGGATTAATTTTTGGTACATAATTAGGTTATGATATATATTTGAATATTTGAATAAGTATTATACTTAAAAATCTATACTTATTTTTAAAATATTCTGGACAAAAAGTACTATAAGATAGTTTTTTGTTTGCCGAAGATCGGTAGTATCATTAGTATCAAATTGCCTTGACGGGATTTCCGCATGATATCTCTACAACTACCGTGACTCCATAATTTATCCTTTATTTATTCTATTTAAATGCTTTCTATTTTCTTCCTTCACTTAAGTTTTATTGTTCGCTGAAGATATCAAGATCTTCCTTAAAATTTCCTCTCTTCCGATTGTCTTAAACTTTAGTCAGATGTCTTCAATGTCTGAACTCAAGCTGTAGGTATGAAATCAACGTTAGTAAGTGTCATATCATGATATTTAGTAGGAAACGTCAACCTACCTTCCACCCCTATTATCTGAGTAACACTCCGCTAGAATGTGTTTTCGCCGTTAAAAATCTTGTTTTCCATCTTACTCTTCTCTCTTCTGAGAAACATGTAAATATAACCATTGGTAAATCACTGAAAGTCTTAGGCATTATAAAACGCAACACAAGTTTTTTTTACATCCGTCGCTTGTCTTCGCGTTCTTTACTTTTAATTGGTCCGTTCTTTCGTCGAGTATGGAATTTTTGTGTAGCATCTTTACCTGGCCAAAGGCCAACTCTGACTTGAGAGAGTCCAAAACCGTTTCCTAACATATGACGCTTTCATACTAAAAATTCTCCATCCAGAATTAAACTTTTATTAGCTCCACTTTGAATATATATTCCCTTGCTTTCAACATATAATTAATAAACATGTTTTTTCTCTGGTATAAATGGTAAAACTATAAGCCAGAATGGTTCTAATAGTAATATTATCTATATAGTGATATTGATCACATATTTTTAAAGAATATAATATACATTAATTTTATTTCTAATTATATAATACGTATTGGTATTACTGATCATTATGGTACTTCTATTTTAACAGATATCGATTCCCTGAAAAGCAATAAGACTTCCAATACATCTCTTTCAATCCAACTACAATTAAAAAAATAAATTATAACAAATAAATTTAATCTTAAACAGCGAAAATTGGAGCAAACATTTTAATAATGATGCATTGGCTATGTTCAATGAAAAAATTAATGCAGTTATAAACAGTTGTACCAAATATGCTGAACACTAATGGAATAGCTACATAATATTAGAAAACTAGTTATATCAAACAATAATATTAAAATAGATAAGTACCTAATAATGATCAAATAAATTAAACTCAACCTCATTGCAACGAGAGCAGTCATCCTACCAACACCTTGTATTTTTAGGATCACATATAAATTAAAACATTCGTTACTATTGTCAATCACTATGTAACATACAAAGCTAAAAAATAGCTTGGGAAAGTTTGTAAATTGGTTAGTAATTTTTATTTTTCAGCTTTGTGATTTTAAGCTAAAAGTACTTAATTAAACTTTTATATCTATTTGAGAGACGCAGAAGGTAATAGCCTATTACATTTATAGCGTGACCAAGTTAAGACAATGATATGATCATGAAACAAAACCAATAAATTACACTAAACTGGTAATTGTCTTAACTTGGTCGCAGTATAACCACCAGTTAAGTCACATAAAGAAAAACTGTTGGAAACTTATTATACTTCAGTAGTTCAGTTAGATAACAACATCAGTTATAACTTCATTAAGTCCAAACAATAAATACGCCAAATATCTAAAAGAACAACCCTGGATAGCAAAGAATTAATTTTTAAAATGAACCATTTAATTCCGCAGTGGAAGTCGACCGATGCACACGCGTGTTATCGCTCTCGCGTACGCTATCTATTTAGTGCTAAATCTTATCGTGTAGATTTCGTCGTTTAAATATCCAAATTCAATAACGCCATATTGATTGATCATAAATGTTCTTTTAACTCATAATTGATCATTACATGTTTCAAAAGTGTGTGAATGTTAAATTGTTGTAGCTATATTAGCTATTCGCAATTGTATATACCTATATACTAATTGTTCGTTTATGTAACATTCCGATTGTTGTCCTTATCTGAAGGCCGTCACCCGACGGTATGATTGTCTAATCATTATAAGATTTAGCCAAAATATGTCTACAATTACAAACAAAAATAACTTTACGCGCATGTCAATAAACTCACAAATACAAAACAAAATAATAATACAACCAACCAATTCAAATACCAAAAATATCAGTACACTTCTTCATCGGACTCCATGACAAAAAAATAATTGTACGTCACAAAAGAAAAAAAAATCATTCAAATTCCACATTCTAACTCTGAACCATATCCATTTCCCCAAGTACATAAAAATAAAAAAAATATTTTCTTCGAGGAATCGCTTTGAAGTACTCAGTCAAACGGATCTATCAGTCGAACCACCCATTGAAGATGTGCATAGCTTCACACTCATATAAAATATTACTATAATCAATAAACTCCCACCTCTTATTTTTGTTAAAGGCGTAGATGAATTTCCAGGTGTGTGCACAGAATTAATAAGCGCGATTGGTGTGTTGATATATTTTTTTTGTAAGTCTACGGCTGATCGATTAAAAATCCAAATAGCCAATCTAGAGTCTTAAAGAGCGCTAGTTCACTTTCTAAGAAAATAAAATGCCGAATTCCAAACATACCAACTGCAAGAGAATAAACCGACACGCGTGGTAATTGCAACTTTCATTCATCAACACCAACCGATCTCGAAAAAACCTAGTTGGAAACGTGGTTATATGAGATCAGGCAAGTAACACAAGTTCTCCATACACCATAGAGTTAATAAAAACTTGCTACCACTATTTTTTTTGTCAATTTAAAGCCTACTCCGCACTCAAATGAAATCTTTTGACTCACTTCTCTTCTACATACTAAAATGAAAGTAGAAGAACCTTATAAAGCATAAACCATCTCCCAACGTGCGAATTGCAAAAATACGGACACACCAAGGCGTACTGTCACTACTCTCCTCGCTGCGGTAATAATCATCACTCTTCTGCCTGCCCAAAATCTAGGGATGAACTTCCATGATGCACACTCTGTCAAGAAAATCATCTTGCCAGCTATAAAGAATGTACAGTATATAATAACTACGCTGTAAAAAACTCAAGTAATAACACTTTTTTTTTTGATAAAAAAAACTTTAATATTAAGTCTAGTAATGTAAAAGATAAGTCACCCATAAAATACTATACCAGCAAATCGTCCTCCATTACTATCCCAAGCTTATGCAATGGTAATCTTCGGCCAATCTGTCCTCATACTTTACCACTACCAGTACATAAATTACCGCCACCTACAGAACCAAATATAACTCTTCCAATGACAAGCTACCTTAATGATTTAAAATATTTAATAACTCCTTTGATCTTATTACTCACGACAATAATTTCCAAGCTATTAGACAAATCCAATGAATATTTCAATTAGAAATAAGTCACTTTTAATCTTGCAGCTCAAAACAAATGGTCTCAAAAATCATATTAACGAACTCCACACCGTTTTGTATAACAGGCGAATCGATGTTGCGCTTATAACCGAAACTCACTTTACTAAATTTGCATATCCCTGGCTTCAAACTAATAAAATCAAACCACTCAGATAATACTGCTCACGGAGGAGTTGCAATTCTAATTAGAATTTCCTTATTTTTTCAAGATCTTCCAAACTACAGTTATGATTATATCCAACCTTGTTCCGTTTTAATTAATTGAATAACATCTCAATCACTATCGGAGCATTTTATTCCCTTCCACGTCACAATATAACTAAACCAATACTTGACGATTATTAAAAATAATTTCATCATTGGCGGTGATTACAACGCCAAATATCAGAGTTGGGGCTGCCGTGCTAACATCGAGAGTTGTTAGCACATATAGTACTATACAACCTTGCCAACGAAAAACATTTCAATATTCTTTCGCCTTCAGGACCTACATATTGGCCAAACTCCCCTAATAAGAAATCCAAAAAATATTGGACATTTTAACTTCTAGGATTCCTAACATCTTACATTGCTCCACTAATAATATAATTTACTTAAACTCTGACCATTCTTCTGTTCTACTCATTTTATCCACCACTCCGCTTGCACGTTTTGAATATCCTAAACTTTTCTCCTATCTAACTGATCGTAAAAATATCAGGATATATTAAATGAAAAAAATAATCTCAAATCTGATCTCAATGTTGATGAAGCAGTCAACTACCTAACAACTCTCATACAACGCGTCGCAAAAAAAAAAACCGACAAAACTTATAACCCTGACAAAATCAATAAATTAAACTCAAATTTCTTAGTACCGGAAGAGATCCTATGTTTAATTGTAGAAAAACGCAGGACAAGAGCAAGATACCACCTCTACCGTCTTCCATCTCATAAATCTATCTATAACAAACTTGCAAATAATTTTAAAAAAATCCTCGCAAAAAAATAAAGCTCATGCATTTTAACAAAAATTACAACAACTCTCTGCTGCTGACGATAGTCTTTGGAGAAAAACTAAACAGATATTAAAATATAAATCAACTCTAGTCCCTTTTAGGAAAGTAGATAACACCTTAGCTATCTCAAACTCAGAAAAAACACGAATGTTTCAATCACACAATACAGATATTAGATCTTTCAACTCCACGCAGATATATATGACCACACATAGATAATTGTCAAAAAATACTTAGACTCCCACCGCCTTATGGATCTCTGATAAAATACTTCGCCCCTAAAGAGGTGAAAAATACAATTCTAAAATATCCAAAAAATAAATCTCCTGGTTTTGACCTAATAACTTCTGAAGTCACTAAAATCTATAATTATTTTAACATGTATAATTAATTCTATACTGAGATTATCATATTTCCCTTCATTTTTTGATAAACCAAATAAATATCCAAACTCTTATAGACCAATAGGTCTTTTACCATTTTTTTTTTTAAAAATATGTGAAAGATTTATTCTACAAAGAATGTTCCCACACATTATCACAAATAACATAATACCCTTATCTCAATTTGGCTTTCGGGCTAAATACAGTACAATCCATCAAGTACACAGACTAGTTGATACTATATCAACTTTACTAAAACGCAAACAATACTGCTCTTGTGTTTTTCTCGACATCTCGCAGGCCTTTGACGAGGTAGTTACGATGGGTTGCTTTTTAATTTTCGTAAATTTCTTCCAATTAACTATTTATTTTAATCAAATCCTACCTAGAAGATCAAAAATCTTTCAATTTTTTTTCGGCTCTTGTACCTCAGAAATGGCTCTGGTCAATGCAGAGGTGCCTTAAGGTTAGGTATACTATCTCTATACTAACCTAGGTATACTATCTCCTATACTTTTTAACATCTACGCCTCTGATCAACCTATAACTCAAGACATCCTAGTTACAGATTATATATACTAATAGTAAAGCCTTAATTTCAATCCACGAAAATCCTCTAATAGCTACAGCCAACCTGCAATCTCTTCATAATTCACCTTAATATTTTGCAATGGTACTTCAAATGTCGAATTAAATTAAATTATAGGAAATCTATACATACAACATTCACTTTCAACATGGACTCTGTCCACCTGTATTAGTGAACAATATTGAATATACCTATATCTTCATCCGTCTCATTCAGATATTTAGGCATAATTATTGATAAGAGATTAACCTGGAAATAGTATAAGAGGTTAAAAAGTCTAATCCTTAATTCCAACTCTCGATTATTAAAAAATATATTATCAAAAAAAAAGAGACCGTCTACTCTAGCAAACCCATTAATATCTTTTCCTATTTGTTTTGTTCTCATTTCTGTCTGCTTATCTCTCAATCATAGATTAATATGTTAAGTAATCTTCCTCTTGCTAAGTGTTACTAATAGGTGACTTCTTAATCTCGATTACCAGCTGTTATAACCCTTATCTCATATAATTATTGTACTATTTTTTTTATTAAATTAAATCAGTACATTACATTTAAAACAAGTAATAAATAGTAACATATTAAAATTAAATTATCTCCTTAAGCATAGCTTGTGGTGGGATGATTGAGTAATTTTTTAAATTACATATTACATTTTATAAAGATATTTACAAATTATTAAATTACTCCTTGTATAGATTGTATATTTTTTGTAAAAAAAAAAAAAAAATAAAAAATGAACTATAAATTTTAAATTGCTATTTATATTTAGACAAAACCTTTTGTTAAATATCTTAGCGTTGTTAAACTTAAAGTTAAATAAAACTACACTAATTTATATATTGTATAAAAAACCTCACAATTAACTTTCAAGATACTCTCTCATTATTTTCTAGCTCAGCTGCGACTCAAGATAACTCCATTAATTTCATCACACTCGATATAAGATAGATCATTTTTCTAAAGCATCAAGCATCAAAATCCTTACTACGAACTCGCTATCTAATCGATAAACAATGGTATAACTATTTATCAAACGTACTCATCAACTCTTAACCATAAAAACTAACTATTAGCTACCATTTGCAATCACTCTTAAATAGGTATTTCAGGAGAAAAACCAAATTTCTCATTCCCTCTTTCCACTACGAAAACAACAATCTTGTTACCATTGCTCATGAAAAGTCAGATTTATTGGCTAACCTTGCAAATAATCCTGACAATTTATATCATCGACTTTTCTCGTGACACAAAAATTCACCTAGTCATGATTTCATAAACAATAAATCATTTAAAAACTTACCATCAAAAACTATCATTTGTCTCACCAACATCTCGAATGTCATGTTTCGTCTATCTTATTCCCAATAACTTAGAATTCAGCACTCATAATAACGATACTAAAAATCAGGCAAACAACAAGACGATTTAGCAAGACATAAAAAACGCAAATAACACAGTGATTTTCACAATGTTTACCATACTTAACGTGTATGATATTATTTTTTCCTACAATTAGCTAGTACTTATGTGGAGGAATTTCTAAAGTTAACTTCAACTCAATATTTTTTTTTCAACGACTCACATCGTATTACCGCTCATTTATTTGTTGTACCTTATATACCTAGATAGTATATTTTCATTAAAATAATGATTTTTTTTAAAAAAAGAAAAGTGTGCCTACTTTATCAGATAAATTAGTGTGATATATCATCATAAAAATTAATAAATAATAGTACTCTCAAATTAAACATTTTATTTAAATAAATTTGTATTTAACCCATATAAAATCAATTATTATATCTAAGATAGGTATTTGATACCTAGCTATTTCTAGTTAAGAAAATCTTAAGCACCTAATTAGGTACTTTACTTATAATAGTCTTTCACAGGATTTTCATACAATTATTTAATTAAGTTTGTTACATTTCTATGACAACTAATCAACATTTTTATTAGTATAGACTTTTAACAACATAGATGTCAACATTTAAAAATCATACTGGTATTTTATCAATCATACAAATTACAAAAGCACTTTTCTAATAGATACATAAATTATATTTTTAACAATTAATAGGTGAAAAAGTCAAGTTCAGCATATCTCACGGTTGAATAATATGTTATATTGTTTAAATTTTAGGACTTAAATAAAATTCAATAATTATAATGATTTAATTTACGATCTCGGTAGTTTTGTAGCTGATAGTTTTATAATGATTAACATTATAATATAGATTCAATAATCAAGAGATGTGCTGTTTTATTGCTTTCGTTCCATTACTACACACACCAAATACAAATTAAGCTTAAAATTAATATAGATATAATAATATTAAAAAAAAAAAAACAACAACAACAAAGTTTAAAATAATGTTACAGAATTCAATACAATTTCGCACTTAAGTTATATGATTTCTACTTAAAATATTTAGATAGGTAGGTAGTATAAAATAAACCCAATTTTCTTATATGTAGGCATGTTCTGTATTGATATAAGTATTAGACACTTGTGATTGATTGTTGATCTACAGAAAAGGCTTCATATAGTTTTAACGTATTTAGTAGTAAATAACAGATATTATATGTCATACAATTTCAATTTTACATTTAATCAATGGTTATTAGTTAGAATTTCGGAGATATAATAATTTATTTGAATAATAAATTAAAACTTTAAATTATTTACATTTAACTATTAACTGTATAAAATACATAAAAAAAGATATATTATATGGCATTTTTATGATAAAAATCTGTTATATTTTTAGATTAATTAAAATGTATTATTCTGGGGTTTTGAAAAAAAAATATTCTAGGATTCCGATTGAATCGAATGTTAAATCCAAATTTTAAGTGAGATGATCGATTGTTGGATGTTTTAAATTGACTTAAATACAGAAACCTAACTACTATTATGTTAATAATATTGTATTTGCTTTCTTTAATGAATTTTTGATTTAAAAATATGATAATAAAAGGGTATTTTTAGGGAAAAGAGGGCACTTGGTTACGTTTTAGCTTACATGTTATGGGCATAAAAATCATGATACTCGTATAATATTTAAAATATTTAAAAAAACTAACATTATTGAATTTGTCAGAAAAGCATAGTTATGAAATCAGATATTCTATCAAATTTGCAATTTTCTATATAATCATATAACAATAATTGTGATAGTTGTAATTCATTAACAAGCAATTGTAATAAATTTAATTTATTGGTAATTTAAGCTTTATCGATTTTTTTAATTTTTTTTTTATATATAGTTATAAAATTACAAATACGATATGATTTGGAAGAATAAAACAAGTTAAAGACTTTTTATTATTAAAATTATTTAAAAGACACGTATTATTTGAAGATATACGTATTTTTAATTAGGTATGCATAGGTAATACAAATAAATGTATTGAAAATATTGAAATTGATCGTATAGTCCATGAATAATTGTTTTTATTGTTTCAAATTGTTTAAACTGTATTATTGTTATTTCTCTTTTAAACTCATCATTAAAAATGCCTACTTCTAGTGTTTTGAATGTATACAATACAACCACAAAATAAAAGTAAACATTTAATATTAAATATTGATTGATAGATATATATAATCATTTAAAATAGAAAGTTTTACATCAAAGTGATTATAATTTCAGTACAATTAACACAATATATTTTCTGAACAATTAAATTGTTGTTGATGTAAAAAATCTGACATGGATATATTTTTAGAATATAAAAAGGTAATAATAATGGTTTAATATTTAATATAATAAATAATATACCTCTATCTAAAGAAATAGGTAGGTACGTATACAAAATTATAATATAATATGTTTTAATAGAATTAAATTATTCTAAGAAGTCATATTTTGTTAAAAAATATAAAAAAAAAAAAAAAACAAAACAAAAAAAAAATAACAAATGAATTTGATTTATTTATTTGTTGTATAAATGTTTTATTAAATAACCATATTATTAATTATCAATTAGTCAAGTGTATCGACAAATAGTAAATTGTAAATATTTGTGTGAAATTAAATGTATCTTATTAATACATAGTTATTTTAAACAATTAAATTTAATTTAAATATTAATGCTATTGACGATGCTTCATTAAACGTTATTAAGACGCTCGAATTGATTATTGATCACATTTATGTTGTTATTAAATAATATTATTATTGTTTAATAATAATACATTCCTAGGTTTTTAAATTTAATTATTATCACCGTTTATATTCTATCAAAATATCAATATCAATAGTTAATAGATACCTAGAACAATTAGTTATGTATGCTAATAATAAAATCAAATTGTCGCCTCACGATCAATTTTGAGCTTAGATTTTGGGAACTACCTAAATTTTAAATATATTTACACACGCATAATCATGTATGAGACAAAAATTTGTCTATAAAGTTCATTATCTACAATAAGTTAACTAATAAAACTATTATTGCGTGTAACATTGATTAAAACTATTAGTAGGTAGGTATTTTATTTATAGTACATTGATTAACAATTTTTTTGTACAAAGATTCCACTATAAAACGAATAATCTACATTTTTTAATAATTATTTTATATTTTCAAATTTTGTACATTACACATAGAACGAAAAAACGACATTGTTATAGACCAACGACGAATGTTGGTGTGTGCATTTTCAAATCCGTTAATTAGTTATATATTCTCACAATATTGATTCCGTACATAATATAGGTGATCAATGATAATAAAAACAATATAATTAATAATTACAACTATAGGATACCTACATTACAAGGATGAGAACTAATATTTCTGATTTAGTCTCGGTTGTTGAAGAACTAGATACCTAAATATACTCGAAAAAATGGCTTATATAGTTGGAAATGTCCGGTAAAAATTGATTACTAAATTAGGCATTATAAGAGTAAAATATAGTATAACATACAATCATTATTTTTAATTGATATGTGATTGTTCATTAACGAGTGTAAAAAAAAAAACGGGGAGTGTTGATGCACGAGGAATTTTTGACTTTTAAACTAATTGCCTATTTTTAACTCATTAGGTAAGTACCTAAAAATAATAAAATCGACAATTCAGATATTACACTGTTTAAGAAAAATAAACTTCAACACCTTTTAAATGAATTTTTACTACATTTTTGTAATTTATTATTATTATAATAATATGACTATTGATACTTTTATTAACACGTTATTATTTATCATGTCACAGTCGTATACAATTTTAGATACCTTCCTATCATCAGATCTCAGATTGGTACCTACTCTTTTTCAGTGGTCTATTATACATATTAATAAATCATATGAAAAATCGTCTTGAATCGTAGAAAGAAACTGATAAAAAGTTATCTTCAGAAACATGCTTATATTGGTAATATCAAAAACTAAAAAAATTAAATAAAAGGAATTTCAACATATATACTTTTTGTTTATTTCTGTGTTCTGGGCTAACTCACCACAATATTGCTGGCATATTATAATTATTGTATTATTTATAAGACGATATACCTACATCGTTATACGTTATTATATATAATGTACCTGGGTAGGTACATTATACGTACGCGTTATACTTTTATATATTTTTATGGTAATTTCTATTAAAAACCCTGCGATATTACACGTCGTATTTATTAAAATCAAATTAGAAAAATTAGAAAATAATATGGGAGAATTTTAAAAGGTAGGTACTAACAAAAATAGCTGGTAATCGCATGATAGATTTAAAATACAATGTGTTGTAAGTACTTCTAAATATTAGATTCAATAATAATAATTAATGATAATATATGTATATATATGGTAAATTGCATATAATGCCCTTAAAAATTATTATAGATACTTACTAGGTACTAATGTATTGTGAATTTTAAGTTACTGTTACAACTTAATAAAAACATTATGATAAATCATATTTGATTATAATTTGGCTATTGTAATAAGTAATAATATATTATTACTATATTACTAATACAATCCATATTAATTAAACTTAATGATATAATATTCTATACTTAAAGTAATAGTTGTAGTAATTATATTTTGAATAATTGTTTAATACCTATGAGTAATGATTATTATTGTCTCATCCTTGAAACGTAAAATCGAAAAAAAATTCACCGAAACCGATTTATATAAGTATATTTTATGGATTTGTATTGAAAAATACGCGTACATATAATATAGCTATATAATAATATGGTAAGTATACCTAATGATAGTAATAAAGCAAACAGCAAATATAAAAATGTTAATTGAAATTCAAAGCGTTGTCATATTGACATATTTATAAAGTTGAATAGTAAAATGAAACTTTCTCTGCAACACGTTGTGTTATTTTGATAATAAATTAGGTAGGTATATAGTATTAGAATGTTTATGACTTTTACGTATTCTTTTTTAGTCGTACGCATTTTAGACTATACTATAAATCTGTTTATTGCGACATAGAAGCTGTTAAATTAAATTAAATTTTGTATATTTTTAGCTATACCTAAATACATTTTTGTTTTTAATTTGTATATAGCATTGTTTTATTAATATAAGTAAAGTTTTTGTGAAATTGTATACATAGTAGGTAATTGCTTTTACATTTTATAAATCAAAGTAGGTACATATTTTTTAAAATTAAATGTGTGTTTGTCATGTTTCCACAATTAATATCATACACACATCGGTAATACCTACTAATAATTATTAATAGGCAATGGATATTCTTGATATCACAACTTACACGAAAGTTCAACATACATCAGTGGTGTCATTTCAGTTTTAAGTTGAGGAGGGGGCAAAAGTTTCGTCCGGCCCAATAGTTAACTTAAAAAAAGCCGTTTGCTACACTATCAACCACGTTTATATTTACATTTTTATTTAATTATTATTTCCATCTCTCATATTTTATTTTATAATCATTACAACGAAACATTTTTTTAATAATTAATAACATAGTTTAAAAATATTAAGTTGCAGGTATTTTATATTTTATTTTAATTAAAAATCTGTTAACAGGGTTAAATAATAAAAATATTTCTAAGCTATTAGTGCATATATTCTTGTTTTAAATTTAGTAAGTATACTTTCGTACCAACTGCATAGAAACAAAACCATAGAATAGATTAAATTTTAAACTATAGTGGATTATGATTACTAATCTTACCAGTTTTTAAAATCAGATAGAGGCAAACATCTACCTTGTCACCCACCAAACGACGCCACTGACGTATATAACGCGAGCTATTTAAAATGTGTAGGTATTATGTTTTGAACGAATAATATAAATGAATGATACAATCATTTAATGCAATTTATAAGATAATACTTAAATATCTTAAGAGAAGGGATGTTTATAAAATTCCATGTATGGTACATATATTATGTTATATTCTTGGTATATTTGAATAATTTTTTTTAGAGTTATTAAGGCCATAAACATTCTAACCCTACCCATAATAGTATTATTAAAATATAATCGATTTCGGAAGTTGCCTAACTAGCATGGATATTGTGGAGGATAGAAGAATAATAACACAAAATATTATAGTATTGGGAATATGTTAAGAAAAACAAAAAAAAAGTCGATATAAATAAAAATTGCACGCGTCTAATAATAATAATTAATATAAAATAATAATATTATCCGAACGCATAGCCTAGCAAATCATTGTAAATATTTAAAAATTGTCCACGATCTCGATGGGGGGCAGAACGTACTTATAGTCATTATCATTAAAGTCTTGCAGACGATTTTTGACATGGTCGATGGGTGATATATTTTTTTGAATACAATATGATCGTAAATTACAATAATTATGCTCGTTTAGGATAGGAAATACTATTATTACATTAAAATACAAATATAGTAAATTGTGAATATAATAATTAAATATTAATATTACACTCCATAAACAATTTTTTATCGTAAGACATAATATTGCTTAAACAATATTATAAAATTATGTAACACACGCGGATTAAGCAGCTTAACGGTAGCAGGCTAACTTCAACGTTCACGCGCGCGGTATTTGCACGTATAACGCGTGTGGTAGGTATTAGGTAGGTACCTAATAATATATAACATTGCTATGATTGCAATCGGCGCATACCACGTGTGGTAACCATCGATACCAACACGCAAATACGGACCGTAGGTAGAGGTACGTGGGGGCTCTCGAAATACAATATATTATTTACATCGGTTATACTTATATATAATGACGTATAATGTTATACGCAATACCTACAATGCACACTATTATATACATTTTACAATATTGCACAATAATAATATTAATTATAATTATATATATATATATATGTACCTAAAACATGATAACGTTATCGTACACGCTTATATACACAATACTAGGTCGTAGGTATAATAATATTTGGGCGTATTATTATCGTTATTGTTTTCCGAGTGATGCCGTATGGGTACGGCGGTTAGCGTACGGCACGTGTACGCCTGACCGCCTCACACATACCACTCCTTCACGTCCTGTCTCTTCTTCGGCTTGTTGCTCACTCCGACCATGCCGCCGACACCGCCGCCGCCGCTGTGCGGCCTGAAGTTGTTGTGCGCGTAAGTGGGCGACGACTGCGCCGACGACGGATAGTTGCCCGGCGACAGCAAGTTGGCCTGCTGCTGGTGATGGAGGTGCTGTTGCTGCTGCTGCTGCTGCTGATGGCACAAGCCACCCCTGTCCGAGCCTTGGTCGACGGGCGCTCCGTAAGCTTTGGGCATTTCGATCTTATATCTGCAGCGATTAACGTATAAAAATAATTACGGTGTTAATATTATTATAATTGATGGCACACACACAAGAAATAGATAGGTATAATAATTACACGTATATGTATATATGTACATCGGAATTAATAAATTGTACGGGACGGCCAAAGCTCAGTAAATTATTATGTCGATGATAGTGTATTAAGCCATTAGGTACCTATATCATCCATTGAAGTGGGAGTTAAGAGACGTTTAAAAATTCAAAATTTCACACGCCAACTACCAGGCAAAAATTCTAAGAGTATGTCTACACGCACTATTATTAATTGCTTCCTCTCTCTGGCACACAAAAGCGCAACATTTCAAATTTGAGTTCGGTAATGCTGTGTTGTACAAAATTACCTCAAAAATGATCTATTTAAGATAATAGATAACATTTAAAATATTTGTCTAGATAAAAAAACAAATAATTTATTTCAGAAATAGTGAGTTGATATTCTATTAACAAAGTAGAAATAATTTAATCTATTATGTACCATCAAACATATATATATTATAATATAAACCGTACGAATATCTAAATGAGCACATCCCTTATGCAGTTATGCACTTTAATTAATTCTCACGTATAATTAATTTTAATTCTTACATAAATATGTATCAATATATGAGATTAGATATCTAAATTCAACAACAATACTTGTAAAACTACAATTTAAAAAAGGGAAGGTAGTCGTACGTTTTGATATTGCTCAGTGCTGTGGATGAGTTAATTATCTCTAAATAATTAAAGTATGAACTAAAATGGAAATATAATATGTCTTGTCTTGTAAAAGATTTTTCTTGGATTTTGCTTTGACGACGAAACTCTTTCAGGAGTCAGAATAAATTGTCTTGTTTTTCATGTTGATTTCAATTATACATATATTACATTATTTATTATATAATTAACTTATTATTCTCAATGTTTCTCCTATTCAAAGAAAAAATTGTGAAAATATGATAGATATTATTTTTGTCTTGTTTTTATTTTAAATTTTTAAATATGTAAACTATAATTGGTAATAATCCAAATAGGTAAATAGGGTTATATGTTCTAGGTTTATATAATATATTATAATATTGCCATATTGGTTTATGTACCTATATCAATGACTGATATTCTAATCTGGTCTCAATCTATTATACGTCTACACACATCACATTGAGTTGGGTGGTCGATATGAAAATAATATTCCACTAATGAAACACAAAAAGTGTGTTTTATTTTTACACATATTATTGAAAAACACACACACACACACAGCAAATAGCTCATAACTGTATTCATTTTTAATAATAATATAGCAAATTTGCAACTAATTTTAAACCTTTATGTACTCCACCACATGATATTACGTCGTGTCACTCTTGCAAAGTATAAATACCTGTTCGTGTCGGTTCTGTACTTGACTTTGAGCACGAGCAGTATGATGAGCACGATGATGATGAGCGTGGCGGCCGTGACGAGCACTACGAACGCTGTGCTCTCGGCCGCTTTCGTGTTGATGGGCGGCTCGGCGTGCTTGGGCGGCGTCGGTTTGGCCGCCGGCGGGAAATGATCACCACCGAACACCACGTTTGGCGTGGTCATCATCGTCTCGCCGTCGCGTTCGTCGTAACCACCGCCGTAACGGTTGCCGCCGCCGTATTCGTAACCGCCGCCGCCCGATTTCACATTCGTCTCCTTGTCGTCGCTGTCGAAGAACGTCGAGTGCGTCGTGGTGCTGGTGGTACTCGTGAATGAGGTGACCACGGTTCCAGTGTCTGTGCTGGTTGACTTTTCGTTGCCGCCGCCAGAAGATGACACGTCCGCCGAACCGCTCGACGTGTTCGTGACCGCGGTCGCGGTCACGGTCACAGCCGTACCGGGCGCCCTCGAGTGCGTGGCCGTTTTCGTCGCGGTGGTCGTGGCGGCCGACGACCAGTATGGCTCTGTCTGGTTAGTGGCCGGGACCGCGGTACTCGTTGTCGCCGACCCACTAGTCTTGTTCGTCGAATGCTGTTCCACCCCTGCGGTTCGGTTGACGGTCGTCGTCGTCGTCCGGTTGGTAACGCCATTGAACGTCGTCACCACCGCATGCGAACCTAAACGAAACGATATGACGATTGTAACACTCGTACACAAGTATTTTGTCGTACACCGTTAAACATTACAGCAGACGATTAACGTATTAATATTATTACTTTATTATATCAGTGACTACGCGATTTTGTTGTTTTTTTATACTTTTTGTGGAAATAATTTTCAAATTATTTAGGTAAGATCAGTATGCCTATCAACATAAATCAACTAGATTTAGTTTCGTTGAAAGTTATTTTATTACCTAAGTGATTAAAAAAAAAAGTTTAGAAGTACATTTATTAATTATATTAATCATAATTAGTAATATTATATTATTTTCCTTACGGAAAGTTTAAGTATCTACAATATAATAAACTCGTATCAATTTATTATTTTGATATTTAAATGTCGTATGAGTACTTAATGCGATTAAATATTATTGCATTTGTTTTTATGTCTATGACATTTGGTTTCTTATTTTTGTTCCACCTACTTTTGATTGATACTAATAAAAATAAATAGATTTTAATATAGGTAAAAATATTATATGGATGCAATACAAAAAAAAAAATTGTTTTACTTTTAATAGTTGTGGCTGAATCATCAGTAGAAGAAGTAGGGCCAAATCCTGAACCTGTAATACAGTCGGTTTCTTCGTCATCACACGCTCCGGGGACATCAGTTACTAATGATGGAGGTGGTACAACTGTTGGAGGTACATACACAGGTGTAATCAAGTCATCTCCTGTGTAAGAAAAAAAACGCAATTGTAATATTTTATCAATATTGTTTAGTTCCTACTATTCCTAGTTATTTACTATAAGATCAATCTTTTCAATTCAATGGAAATATTTTAACGCTAAACGATTTATAATATATTTTACGAGTTTCAAAAAATATAAACTTATTTACTGTTATTTTTAAATTGATAAGACAATATAATATATTATATAGGGCATAGGTAAATTACACATTGAATTATGAAGATGAATTAATTTAAAACATCAGGAAAGAAACGAATTAAATAGTTACATCGACCAATAAATTGAATCATAATCCAATTATTTTACAAAATTATTATATAATATTATGATATCAATATTACTCACCAGACCCAACATCAAACGTAACTGTACACTGGTCTTCATCGTCGTGATTACAACCAGATCCTGCTCCAGAGTATACTAAGTCGTCCATTACACCAGACGCTGGTGTCTAAACATTTAATTTTAGACGTTAATAAGTTGATATTTTAAATGGTTAAGACTACAAATAACTTGTTAATCATTATTAAGTAGCAGGGTTTATCATTTTTAATAATAAATATATATTTAATTGTATATTTTAAATTAACCTGTTGCATGGTATCCAACAGAGAGTGTTCGTTCAGCCTGTCCAAAATTGATGACAACTGTTGCGCGTCTCCTTTGCTGGTTGTCCTCGGATCTCTGTTCGCTGTCAAGTCAAATACTCTGAGACCATTAAAGACTAACCCAACCATAACTCCTTCGAACGCGTCTTCAATACGTTGTTTGGTTTTATTCCACCTACCACCAACTTGAATTGTTGACTGTCTATTGAAAACGCTGAGTTGGTGTCCTACAAATAAAGTGTAAATGCTTTCCTTATATTAAATCGTTTAATCAAATTTAAATAAAGTTACAGTACGCACCTGAGGGGTACAGAGTTTGCATACTATTATCGTCCACCTGTAATGTTGAGTTTGGCCCCGACCTTACAAATCTGATCAAATGATAGGAATTGTCATTCACTAAGATATTAGCTTCACCGATGGGGTGATCATTAGTCCCAACGTTGTAAACTACTACTATGTGCCCATTCACCTATTGGGTGAAAAATAAAAATGTTAAAAAATAATAAACGAAGTATAAAATATAGTAAGTTGTAAGTATAGTTAATTATAAGACTATATCCTATTATTTTTTTAAATTTATAAACCGATTAGGTAAAATCAAAAAATTATACACACATTTAATTTTTGCTGTTCTCTAAAAAGTTTAATAAACGTTATTTATAGAAATGTATGAATTTTATACACAAACTATATTGTGATTATTAATTTTTAAAAGGTGTTTAGATTCAAAATATGTGTTATAAAAGTAAAATTGAACAGGTAGTTGAAAGATTGGAAAACTTAAATTACCTCCTAATATACGTTAAAAGTATTTACTATGTAGGCTATTTTATTATTTGTTTGTAAATAATATGTAACCAATAGAATCACATACCTAGGTTTTATGGGCTATTTTAAATAGATTATTATAGTATTATAAAAACTGCAGTTTTTTTTTTAATTTAGTAAGAACTATCAGTGTTTACATTACAAACATTATAATAAAAAGTATAATGTGAAGATTATTTACCATTTCAAGCTGTAGGTAATCACCAGAAGTGCCACTTTCTACACGAAACAGCACACCACTAGACTTAGACGTGATGAAACCCAAAGCCAATAGATCGTTTTGCATATCTGGTTGGCGTCCGTCGGGGAACGCATATGTTACAAGACCCCCATCTGGGCCAAAATCGTAGGAAATAGAAGCTGAAACGATAAGGTTAATTTTAATATAAAATACACATAAGTATTTCGTACTACTTATATATTAAAATAAAAATACGATTCAAACTTATACTGCAGCACTTTTAAACTTTGTAAAGGTAGAGAAATGTGTAATTGCCGTTGTGGATAATAAGAACGACATAAATTTCTGATTAGAAATAAATTCTAATGTGTGAATCATATTTTAAATATCGGATTTCTACTTACGTTCAGAACACGTCGGTCCAACGAACGCAGTCATGTCACAATCGCATGAATACGAATTCCACTGTTCCACGCACGTCCCATGGTTGTCACACATGTCTTGCGTGCACATTTTGCTAAGTCCTGCGTTACGCAATCAGAAAGTCAAACAACAATATTATATATTATAAGCTATATATCATCTCATATTTATTTTAAATATCGTGTACACTAATGTTTCCTAACCTATATGGTTGGGTCATAAAATTCTTTCGATGGGTCACAAACATAATGTTATTAATTTAAAATACTAAAAATATTAAGTTTTATATATTTTCTATTAACTATATTTATTATAGTGCAATCACGACTAGATTTTTTTATGGGTTACCAAAAAAATAATAGTCCAATAGTGGGTTACCACACCAAAAAAGTTAACTCATGGTGTAGGGACTAGAACTTTAATAATTTTTTCAGTTTCAAATATCGGTTCTTAAAAAATAAAAATGTTGGTTTTGATTTTTACTTTTATGAGAAAAAATCGGAATGTATACATTTTCAATCAAATATCTCGTTAATTATTTAGAACTATGGGTATACAAGTAAATAATTTACTTTGGTATCACTGTGACATTGTCGCTTAATATAGATCCCTGTTTAAAAGAATCATATATATTTTTTATTTTTTTATATAGCTACACGTTATATACACATTGCTTTGTATCATTGATCCATTTTTATACTAGCATTTAAAATTTTAAAATGTACGCTATTTTTTTTTTTTTTTATTATTATACTATAATATATTTTTTTCAGGGGGCTTGCAGTAGATTTGTAAATCTGTTTCACATTCACAGGATTTTAATCTGATCAATTAACCTAATAGATCCGTATATAATAATCATAAATATGTACTTAACCTTAACATAATCTGAGTAATATGAATATTAAGATATTTTGGAATACGTCTTAATGATAAAGCAAACAATTTAAAAAAAGTATTTTAATATTTAATAATGACTCATTCATAAAAAATCACTATAAGAGTGGTAAAATAAAAAAAATTAACCATTAATGTAAGGATTTTATGTAAAACAAAGAAAAAAATTATAATATACTTATAATAATTAAAGCAAAATGGACTTTAAATATTTGATGATAAGGATACTTTATAAAGTTATAAATCATAATGAATAATACTATAATATTTTTTTGAAAAAAAAACCTATACAATTTAAAGTTTTTGTATAATTCATACATAATAAATTATATTTAAAATAAAATAAAACTTAATAGAAACACATTCAACGCTCACATCGCTAGATGTCGGATAACGATAGTAAGTATAGTATTTATAAAACTACAACAAGCCTATTTATTTAAAAACTTATTTCCAGAATTTATCGTTACTGTGATAATTATTAGCTGGAGACCCTTTACAATGAACAACGACATTTATTTTTGTTAGCAACATTATCAGTTGTTTACGTTGAAATATTTTAAGGTTTAGTGATGTGTCTCAGATTTCTGTTGTTAATCGAATGTTTATTTTTAAATATTAGTCATTAATAATAAATAATAATATTATAATAACACTCGTAGATCTGGGTAACGAGGGTAAGCATTTGTTTAGTTTTTCATGGTCAGTCAGTGCCGATAATAGATTTAAATAAAAATGAAGTTATAATAAAACCGAAATTAATCGTAAAAAACCTTTACCTATAAAAGTATCGATATCGGAGGGTCTCCGGTTTTCAAATTTATTTAATTAAAGATTCCGGTTTTCAAAATTATTTAATCACAGGTTTCAGTGAGGTTCTAATTCCCAATATTTAAAGAGTTCTAGTTTCAAAACTTTTTTTTTCGGTACGATTCCAGTCCCTGCTCTGTTGTAGACTATCCACGAACTTACCGTCACAACCCACTGTGATGAGTGTGCTAGGTATGGTGGCGTTCTCTACCATGTCTGGAGATTCGCCATTGTATTCCAGACCGGACATGCATCCCTCAAACCCGTGTCTCGAGTGTATATGCTTTGACTGCCGTTTATGCAGTTCTTTAGGCACACCACCTGTAAAAATGCATCAGCATTTATTGGGACATATTCAAAATATACTATTTTAACTATTTAATACAATGTACAATATATCAGATACATGCCTGTAAAATGTAAATAAAATATAATATAACTGTTAGTGAATAGTTTAACCAACGGCATTATATTGTATATAATTTTCTAACAAAAATCATATATCAAAGTATTGTTTTTATAATTATATTTTTGAACACATAATGTTATCCAATATACTACATTGAATAAAATTAATAATGAATCACACTCACCAACATAAAACATTCCGTTTAATTGTATATTGTGGGGTCTAGAAATAGTCGCGATTGATGCTATCTGATCGTCGATAAGTAAACAAAACATAGTAGCTGATATTTGTAACAAGTGCACCGAATGCCAGTAGTTGTCACTATAACTGTTCTTCGAAGAGTCCCGAAGACGAATCACGTGCGTACCTGAACGGATGTTGATAAGTATATGGCCATTGATCAGTTCAGCCAGTGCAAAATCGTTGTGTTTTCCACCATTATAGAAAAACAATCCGGATGTGTGCTTAGTCTTAAATCTATAGTATACTTCCATTCTGGAGTAGGCCTTTAATGGCGGCAATCCTATGAACGTATTCTTTGATAGGAACGTAACCGTGTTCACCAACGAAGGGGGCTTTTCTTGTTTTTGGTATTTAGAGGTCATGTGTACTTTGGGTAAGTCTTCCGGAACTGTAAATAAAAACATATCGTTACTGAGAAAACTTCCTTTAACATTTCAATCTTAATACTTATTCTAGATTATCAGTAGAAACTTACAGCCTCTGGTTGAAATTTTCGCAAGATCAAAATAATTGATTTTGTTTAGTATAAACTGTTGCATGCTACCGATAAAGCTGGGGAGATTTGCTAAAGCATCTGGATCTTTAGGAGGCGTGCCACCAACTAATAGACCTTGCCATTTAAGTGTTATTTTATCTTCCATATCGGAATCGTCTAAAAAAAATATTTATATATATTGTTTTGAAAATCATTATTTAGTCAATATTTAATTTTAATATTTATAATTACTTTTTACAGTGACATTGTCCACTTTCAAACGAATTTCATGCGCTCTTCTAATATAATGCACCGAATGCCAGTTATTATCATCTAAATGAGATCCACATAAAACCACCTAAATAATAAAAAAATAATGGTATATTAGTTTATCTTACGTTTTTATTTTTATGAAAATTTAAAAATTTAAATTTATTCAGTTTAAACCAATAAAATCGAAAAATAGATTTTCATATAAATTATTATTTATAGGTATGCATTATAAAAATTATTATTAAAATTTAATAATTGTAAATCGTGATTAATGATAATTAATTAATAATTAATATTATCTACCTTTTCTTTGTCACCGATTTTTATGGCCAATCTAATTTTTCCAACTATCAATGCGATTTCTAGTCTATCCCATGAACTATCGAAAGTCTTCATTAACACGGCCAACGGTCTATTTGTTTTAAATCGAAAATACATATCTTCAACTTGAGTTGTCATCTTTTCTGGCATAATTGCTTGTACGTACTGTGTTCCGTTAAAACTGTACATGGACGATTCTATAAAGATAAACATTTTTATTTTACTATTGTATTATTTAAGTTTAATATTCATACTACAATAAGCTGTTTTAAAAAAATACGTAATACACCAAATATAATATGAAATATTATATTATTATTTATAAAATCTATTTTTTTTTTGTTTTTTAATATAACTTCAATTTTACAACATTGATAAGATTATATTGCAAGGATTATATATTCTCAAATTACCAAAAAAAAAAAAAAAAATTAAAAAATTAAAGTTTTTAATTCAGAATTTAACAGTATCCTGTCTTTTGTGAATTTGGTATAGTATTAACCATTAAACTAATCAAGAAATTTAGTTATGGGCTGTAGACTGCGGTTCCATTCATTAAATTTTAAAGGATGGGGAGTAGGTACCTAGATATACTTAATAATGTATAAATGGATAATGTATTGCAATGAGTTTGTACAATGTTAAATTTTAATTTCAAAATTTCTATCGTTAATGAAATAAAATTACTTCGTTATTCGAAATTAAATATTCAAGTATCATAAAGTATTTTTGGTTTGATATTTAGCATTACCTTTCATGCAAGTTGCACCAGCGTATTCGGTATTAGAACAGTCACATATCACACGGTTCCAACCTTCGTGACAAATTCCTCCGTTGTAACAAGTATCTGATTTGCAACTGTTTGTAGATTCAGGGCAATGTGGTGTTACGGAAACTATTGACATAATTTTAAACATTGAAAAAATTTGAAAAAGTTAAGATATATAGGTATTAAAAACTTAATAATAATAATATACTGAATAGTCTTGATGTACATCACAATATTATATTCTAGACTAAAAGATCCACATAATTAATATTTATATAACATTAAATCACAGTTTTTGCTTAAAATAGTATTTTATCACTAATGGTTAGATTATTAAGTCATTTATCAAGTTATATATTTTTTAAATTTGTTAATCAGCGGCAGTTTTAAAGTACAGTGATTAGTTAGTATATTATATTTACCCTGAAGGAATCACACTAACGTATAGTATGTACTTTATAATATTGTACAAATACTAGTTTTATCTCGTCTATTCAATGTATTATTTTTTTCGCAATACCAGTAGTTAATTGTACTTTATTTGGCTTAATAAATTAAATCATTACTATGATCTTGTTCTAGAGATGAGCTGACCAAATTGATTGCTACACCATCCAAGACGAGGTCACGCACGCATCCTACAAATCCCGTTTCCAATGAAAGTGTCCACACGCCAGACGGTATTTTTTTGTGGTACACCGCCCGACCACCAAATCCCAACATGATGCCGTTCTGTAGGTGTAACTGATTAGAATCGCCTGAAAACGCAATTAATTATTATTGAGAAATGTTTCAAAAACTATAACGTATTGTTAGAATGAGGATAGATTATTGTATGTAATAATTTATAAGGGCTCGGAAGTTTTTTTTTTTTTTTTTTGATGGTGCTACTTCTTAGAAGATTTAGCTATATCAGCTAAACATGTATTTTAATAACACACAAATCTAAATTTATAATTTTTATTTTGCAATTTTTGATGTTTTCAGGTCAATTTAGGATTTTTTTTTATAATTTATATCAAATTTTAAAGTTAAAATAAATTTAAATATTTGCAAAATAAAATAATTTTAAATCTATATATTAATTTTATAAAATATTTGTATTTATTAACATACAATTAAATATTGATAAAACTATTCATGATTTAAGAATTTATTATTCTGTTAATATTTTTGTGTTTTATTATTTAATGTTAAAATTTGATATATAAAATTAAATACATTAACATTGATTATGAATAGTATTATTTATTTAAATTTGTTGAGTACATTTTTTGAAATATTTAGCTTATATTTTTGTCATATATTTTTTAGGTCATCTACTTCTGAATACTAGTAATATATTACTCACTAAATGTATTTGAACAAAACTTTCTACTCGGTGTAGGTATGTTATCTAGTATGTCATATGATGGTAAACGTTCACGCTTGTAAGCACGATACACATTTTAGTTACTATATAAATGCAAGACAACCAAGTAAAATTTAAGCGATATGACTTTTGAATATTTTTTCCAGGTCAAGTAAAACCATTAGGGAAGTTTTTTCGTGCTATCCGAACATAAACAATTAAATTAAAATGATTTCAGTTAAAAGTCAAATGTTATTAATAATTATATATTTTATTTTTTTGTTGTGTCAATATTATATTTTTTAAGCACTGCGATATATAAAAATATAATGGTGGCTGGTAATGTGAACTCTTTTTAATTAACGTACACAATGTTATTGTACAATTTGAAAACTGGTTATCTCAAAGTGCACAGTCATGTTTCGCATACTTGTAAAGGGCTACGATGAAATGTCCATTGCTTTAGTATTCATATTATTAGTAATGATACTAATATAATACTAATACTATATTATTTATATTAAACGTATATGTAATAATGATTAAAATGGGTTTTTGAGATCACTTAAGTGTTAACATAATTAAAGAATTAAAGTTTAATAATCGCAATACGATATTATATCTATATGGTGCGTCTAAAAATACATTATACACGCAAAGTTAATGTACATGTCCCTCGTGTCCAGTAACGTATACATGGTAGGGAATTAACTACCCTACATATAATTTCAACCACATTTTCAGCTGTACTAAGTTAAATTAAGGTCAAAGATCTAACTATACATTTATAACTAGATTTTTACAACAAGAGGTATACCATTATTATTTAAACTATCTCTACCTATAGTGTATGAAGGGATCATTCATCATAATAAATATTAATTTCATGTAAAATATTTTCTTATTTAGATAACAATATAATAAAAAAACAATGTAGACAACTTACCTATAGAATTAATGATTAAATTAAACTAATATAGAAAAATGAAGGAGGTTAAGGTCTCAAGGATCTGTGATCAACCTTTGACATAAACTCTAAACGAATGATAATGTTTATATTCTTCTAAATTTAATATTGTTGTGATGTAACATAATATGTCTTACCGTTTGTTGTGAAATCTGAAGAATAATCGTCTACGGTGCAGTGTATATCTCTATCATTGCGCCATATCGAAAATTCGTGCCATTGGCCATCGTTGACTTTAGTCTTTTCCGAACTCACTTCAGCACGAGTACCGCCAGCGCCCAAGTCCAAATACACGTAAAGTCGTCCGTCAACCATTTCAACCGCATAAATACCAGACTAGAAATAAATTAGATTTATTAAAATATATAACACAAACCTATTATTTTAAAATGTATATTGTTAGTTTTAAAAATTGAAAATTATTAATTAATTATCGATCAAAATTATATTGTAATGTAAGTATTGAAGTTTGTGATCACTCAATAAATAGATAGTTTTATTGGTTTAAGTATATTTAGTTTATTGATTTAATAGGTTTTCCTTAAAATGTGTCTAAGACAAGTAAGTCTGTCTATAACTTTTATATTAGTTATTAGTTTTAGTACAATATTTAGTCTGTAAACTTCACACATAACTTTGTAAATTTATAAACTTACTTTTTAAAAACCACTTTAATAATGTAAAAATGTTGTATTCTATATAAGTTACCAAAGTAATTATTGTTTCAAAAAAAAAAAGTAGGTAATATTTTAGAAAAAGAGTTAGATAAGTAAATTTTAAATTGTTTTTATTATTAAGAAGAAATGGCTATATATTTAGCGATAAAAGTACAAAGTATTAATATACTATAATACATCTGAAATATGATATTATAGACATTAATATAATTCAAATTTAAAATTGAAGGTGTTTTAATATATTTCTGACAACTATACCTTTTTTATAGATATATAAAATTGTATAAAATAAATTATAAATAAAAATAAAAATAATTATACATTTTAAATACATAATTTCAATGACGATTTATACTCAATGTAACAGTAAGTTACAGCAGAGCAACTTTTATATATTTTTTATCTATACGATAATACATTATTTTTATTTATTAGCAAATAAGATATAAAAAATAATCGAACTTATAACTAAATAAGTTATACTTATTAACTTATATATATATATATAAAGTTTTAATAGGTTTCAATTTTATTAATATAATAGTAGTAAATAAATAATATTATTTATGTTGTATGATTTTAAGTACCTATAGATAAAAAAAAAACAGAGAAGTTTCTTTTTCCGTAACTTACTGTTAAATTGAGTATAAGTCTTCATTGAATAGGTGACTGCAATTAATATTTGGGGTGTGTTAAAATTGAATTAAATTATAAATCATTCTATGTATATTGTACACAAATAAACGATTCTGTGAGGTGTCATCTATCAGCATAAATTTGAATATTTCTAAGTAATATTTTATACTTGGAAAATTATTGAATATTAAATTTATTTATAAAAAAAAATTATATATTTTCAACTATCTAGTTATAGTACATTAATATAAAATGCAGTTATGATATACAATTAATTGGAAAAGTCACATTAAAGTCAGTGATTGGAATTATTTAAATACAAAGTTTACAAAGCTTAACAACTATTTAATGTGAAGAAAAATTATATTAAAAAAAAAAAAATTACGTCTATACAGTTATTTGAAATTTATATTTTTAATGACTATGTTAATGAATTAATCCTTATTAAGAAAATGTGTATTAAAATATGTTGATTTTAACTTAGTATGTATTTCTGATATGACATTATTAAATTTACTTACAGTATGTTCAGTTTGACCTCTGCTGAAAAATAATAGACCATCTGGCTCGTTGGTTCGAAACTTTACTGAAATCGAACCACTAGTCGTACCGTCCCAGTTAGGCAGCATCTAAAAACAAACATAAATATCAAACTGTATCGTTTAAGACAATGATATAAATAATATATAAACCTTAAACAAATTCTAAGTTAATTTTATTGATTTTGATAGAAAATAGATTTAATTTTATAATTAATTTATATTTAATTAAAAAAAAGGATTTTACTCCTGCAGTAATTCAAATATTCTATATATATCCATTTTCAATATTATAGTATCTAACACAAATACAGATTATAAATAACATAGGTAGTGTTATTTAATTAGATAATAGATAATTTACTTATAATTAAATATCAAAATATATTATTATACAATGCGATCATGAGAATTAATAATAATAATCTTTATTTGAATACATATATATTTTTAATTTGTACATATGTCTATTCTAATATAAATTTATATATTTACAACATAATGTTCATAAATATTTATTATAAAATTACCAAGTAGGTACTTTCAAATTACTCATATTTTCTATGAATTATAATAATCTTATCACAATAATTATGGATTGTAAAATCCATAATAACAGTTTTTGATGAAGATAAATTTTTGAATCTCCTTTGAATAATTTAATACAATTTAAAAAATATACTAACGATAATAACAATTTTAAGCTTGTGTATCTAAATTTAATTAAAATAACTATTAATTTTTCAATTCATGAAACCACCTAAATAATTCTATTAGACATTTAAAAAATAATAAATATCTTTACAATTTATTCAGTATAACATAATAATAGTTATGATTTCCGTTTTTCCATTTTCTGATGTTCATAACGTTTTGGTTTAAGTAACAGGGGTATTTCTGATTTAATTTACTATAAAATAGTCGTCTGTACTTAAGTAAGTTTTTAAGTTCTTAGTTTTGGAGACTTTGTATAGTTACATCACTAGTAAAAATATTATTATAAAAATAACAATAAAAACGTGTTTATAAAGATTACACTTGTATTTCCCTTTTTAAACGGCTATGCAGAAATATTGTTTAAAATATCATTTTAAAGTAAAACCATAAAATTAAAACAGGTATTGAAAAACAATTCTAAAATGTATTTGGATTCTTAAAGCCAGAAAAAAAAGACAATATTATGCAAAAAAAGAGTGGTTTTGATAAAAATAATTTTTTATTGATTAAAATCATCTAATAGTTATGTTTTTATAAATATATAAAATATATATTAAATTCCTCATATTATTTTTATAGTGTGCAAATTATAATTAAATTTATGATATATATTTTTGTTTGAAATATGTTGTTATTTTGAATCGCTTTAGTACGAATGCAGCCAATTCGATGAAAACTACTGTTTGAAATCTTTAAATTAATTACTATGTAAATACGTTTTTCATAGTATCCATAAGAATTTGTTTTGTAAAATACGTCAAATAATTTTATGTTAATGTGTATATTAATTTATAAGTAATATTTAATTTATTTATTTATACGCCCAACTGGAACTGTATTTAAAGGAAGTAGTTAATTAACTAATTAAAATATTAAAAACTAGATCAGTGAATTTTTTTTTTTAAATATGATTTGATGCACTCTACTTTAATAATATTATACATATTGACACGTCAAAATGATAAAATTGAAAACATGGTATTTTCATATTTAGGGCTTATAAAGAACCAATACGAGTAACTGAATATAGTAAAAACATTTAAAGTAAAGTAATTTTGAATTGCAAAATAGTGCAATCTTACGTATATATATCTTCCTGCTGAATTATTCTGATAGTCAAAAGGAAGGGGAGTATTTCAACAGGAAATTCTATTTTTATCCTTACGATTGTATATTCTCAATATATTTTTGTACGTGATGTGAAATTTAATAATATCATCAAACTCCAAAACGAATAAAAAAAATTTGACTAAATAAAAATACGTATTGAACAGGTAGATAAGTAAAAAATAGAAACATTGAACAAAACGAAAATAAGAAGAACATAATAATATGCTAAACAATATATATTTAAAATCACTAGCTACATAAATGTCTTGAAACTTCTACTAATAATACACTACGTCCCCGGGGCCCAAGGTGGGCTGGGAAGAGATTAATTTTTATTTATCTTTATTAATCTTCATGATAAAGTTAGTCTGTCGAATCAGCAATAATTCTTTGAAGACATTTACAACGATATTACCAGAAAACTTTATGTAAACAATTGTAACTGCAGATATAAAGTTTTACCCAAGTTCAATACCATTAGTTGATTTTTGACTTTTGTAGACAACATATAAGTGTATACTGTTTATTTTAATAATTATTATACAAAATTATCGTTGTAATTGAGTTCATATCAAATAGTATTTTAAACGGAATTAATTGCAAATCAAATCTAATAGAAATTATTTGAAATTACTTGAACAAAAATGTCATATTCCAATTTTGATCTAGTGAACTGTTCGTTGTACAAAATGTGTATACTTTTTTTATTGTTAGTGAAATTCAATGAATTTTGGATTCATTAAAAATGTCTGATTATTTCTTTTAATGTTATATAATATTATTTCAATAAAGTTTCATGATTAAACCTTAATTACTAATTTTTGATCATATTTTATGTTTATTGTAAATTAATGATTATTCAGTGGAGCAAAACTTTGATATGCTTTTCTATATTTATTTGTAAAAAGAAAAAAAATTATAAAATATTTGAACAATATATTATTAAAATAAATTCTGTCATTCAAGTACAATTGATATATTTATATTTTTAACGAAGTCACTATTTATTTAATTCTCAGGGTTTAAAACTTTACTCGTTAATTTAAGATACTTGTATTATAATTTAAATAAACATATTTAATTCTAATAAACTATATTCAAAATTAGGTGTATAACAGCATTTTAGCATAGACTAAAATGAGCAAGATGTATCAATAAATGCAACGCGCATAAGATCTGGATTAAATAATCGAGAAAAACAAGGACACATCATCTAAAAACTATAAAGTTTAGATTTACATATTAATAATTAAATAGTAGATTAGAGTTATGTAAAAACTAAATATTTGTATGCACTATACAATATAATATTATTATTGAGCTCGTAGTCATATAAATTATTTTATATTTAATATACGGTAGGTCAAATAAGACATTTTTGCCAAAAACATTACATTTTAAAATGTCATTATGTGTTTCAATATAATAATATGCATTAAGTTTGAATTTCTTACAAATAATATTTTTGAATTACAATAAAATAATAAAAGTAATTTTCTTTGCTTAAATATCTAATTTTGACGAATTTTGTTATTCTTTAAATTTTTGGTTTCAGTATGAACTGTTTATAGGGAATTTTATATTAATTTCCAAGCTTGATCATTTGTATTTACATCTTTAAAAAAAACAATTGAAAATGTCAAGTATCTTTAAATTTTTATTAAGAGTCGAGTCAATATATTTTAAAAATTATATTTACTATAAAAATACTATCATAAATATTTGGTAAGAAGTTTAAATATCTAAGATAATTCATATTTTAATTATAGCAAAACAATAAAATCAATTGGAGAGAAATGATTATTTTACGCGTCAATAACAAATATAGACAAAATATAAACTTTAGACGCTCATAAAAAATATTTGGTAAATTACAAGTGCAGTAATAAACTTATGAAGAACCTTATATTAAATTTTTAAATACTAGTTTTATAAATTTTAAATTATAAAATAATTTGAAAGTTTGCAAATCTTAATAAATTTTATTAAAATTTAAACTTGAAAAGCTCATAGTAAATAGTTTTGGAATATCACTCAAGATTTTACGAGTATCTAATTCCACTAATAAAAACTTATGAGAAACATTTTTTTAAATGTTCAAATTTTTTGGCAGTACAATATTATTTAATTGATATCAATAGAAATTAGAAACAAATTTAGATAAAATCAAAAATACTAAAATATCTCAAAGAGAGTCAAAATATTTATATAAGAATGTTTAAATTATTATAAAAATGTATAAAACTGTTGTGAAATTTATTTATCTAATATTCGCTTTTAAACTACAACAACATATTTTCTCAATTATATAAAAGAAAATTACTTGGAATTTTTCACTTTTGACTTCCTAATGTACCATATAAATTTACTTTCCTACCATGAAATATATTGAAATTGAAAATTGAAGCATTTTTTTACTATAAAAACGGTTTTCAGGCAAAAAAAAAAAATAACACTTCATTGTAAAATCAATACGTTCTTTTCTCCACTCAGAATCTAAAAGCTACATGAAAATATTTTAATAAGAACTTATATGAACATATTGACAACAGAAATTCGTATCAAGAATGTAATTCGTTATTACCGTGAAATTATATTAAAGACAAATAATCATAAAATTAATCAACTTAAATGTCTGAAGGGTTATCGTGATAGATTATGTCAAAAATATTTTTATTTAATCATGCAGATTGATGTGCAATATGAATTAATAACAGTTTCTTCAAAAAACTCATATAAAAAATTAAAAACTTATGTGAATTATGGGTTGTTTTAGTTGTATTATTTTAATATATCATGTGGTGAAATATCGTTATTGCAAAAAGAACGAAGACTATAGCATGAAAATAGACTGTAATTATTTGGAGATCAGTTCAAATGTTGTAACTATTTGATTTGCCCTTTGGTCCTTAATAGGGCGAATGAGGGTTTTAGGTTAAAAACATCGAAGTTATTGGCAAATTAAATGGACATAAAGCAGAATAATTACATAGGATTTGCAAATGTTCTTCAATCGGTCTGTTGAATATGTCGATTTTAGATAGTTTTATCTATATTAAATCTTCAGTCTGACCCTTTGTTTCCGGTTAAACTGTTTTCCATCTACTTGAGATAACACACCTCTATAACCATTTAGTAGCCAATCGTGCAGCTTCGAAATATTAGTAATTATTTACTGAAATTTGCGGAATTTACGCTCCCACACACATGAACACAAATCCAGTATCCGCGAATTATTAGGTATACACGGGTGAACAGTTAAGTATTAACCATTCACCTAGAATAATATTAATTTAATAAATTCCCAAAGTAGCAAAATAATTCTCGTGTAGTATTCATAAAAAATTGATGATTATCGTTTTAATTCAATTTTTTTAAGTTTAAAGCGTATTGATTTTACAATAATGGGTGTTTTTATTTATTTTTCGTGTTTAGAAAAATAGAAAAATGTCTATGATATAAACTTTGACGGAGGTTTATTGTAGTGAATTAGATCTAGTTGGTATTTTTAAGAGGTTAAAATTGAAAATGTCCAGTAATTTTAAAAATAATTGTTTTTATAAAATTAGTTTTCAAAACTTTATACTATCTTCATTTAAAAATGTTTTTATCGTTAACAATGATTTATCAATTAATTCAAAATTAACACGTCCATTACAGTGTCTACGTCATCGTTGAGATGAAGAAGTAAGTTATTTGACTCCTATTAATTGTAGTACAATTTTAAGCGTTAAGATATTTACAGTTTTCATATGAATCGGTCAATCCTAATAAATGCGTAACTATTGTAGTCATAAACACAAAAATAAGTGTTGTATTCATTAACATTGTTTACTATGAAATTGATTTTGTTATATTACACTTAATGGTGTAGAAAAATATGTTATCATTTTATTTAAATGATTTATATCACTGTGTGAATTTTGAGAAAGATCTATGGAGTTAGTACAATTCTCTATAGATTGTTTAGATACAATTCATAGTTTTACAATCTTAGGGTTAGGAGAATAATAGAAGATAGATCAAAATACAAATATAAAATAAATTTATGTTAATAATATTATTGTATGTACTATCTTATTTTGTTTGGTCTACGTATCTATATATATATATATATTCAATTTGTACATTGAAAGGTTGTATAAAATTTCAATGCACAACAGAAGAGTAATAATATAGCAGAATGAGTGAATAATAAAACTATTGTTACGGTATTTTTTAATCAACATATTAAGTTACATATTTTATTTAACTACACATATTCTTATTTTGTATCAATGCCTATTAGGTATCGATAGCCCAATATATAGGTATTGTATAGTAATTTTTCACTATTTATATTTCATTAAGCTATTCTATACGTCATTATAATAATTTTCTAACATAATTAATTTTTAGTTTCTTTCAACTTTAATTAAAATACGTGAAATGTTTCTAAAATATTTTCACCGTAGTTCAAAACTTTAAAAATAGACATTAATTGTTTAAGAAACTTTAAAAAAATAAGTTATTTTAGCCAAATTAAAGTAAAAATATTTATTATAATTTGTTGGTGGACATCTTGCTAGTATAATGTATAAAAGTAAAAGAAGTGTTCTTTTTATACATGGATAATATCTAATGATTTTTAAAATACCTAGGTTTTTTATTTTATAATAACATTAATATTATTATTGGTTTCAGTTAATTTTTTTTTGAAAACATTGTCAATATATGAAAGTCAAATATCACTTACTCACTCACTGTTCGCTACTTTTCAAAAACGATAAAATGTACGTACCTACTTGAAATTTGGACTAATGGTTCTTCTAACGTTCTAGATGTGGAATAAAAAAAGATATTGAAAAAATTGTATATTAAAAATGACCTTACTTAGGGATTTTGTTCCAGTGAACTGAAATTCAATTTTATTATATTTATAAGATTGTCATTGATTACTATAAAATAGTTATTTTTATTGGATATAATTTTAAACGTGTATTTAAATTTTGTCAAAATTTAAATGTGTTAAAAATATGTGTGGTCTTGCATTTAACGGATTTTAAGATAGGATAAATCACTGATGTCATTTCATTCATGGGCAATTATGTGCAGTCATATATAGTGTAATATAATTGTATATATATGTGTGTGTGTGTGTGTGTGTGTGAATTTGTTATGCATAATATATCAATACAAAATATACTCTAGTACTTAGGTATTTTGTCGATCGATATTATTAATGTATGTATAGCAGATTTTAAGGAATCAAAGTTATTCTTCTTGCTAACAGAATTTACAGAAAATACATAAAGTTTGATTTTGATATTAGATGACTGCTGTTAAATGTACCTACTGGGAAGTTAAGTAGGATAATATTACCAAATACTCCAAATTATAGTGACGATGAAGGGAATTGCTACACTAATGACATGTTATTACTGCATTATGGTAAATTAATATTTCTTCCTTGTAACAAACAAGAAATAGTTCATAATGATATTCATCTTAAGTATCTTGTACAGTTGTATTTATGACAATACAACGCTTAAAATACTGGAATCGTTTGACATTTGACTAAAAGTGTTCTATACATTTGATTTTATAACTTATTTTTGGAGATGATTGAAAATAATGTACTAATTTAACTGTATGAATCAAAATTGACAATAAGATTAAAGATTTACATTTATATGATTTGTTAAATTGCATATTTTCATTTTATTAAGTATAAAATAAAATAATTAGTAATAAAACTAAAATATTGATACTATACATATTATTTTAAGTGTTTATATCCCTAATATTTTAAAACCGATTAAAATAATTTAAAATACAAAATATTTGGCTAAATTTTTTTTAATATTTCAAAAAGTATTTTAAATTTAATCAGTTAATTTATTTAATAATATTCTAAGTACGAACAATGTAATTTCTGATTCTAGCTGGTGTAAAACTTCTTGAAATAATTCTAATAAGTCACGTCTGATTATGCTTATTTCAGGCTCTCCTATATTTGGAATTTCTCAAGTGTTTGGTAAGAATCACTAATGGTCAAACCACACGCACCGCGTTCTCATGAATCATGCCTACGTGCGAATTCTTTTTTGACACTCGGACGATGTACATCCTACAACTAATTTTTTTAGACTGTAATATGTGTAGCTGCGTTAGTTGTATTAAAACTACAGTGTACTTAATTGCATATATATATATATAAAATGCATTTTAAAATATACAAAATATTAAATTATCACTTATACTGTTATTGATCGGCTTATACGGTTCCATATTAATGTGCATCTAAACTCACCTGCATATATAATAACTATACCATTCTTCCCCTAATATGAATTGTAATATGTAAGCTTACGTTGCTGTATTATATTTTGTTTTATACAGTATCAAAGCATATGATACTAGTGATACTATCAATTATTTAAATCGAATATTTTTAAGAATAATTTATAAACTCTTGCTATTTTTGAGTTATAATTAAATAAGTTGGAATAGCCTGACCAATAATTTGAGAAAAAATTGTTCAATATTAGATTTACTTTTATATACTTCAATACTATTTATTTTCTTATGGTCAGATACATTTTTATAATATTCTGTAAGTTCATTATGATGACAAATGTAGATTTTTGTATGTCTATTTCACCATCATTAACTTAAAACATTGTTTATGCTTCATCCACTACTTCTTCTAACTCTCTTTGTTTCTATAATAGCTGTTTTATTTTTATTAATTTTGTCTGAAATAACATTCAAAAATTTAACTATTTCATAGTGACAAAGACAATATAATAAAGGTAAGTAGTTCATCATGATAAGTGTGTGGTTTCTTCATTAAAATACGTTTAAAACTGATTACTTTTCGTGAATTTCGTTTTTTTTTTCATGAAATACAATCTCATATTACTTAGGATAGAATATAACGGTTTTCGATATTACTTTCATAAAAACTATAGACATAATTTAAATTTAGCTACTTAATAATGAAATAGATATAGTAGCCTTTATTAGAAAGACTTAATTTTAAAATAATTTCAAAGAACACTAGAGATAATAATTTATTTTTCTTACACAACAAATTATATTCTAACTATTTAATTAACTCATTAGCAAATATGCTAATTTCATTAGGTAATTTTGTTAATTTAAAAATATTTTATTGTAATAATAATAGTATTAAAAAAATATGCGGTTTAATCTAATTTTATTATGTTACCAAATTATATACCGTGTATTATTATGTATTATTATTATTATTATTATTATTATTATTATTATTATTATTATCATCCATACTACTTTCTTGCGGTATATACACATTTTTTTTTTATAAATAAATAATAATAATATCAATGTTCTTGTTAACCAAATAAATAATCGTAATATTGTACCAGTAAGTACAGTCAGAAGCGATGATAATATGTATTTAAAAGTATGTTTAAAAACCTAAAATTATCTTTGGATCATTATTTCTTATAAACCATAATATGAAAAAAAATTTAAAAGTTATGATGATGCTTTGGTTATTAAAATATGAATACAATTTAACTATGGCTTATAATGTAGATACGTTATTAGTTTATCGAATTTAACAATAATAAATTAATTTTCTTAGATATTTTCATTTCATTTTAGTAAATTTGGTTTTCTGGTTAGGTCACTGTAATTAAACTTAAGAAGAAATATATCCTTTGTGTTAATATACTCGGGTTAGACAAATATTTGAGTCATAATATAAAGACAGGAAAAAAATATTGTCATTTCAAGAATAGCCCAAAACGTTTGTAATGTATTGGAAATACCTTTATTCCTCGTTAGTTTCTAGAACGACGATAAAATGAAGGATAATGTATATATGTGCGAGACGGATGTTGACAATGGATGGCTCTTTAATAACGTTGCCCCAATCAATAATGAATGAACACAAGCTTTAAAAGTTTCTGAACAATTAATGACAGCTGCCACCGCCACTGTTGTAGTGGTTTTTGACATACCATCTTAAATATCTATTAAAATTACTGTGCACTATACCTATTGTAAGCTAATGCATTAGAAAAAAAAATAATAAAGTGCATAATAAAATATGGAAAATGCATACATTTTACGTTGTATAATATTATGTATGATTCATAAGATTTCACAATATTATTACTTGCCATTTTATTTATCTTAATACTCTAAATTATTAATTCCAATAGAAACTAATGACAGAGAGTATTCAGAGTAATAATAAAAATATATTTTTAAGCCAAATTCAAATAATAAAATTCATATTCAACCGATAATCAAACAATAATCTATCTTTAATTTACTGAAGGTACTGAAAGCCGTGGATGTTGTGTATCTAGAAGATTAAAATAATGTTTGCTTTGAATGAATACATGATAAAAAAAAATTAAACATTCAAAGATAAGGATCGTGTTTCTCATCACGTAGCTATTATAAATCGTAAACAATATAATTAAATTCTTGTAGTACACGCATTACATCGATATTTTAAAATTAATTCAATAAATTAATATTTATAAAATACATGAGTATTATAACTTATATAGACATAATCATAGTTTAAATAATAAATTAATATTTAGACATTATATTAAGTAACTTATGTGATTCGTTATATTCATAGAAACGCTTTTATAGTTACAAAGAATAATGATACGTACGTCATTAATCATTTTATTAAAGGTAACTTTAATTACACTAATGATGAGGAATGATGTAGTAGTTTCACTACTGTACTACAAAAATGTGAATCCTAGCTATAAATAATGATATTATTTTTATAAACGTTTAAGTATATTTAATATTGTTTTTAGTAAGTATCAAAACTTCCTAGTGTAATATGGCTGTTCTAAGATCAATAAAATATTTCTACTTACGAGGAATGATCGGGGCGTAGATAGACACACAGGATCGTCCATTCCAAAGTCTTGGCACGAAAATTGCAATCGGCCATATACTTGTATAGTCGAAATGCCAGTTTTTCCCATTTCTAAGAAATCGTATTTATTTACGCCATCGGAAGTATACTCCACCTATAAAAGTAAGTTAAAACACCAGGAAGATCGCAAATTAATACTCTAAAAATAATTATTTTGGCATCGAGCTCTTAAATAATTTTGGCTTAAAGGTGGTTTAAATAGTTGAAATTAATCTAGATATACCTACGTATAATAATGTCTGTATAGTTTTAAACGGTTGTTGTTTAAACGAACAAAGTAATTTACATAGATACTTTTTATAAATTATTTTTTAATGTAAAATTCAATATTTACATTGTAATATTATTTTAACACATTATTTATAGAATTAAAAAAAATCAAATTATTTTCTTTTGAAACTTCTTTAAACTGAAATCTGTCATATAAAATTACATGATTTATTGTTAGACAGGTATTAATCATCTAACATTAACGTTAAGAAGCCTCCAAAACGAATTATTTACACGCAATATATCGTTTACACTTAGTAATATTATTATTACGGTACAATAAGAAATGTTTTTGTGCTCTAATATATAATTTTAAGTAGCTTACGTAAATAATAAAATAATGTATTAAATTGACCTTGTAACATTTAAAATAATATAAGGAACATAATATCTAAAGTAAATTATAATTATATCATATTAAATATGTGAAAAAGCGTCAAGAACTACCGCCAACAGTAAATTATTGATCACAGTATATGACTTTTTATATGAACGCATACATATTACCTATTTAAAACGTCATTGCTTAAATACGAATAATATTAATCAATACAATTTGTAAAATAATAATATAAATATAGATTCGGTAAAGACCGAACTATTAAAAAACAAACAATCGATGATTAGTAAATACTGATAGTTAGTTTATAATTATGAAAGATTTTTGATTTGTGATAATAAGCATACAATATCAGTTTTCACAAAGAAAGCAATTATAATGAACTAGGGCCTAGTTACTAGGCAGTTTAAAATCAATGCATAAAAATTAATTTAAGTTGGCTTAAATATATTTTACATAAATATGATTGAATAAATTTTGATACTTTACATAATAACTTATGATATTGTAATAATATTTGTTTAATAAATGTTATAGTAACATATGACAATTATGATTTATTTTGTTTAATAAACTGTAATTTATCAACATCAGTGAATGTGTAAAAGTTACAATATTTTTTTGTTCATTAATCATAATGATAAATATATATATATATATATATTAAAAACGTACTAAATCAGTCAATTTCGGATGATACTTGCATTGACTATAGAATAGTCTATTCTAATAAACAGTATCTATCTAGAGACCTTTAAATAGTATTAATTATTTCTTAAAGATCAAGCGATTAGAAAAAAAAATAAGAGTAAAGATCCTAATGTACATTATACTTAAGCAAGTACAAATCTTATTTTTGATAATACAATCAACTTATAATTCGATTCATCATTTAAATATCTTTTTATCGTGATTAATTACATAAAAACAACTTCAATTAATAGTTTTTATGAAATGTTGCGGAAATTCAAATTTTTATAAAGATGTTTAACACGTTTTCCATCTTAAAATAAAGGTTATTTTTTTCGGTTATTTACGAAAATGTTTACCTTAGTCAAAGTATTTTAGTGTTTTGTGTTAAATTATTATAAAAAAAACGTTTTACTAAGAATAATTTCAGTATAATATAGGTATAATTGAAGGACAAACAATAGTTTGGAACGAATATTATAAATCATAACTTATAATCAGACTATACACTTACAACAATAATTATTAAGTAAAGTTATTATATTTATATATTTTACTTTTCGAATGCATCCCACAAAGTTTGTGCTCGCTTTTGTGCCCGGCAACGCAACGGTGTTCTCACTGCCACCCAGGTATAAGTATCCTAGGGTCAAGGACGTAAACGCACCGGCAGAACTCCCTTGTTCGCCGTAAACTTCGTCTACTGTCACGGCCAGCTGTAATAAGCAAAACAAATGCATAATATTATAATAGCTGTTCAGAGATAGAAGGAGTGTAATGTGAGAGAAGCAAGGATAAACATAAATAAATGCACTGTATTTTTGCTTTTTTTTTTCTTACACCAAATTATGTATTCTTAAAATAATTCTTATTTGCATAGTAAGTACATTTTTAGAATCATTATTATTTTAGAACTTTGGTACATAATTAAATGCCATCTACGATTATAAAATATTTCTGAGCCTTTTTTTTTTTTTGCAACACAACTCTGACGGGTTTAACTGTGACATCTATTACAATTTTTTTTTGCTAAAACTACGTGGTAAATCCCCCCCCCCAAATAATAATATCATATTATAATTTAAATGTAATACAAATGGAACTCATACAATTCAGAGACGTTAGTTTTGTTTGGTAAATTATATTCAGTGACAAATGGAATGGAATTCGCATAAATCTAATTCCATTTAATTCTATTCAAATTGGAATATAAAATGCAGTTAATATATATATATATATATATATATATTTGTGTTTTAATACGCGTGCCAAGTTCTTAAGCCTTTATTTATTAAATTGGATTCATAAATTGTATTATATAAAAACCTCGTGCTCTACGAATAGTATACAAACATATAATATGGTAATGAATTTCAATTTTAATTTATGGCTATTAACATATTGTTTACTGTTAATTTATATATTTTTATTATATATGTTATATAGGATAACAGTTAATGATCGACATTGTAGATGACATATGGTTTAAGATAACGGAAATAATCAAAAATAGTATTCTACTATTAATTCATGTATGACCCCATGTTACCAATATTTTTTTTTTTTTATTGGAGTGTTATATTAATAATAAAAATATTAGTCTTAAGAAATATTGAAAAGATAGTTCATTGGTGGTATAAACTTTTTTGTAAAAAAAAAAAAGAATAATACATCGCGTCAATAGTGATGGATTCTGAGTACCTTGCCAAACTAAAGCGTTTATTTTGTCTTCAATAAATATTATTTAATTAGAAATTTACATTTTGCTAATAATAATTTACAACAATAATGCTGTACGAATACATTTTCGAGAATACATACGAAGTTTACAAAATGTTTGTATAATATTAATTGGGACATAATCAATTATTTTAACAAATCACATCATCAAAATACAAGTTATACACTCAAATAAACAGTATAGAGGTATAATAATTATTCTATTGTAATTAAATTTCGATGCGTCAACAAAACGTTTTAATGATCAATAGTTTATTTCAAATTATGATTCAATTAGATATTGAAGGTAGAAATAAATTTATATGACTGGTAAAAACAAAACAAGGAAGTAGTATATAATATTCTGTTACTATAAAATACACCATATTTCTTAATTTATGTACATAAATGTATAACAATATTCCCATATTTTTTAGTAAACTAATAATTTTAATTGTATGCCTTAACTAAATATATAAAACAACCTCATGCCATTCTTCGATAGGAAACTAGACTGGATGATTTTAATCAATAACAAAGATAGCCTCGAATCTCACATATGTTTAATATCCAATTATTAAAAAAAATGTAAACACTAAACACTAGTGTTGGCCAACGATATATTTTTAATAATCGATATTTTTATTTAGTTAACACTTATGTACCTGAATGGTACCTGTAGGCAGTAACTGTAGTAAAATAATATATACTAAGTATAATATGTACATAATAATTAATGACGTAAATAATTTTTAGATTGTACAAATCTGGTTGGATATCTAAAATGCAAAATTTGGAGCTTAAGTTTTAATTCTTGAAATTATAGTAAAAAATGTGGAGCTATGGTTTTCTATGTTAAATATGCCATTATAATATAATTAAATAATATATAATAATAATATATTATATTATTGTCAATATATATATATGTATATTTAATTATTTAATAAATACCTAATACAAAGCAAACGGCGGTATGATAATACGCAAAGTATGTATATTATAAATGTATACAGAAAATAAAAAATAATAAATACAAGCATAATATTACGTAATAATAATAATATTATTATAACGTATGTATAAAATAATATCCAGCTAGAATTTGAGCTGTTTATGAAGCGCAATAGCATGACGTCAATTGTAGGCATGTTATGGACATCCGGCTCGTGAAGACAAGTGCCGTCATATTTTTATATAATGTAAAAAATAGTATGGGATGTGCACCTTACTCGTCGCTACTCAGACTTAGCATAATTTTGATTTACTTAAGCATTTAGAATATTGCTGTCAATAAATGTCAATATTTAACTATTTGTTTGAAATAACTTAAATCTTTACCATTATACTGATTGCGGATCGTTACGAGTGCAACTGGTATTTAAAGGTACATAGTTGATTTAAAAATGTAAAAAATAAAAAGCAAATAAGCGACAAATTAAATTATGTAACCATAAAAGTATTTATGAAAGTTATTACTGCGATATTATTTAACAAGATTCATAAAAAAAAAAAAATTGACAAATCAAAATACTTATATTAGATTTATATCCGAAAAAAGATTTCTACGATCATTTTATAATAGATATTTATTAGTTTTACATCAGATATTTTTTCAAACGACTAATTTATTTTGATAATAATTAAATTAGATTCAATTTAAAAATATGAGGTTCTTACAAATTGGTATATTCTAATTTTATTGAGATCATATATTGGTATCAGTTTTGATTTCAGAACTCTGAGTAAATTATTCAGGGGTTTTGGTCAGATTTTGGTCCCAATACATCAAAAGGTTCTAATTTTAGCATACTGGTATTTTCAATAGTTTCTCAAATACTCAAAATATGAATGATAAATATTAAAAAAATAAAACATCAAAGATATAATAAATTATAAGACAAATAAGACATATTTTTTGACATGTAGAAAAGGTCGTTTCGATATAACGGCTGATATGGAAAAAATGAGAGTTGTTAACAATAGATTCACTAATATCGCCATGGAGATAAGACTTATGCGCACAAGAATACAGTAAAAGTAAAAATAATGCGTAGAGACGTAAACATCGAAAAGTTATTATTATAATAATTATGTAGATATATATAATAATTAACAATTGAAATATCTTTTTTTTTTATTGTCTTTGTATTACGATCGGATTTCTCTTTTAGATAAAGTAGAATAACTTTGAAAGTTGACTTGTAAACATATAGTTATGTTTTGTTATAACTTTATTTTGTACATATATCTTCTAATTTATTGTGAATTTTTGCGACAATAAACAATAGCATACATTCCACACACATCGTGAACATTTGTCCGTATTCTCGAGACTATAGTTTTTTTTTAACGTATTTGTTTTGTTGACGTTGTGTAGACTTTGACACAGTAATATTTTATTTGCCTAAAGCTTATTCTTCGAAATTAATAATTTGTTCGATTTTTAGTTCCATTAGTTTTCGAATTGGGGTTTATTTCATTTTATTCGTAAATTGTAAAAATAAACGTTAGTTCACGTTATACTTTATTTAATCTATTTACATTTTTATGTGACAACCGGTAACTACAACTCATAGTGTAAACTGTATTCAAAGTTGAGGTGTTTCCAAGTGAAAATACCAAGCATAATATAGCTATAATTATTATAAATATTTTTGTTTTGACGTTTATTATAAATCATATTATTTATCGTGTTATATAAACTTAATTTTACATTTTGTTTATTAAAATATTTATTATTTTTGATTTTTTTTTATATATATATATATATATATTTTTGTTAATAGTTTTATTTAGTTTGATATCTATAGTCAAATAAAAAAAATAATAATGAAAAAATAAAATGTATGTACACTATTCTTTGTCTAACTTTCTAACTGAAGAAATTGTAAACATAAAAAAATTAGCAGGTTTATTCATATCGTTGGTAAAGTAAGTTTTCTATGATACCAATAAATATTATGAAATATTTAATTTCAATTTTTTTTCAACCGAGATCTTTATAGATGATTTTGAATTCATAATAACCTTATTGAGATTCCAACAGACTAAATTTAATATTTTTTAATTATTTTTGAATGAACAGTAACTTAAATGCAAGAACTTATTTTCTTGATATTTCTATTTAAAATTAAATTATTCGTGTAAATATAAAACAGGATTTTTCTAAAGCTATAGTTCTGTTTATATCGTGATTAATCATTATTACTGATACCGAATATAATATATTGAACGATTAAAGTAACCATAAATTGTAAAAATATGTAGAATAAAGTAGTGGGAACTAGGAATTTCACTGCTACATATTTTTGTAGTACATCCTTTACGGTAGGTACCTACTTAAATATTTTGTCGATGACGGAAGACATTGAAAATTGATGTACTAAATGAACTAATTTTTATCCATTATTAATATTTTACAAATTGTTAATTGATATATTTCTATTGATCAATAATCTATAACAATGATGTCAATATAATGTATACGTTAATGAGTTATGACTTCGCGTGTATGTATCTCATAAGCATGACCATAGCAGAATATACATCAGTAAATTTTTATACCTGGAATGTGACTTTGTTTTCTTATTGTATTAAAAATGTCCCTTCATATTATATTAGTGAATGAAAATTGATAAATAATGAATTACAAATATAAAAACTATGTTTACAATGATTTAAATAAATTGCTTGGTTTTTTCTTTTTTTTATTTTGATAAAATGTTTGAAATTTTAGTTATAAGGTTCCTCTTTTTGATATTTTACAAATATAGCAATACTATTTTTATTCCTATTCAAAAAATACAAACCTTGCAAAAACTGGTAACTGCAGATATCTAAAAACAAAATAAAAAGTCAATATTAGTTAAAAGCAATGATTACAGAGTTATATAGACACATTATCATAATACTAGTACTATTACTATATTTATAGTCTATTCCAAATAAGAACAGGCTTCGGTGGCCAACTTCTGCGCGTGGCTTTTACAACAAAGCAGGCATATAGGTAGGATGGGCTGGTGTCTGACCGCCGCCCGACGTAAACTGGTCGCCGCCGAAGTCTGCTCTTATTTGGAATAGACTATAATTTATTTACATAATTTATACACATAACACATCATGCTATGTTCTTTAAAATATAAAATGTTGATAGAATCATTTACAAAACATCATATTAAATGAACATTGTATGTAAAGTATATTTCCGAAGTCATTATCTTATAGATTATAATAATCAATTATTATTTAATATTTGAAAAATATACGCTATATATGCTTTTCATTTTTTCAAGTTCATGTTTAATTTAAAATAAAGCCATTAAGATATATAAGTAATATATAAGAATGTACATTTTTTTTTTTATTTAATTGTTTTATTCATTATTGTATTCGTTAATAAAACTTTTAACTTTCAGCTTAAATTTTTCTTTGTCCAATACAAAAATTATTTCTTAGAAGAAAAAGGACGCTCTTTAATATTTTATGAGAATCATGTATTAATCCATTGAACGCTGCCTCTTATCGTTTGCTGACAACTACTTTCAAAATTAGAAAGTATAGTTTTGACGGATGAACAAACTGCCATGTGTCTGACATTCATAGTACTTAATTTATAAAGATCATTTTTAAGAAATAAAATTGTTTACCCCTTGTACTTTGCGTGTCACTGATATCTTATGCCATTGATTATCATCGAACCGTATTCTGTTTGGCTTGATAAACATATCCAGTGAGCCTGTGCCTACTCTCATGGTCACTGTAATACCACCAGTGACGATACCTACGTTTAAGTAGTTACTTGAGCCATCTCCTGAAACATAGAAATATACAGTTATTTAATCACTTTTAATATCGTTTAAACAATCGTGATTATGGAGACGTAAACGATGAATTTTAAAGCGAGATGTAAAAATAATGACTACTGTAGTATAATTCAGTACTGATTAAGTTTAGTATACATTTTTTGGTACATTATGGTTCTATTAAATATTAAAAATTTTGTTAAATTATATTTTTATGATAATGTGAATACCTACATAATATATATATATATATATCTTTTTATACATAATTTTTACTTGCTTAAAAGTTATAAGCACTTAAAATTTAACGAAAAAACCAACTACGGCTTTTATTAACCGGATCACTCACAACCGTATTTTTAATATTTATTATTTAGTTTAATTAAAAAAAAATTATAATAATAATATCGCATTTACCCGTGATTCAGTAATTAATAGCCAATAATTGACATAAGATATTAAAATATGAGCTTCGATTACTATTAGGAAAAATGTTTATACGTTCTAGTACCTAAAACTCGTTTTTAATACATACTTGATACTAAAAAAATAAAGTAAACCTGGTTTGCCTTTTAAAATTTAATTGTACACATAAATTAGTTGATATTAAATTAAATATTTTCATTATTTTAATTATTAATACCTGTAATGTTATGATTTAGTTCATCAATAAAATTGAAATAATTTAATAGAATAAAAATTCAAATCAGTAAAAGAAGATATTTATTTTTAGATGTAAAGTGGCACTAGCAATAATAAAGATTTAATCGGTAGAATTTTATGCTCAGTAATTTGAAAATGATTCCACACAACGTTTTGCTTACTTGCTTATTTCTTACTGTTTTAATATGGTAAAAGTTTATAGATTTTCTTATATAATGAGAACATTAGAAATGTAAATATAATTTAAGTTTGAACTTAATTTTTAAACAGTCACAAATTATGTCACATGCATGATTTCATCTGACGCCTTGAAAAAAGTTGTGAAATTATTCAATGCCTCGCCAAAAAACTAGTACGCTGAAAAACGATGTTTGCCCGCTCTTTGCCACTCCAGACCAAAATTGTAAGAAAAGGTAATGCTGAGATACTTATGGGCCCTTCCCTATTATGCAAAAACTTCATAAAATAAAAATCGTAAAAACTTTAAAACGTGGTACATGAAAAACTCTGTAGTTATACAATATATATTACAAGAATTAATATTGACAAAAACAAAATTGAATCATACGTTATATCTAAATAAAAGTATATTATTGTGTATTTTTTTTAACTATATTATACGTTAAAATAACATCACTAAATAAAATGTTTCAAAAAGGGTACGTTAACTCAGTCCCGTCATGGTCATATCAAAGTAAGTATGTCCAATGTCTATTCATAAAAAGTAGATAAAAGATACCTATAACATTCGACAGACTTTACCTATTATTATTTATAATGTGTTATTATTTGCATCTTTTCTTCGATAATTTGTATTTATGTCGTTAAAAGATATATTTAAAACAAAAAAATAATATTCTACTCGTTATTATGTTCCAAAGAATTTTAGAATTTGTAACTTATTAAAATTATTCACGATTTACAAATAAATAAACTTCATTCGATAGGAAAATGCAATGAAATAAAGGAGAACTGGTTAAACCTACCAAATATATATAATATAATCTTTATAATTTAATTACACGAATAATATTTATAGTAGTATTTTTTTCATTATATTTAGTTATAATTGGTTAAAATGTCCTGACATGTTTAATATAATTTTTATATCACGTTGACAACATTTTCCATAGTCTAATTTATAATTGAATTATAAAATATGAAGTAGTTGAAATATTTTCAAATGAAAACTTTTTTCGTTTTAATAAACTAGTAAATTATAACTAAAATTTTCTTAAGTCTCAAATTCTTACATAAAAACTATTTATAAATTTAATGGTATAATAATATCACTTGCATTATATTAATTTTAATGAAAAAGGGTATATTTTAAAATATATTTGTTATTACTGCAAATGTATTCTTACCCATGTGGTAAAGTAGTCCAGCTGGTTTTTTAGTTTTGAAGTGTAATACGAATGAATCTCCTTCAGTGTTGCCATCGAATGCGTATTTCAAAAATTCTCCTCCAGTAAATGAAGCTTCTGCCGTTACCTTATCTATAAATAACAAAATAATGAAATCATCATGAATATTTTAAATTATAATCCTAATTATAAAATTATGAATAATTTCACAGTATATTATGCCATAAAAAGACGATTCTCTTATATTTTTCAAATTCAGCGGTATTTAACATCACAATATCAGAACACGCTATATATATAAAAAAAAAAATGGCTCAAACCATTTTTAGAATTACTTCTACTATTAGGCTGGTGTGCTTTTTTTTTTATCAAGAAATAAAATATTTTCAAACAACAAAATTGTATCTTTTGTTGCAAAGTTATACATAGGGCAATTTTTGTCATAGCAGCAACTTAAAACCGGAAAATAAAGAAAGACACCCAAAGTTGCGAGTTTACAATTTTCTGAACATCTGCTTTCTTAAGTTGTTGAATAGTTTTATCTGAACTATTCAATTTTTATTATTAACTATAGAAAATTAATAAAAACATTAAAGTTTTTAACTAGTGTTGTATTAAAAGTCTGCTGTAAACTGTAATGTATAAAGTCTATATGTTAAAATTATATTGGTAGGATTTTGAAGTGTCATTGAATTTTTGAATTTATTGATCTTAGGGTTTATAAATACTTAAAATTGTGATTATGTTTATAATTTATAAGGACTAATATATTTTCATTAAAAAACAAAAACATCTAGTGCTCATCTGAAGTAGATAATATGGCTAGAGTTAGGTTTTTTTTTCTATAGACGGAAGTATACGTTTTAAATATTATTAATATCCAAAAAGTATATAACTAAAAAAAAAACGGGAAATGAACATAAAATACGAATTATTATAATTAAAATACCTGAGTTATTTAGTTTATACATCTATTTAATCTCAATTTTCTATTAAATAAGTATACAAGTTTATAGTAAGTTTATATATGCATATACACACATATATATATATATATATATATATAATATTATTAACGTGTAAATAATTGATGAACTTCCTAAACATTTATTTAGTTGCATAACAACATACAGTATTATATTGAAAAAAACCCATGTAGACACATAATTTATAATAATATTTAATAATCTTATTATGTAGTACAATTTCTAGTTTATAGAATGGTGCACTAAACAGTTTTTTTAGATTTTAAGCGAAATGATGAATGTATTGATTTTATAATGGTGCGTTTTTTTTTGTCCGTTTTAAACATTTGGGGAAGTATAAATTCGATTTTCAAAAATGGTAGTGATTTCCAGTACCAAAATGTAACAAAGTTAATTTTTAAGTTCTTCGACATTAATTGGAAAAAAAATATCGGAAAGTCACATTATTTTTTATAAGCAGTTGAACGATTTAATGTTCACATTTTTAAAACATTGAATATTCACTTGCATAATAATTATAACTTCTACTCAAACCATTATTGATATTTCTCATTTTATTGTATTTCAAAAAAATAAATACAATAATTGTTTGAAAGTTTTATTAGATGATATAATTTTAAAAATAGATTAGATTAACTCTTTTTGAATTAATTATATGCAAGACAAAATTATTGCCTTTATTCTACAGCTGTTGAAAATTAAATTACTATTTGGGTCAAAATTTTCAAAATTAAACATAACATCCCAAAAAAGTTTTTCTTATATCTGTATATAAATATTAATAATATTATGTAGATTTAATTTTTTTTTTGTATGCAATAAAGTTAAAATTTTGCAAAAAAATTATCTTTTTATGTCTAAAATTTGGAAATTCAGTACAAAAGTCTTCATAAGTAGTTCATACTGAAATCATAGAATCTAAAAAATACATTAGGACAACTATTCTTTATAAAGTTAACATAATTTATGTAATTAGAAATTGTACTACCTATATACTATAATGAAATTTTTAATTTATTTTAAGATTTCTATTTGTAGATACTATAAATCTATTTTTGCTATTTTATGCTATTTGCCACTATTAAAGATTTTTAATTTATATAATATATAGTAATAATAATTATAATATACACATAATAATTGATAAAACAAAATAAAATCTATTTACAATAAAAAAAATGTTTCATTTTATCAATACTAGTAGTTATCACTAAACAAATTAATAATTTATAAAAGACTAACATATTCTTTTTAGATTTTTAATTTAATGTATATACTTTTCTAATTTTATTAGATATTTGGTGATAAATACATTTTAATAATAGATAAAAGCCTCTAGTCAAATAAATTTGAATAGGTTCAAAAAAAAAAAGTAATAAAATTGAAAGTAACATAAAGTAGTTATCGGGCATAAAAGAGAATAAAAAAATAAATAAGATAAAGAGAGTGTTAAGTCTTATTACAATAATGGCATTTTGAGCTTGCTTTCTGGTAAAATAAGATTGTGCTGCTAAAAGGAAAAGAAAAAAAACTTTTGTGCCGTGTGTATACCTGTTTACATAGAATTTGATTTTTTTTTAACGTTTTACTTTCATTGAATGTAACAGTTAATTTTTCTACGACTGCGAAAGAAAAATTACACTACATTGACAAATATTTAGTTAAATAGTTAAATATGTCGAGTGTATGCGGGGTTTGGGAATTTATTTTTTTAACAATTATCAAAATTAAGCATGATTATATTTACTGCTTAAAACGTTCAACTATAAATTGTAAAATATATTAATAAATAATAATTTATAATAAGTTTCTTTCATTATAATTCATTTAATTATATGATAAGTGTTGTAACGGACATAATATTTTAAGGTTGAAAACATCCTGGAAGACATAAGGCCCCTAGTCCCCCAATATTCACTCATGTAGGTACCTACAGAGATACAGTTTAATTTTATATATAATTTATTAAATAATAAATTCTTCTTTTTCAAATAAAAATACTTTATTACCAAATTTTACTATTACGGTATTTGAAATATTTTTTTATCATTTAAACGATATCTCTATATTTTATACAATTTTATTTATTTCTTAATATGTGACAGAATGAACACATTTGAAAAAATGTTTTTTTATGTATTAAACATGTTGAATATATTGAATTAATATTATTTTATTGAGAAATATTTGAAATTTGTATGATAGTAGATATATGGCGGTGTGTGGAACACCTCATAAGAAATGTCAAGATCCATCCCTTCGGGTATCAAAACAATAAATTATTTCAAACAATAAACTATTTGTTCAATAATCGAAATACATAGGGCATAAGACTATAGGTACATACATTTGCCGTAAATATAATGAATGTTAAAAAAATCAATCTGATAAGAAATTTGATTCTTTTGCGAAAACAGTATTTGAAAATCAAACAAAAAAATTGTAAACTAATTCCGTTAAAACACTTTTAAATATTCCAATTTTAAAAACAACCCACAACAGTTAACATTTTTTTTTTTTTTTGATTATTTTTATATTTTTTAATATTATTATAAAAATATTATATTTATTAATAATCGTTCACTCCCGCTATCAGATAAAAGTTTATAAATAATCATTAAAATAACATTTAATAATTGAAATAATATACTGTGTAAAAATTGAAAAAGAAAGTAAAAAAAATATATACACAAGAATCTTGTGATAAGATTCATAAAAATATGACACGAATGATTTATAATTATAATATAAGAGAAATAATATTTAAATTATCTAATACTGAATAAAAAATAAATTACAGAAAGAAACTTAAATTACATGATAATATGATATTCATATTATATTTACACAGAAAATTTTGAAATTTCAAAAAGTTGTGTAGTAATATATTAATGAAGTAAATTATATAATAAATATTTCAATACACACATTTTGTCATATATATTTTATTAGGATTATTGTTTAAATATATTTAAACCGGCGCGTTGAATAGGCAATTTAAGTACTTTGATGGCTAGGCATCGCGTAGAAAAGTATCTTAAGTGATTTTTGATATTAATGCATTTATCATGAAAATATTTTATTACTTTAAGGACATTCACGTTTACTGTTTGATAGCAAACGGATTTTAACTATGAAAAATGATTATAGTTTGAGTAACATCATAGTTTTTTTTTTTTTTTTTTTTTTTTTTTAACAATGAATCCATCATCCAGTAAACGAAGTTCGAAGTTGCTATTTGAACATCCAATGAATAATTATAATACAATTAATTGTATAATTCAGAAAGTACATTCAAATTTCTTATTAAATGTATATTTAGTTGATTTAATCCACTGACAAAGCGATATAAATAAATTGCTATGTGCGTGTCATGATTGTGTTTGCGCACGTGTGTGTATGGGATGGAGAGGAAGTGATAAATATATGTCACATCAACAATAAAATACTACCAAAACTGCTTTAAGTATCAACGGCCAAGTGTTAAAATGTCAAAGCGTTGAAGTATTTGCGTATATTGTACGCGATGACATCGCCACTAAGGCTGTCGAACTCTTAGGCACCCACTTAACTTGCACACAGCTCTAGCTGTGTCGTTCACTCTCAACATCAGCCATTGTAAAAAAATATGAGTGGTTCTTAGAAAATGATCCCTACAGTTAATTAATATGTACGAATCAATTGTGGTATACTAAAAAGACTCCAAAGTTTCGGCAACTAGCGTAAAAATATGTCCAGAAAACAATGAAAACTTACTGGCGGAATAATTCATAAACGCACATTATGTAAACGAGAATGAATTTTAAATTCGTATATCACATCGAGAACAACGTAATATAACAGTTATACTAATAGTTACTATTAATATTATTAAAAACATACGATCGATTCTTATGATACAATAACCGTGATCCAATGGATTATTTAATACAGAACGATGGAAAATACTTTAAGTTCATTACATATGATCACACAATATGCAATGCTCAAAATTTAGTAAGTAAAATGGTTTACTTATAATTTAATTTTACATAAGTCTTAATGTATATTTTAGTATGTTTAAAATGAATAATATTGTCCTAAAACTTTTGCGTATCAAAATCATAACAGCAAAGTAAATTTTTTCAATTTTCAGTTTTTTTTTTTAATAAAATAATAAATAATAATTATACCTTATTTTTAAATTTCGAATTAAAATGCCAAATCGTATAAAAAGAAATGTATGTCATTTATATGGTTATTTTAGTGGTAAAATACATTTTTAAGGGCATTTATGGCTATATCTTATTTTATTAGTGCATATTCGTTTAGTTTTAATTTAATTTAAATCCGGTTACTAATTATAATAATTTCTGTTCAGATTGAAAACATTTTAGCACGGAGTTTATATTTCGAATGTACTGCTTACATTCCAATAAAAATATATAATGGATCTGAATCAAACAAATTTCTGATGATCATTATGAGAATTGATTATATTTTATAGTTTTTTTTTATACGTTTTAGTATTGGCTACACTTAAAGTAATTTTTATTCAACATCTGTTTATTCCACTGCTCAGTATAATAATTATTTAAGAAAAAAGTTATGAAAAAAGGACAGCTTACTATATTATCTTCTGCTAGAGACCAAGTTTTGCACAAACTTAAGTACATTTTTGACTTACATAGATATATTATTTAATGTGGTTTCGTTAAACTGTCAAACGTACAAATAATTCAAACTTTTGCTATATAAATGCTTACAGATCATTTACAAAGTCTCTTAATATGTTATGAAAAAGCTTCTTGATGACTTACGAAGAAAAATAATTATAATATCAAATGCTGTCATCTTCTTAGTACAATTTTGATGCGATTCCATTGAAACAAAAACCCTTAAACCTTTCAGTTCGAAGAAAAGACACAAGACAATACTTAAATGAATCAAGTGTAGACTTGTGTAATGATCTCCTTAGTATACAAAATTGATTCGTGTTAATATGATTTTGCTTCAGATAGTTTGTCTTTAAGACAATTATTTACTGATACTTTTATCTACTTAAATATTTTAGATGAAAGTATCGTGTAAAATATTATAATAAATTTACATTATTATATAAAGTGAAAATTCCATTTAACGAACTACCATTTTACGAAATTTTCTGTTTAACGAAATATTTATAAGAACTATAACCTTCATTTTTAAATAAAATTTAATTCTTTTTAACAAATTCCTCCATGTTACGATTTTTTTTTCTTGCTTATTCGAATTTGTTGTATGGATGTTTCACTGTTATAAGTACCAATACATCTTTATTATAAACGAGTAAAATATATTTGAATTTATTTATTATTAAAATATTTAAAAATGTTAAGATAAAAATGAAAATTAATTTTCGTTTTACTTTGTAAATATTTTATACGCATTATAATAAATTTGTTACCGTTAATATATTTTATTTTTATTTCCATTTATTTAAAGTAATTTATTAAAGTATAATTAAGTTGTAATACTATTTATTATATTGCTTATATATTATATAAAGTAGGTCATTAAATCGTATTAATTAAAATAAAATGTAACTATAATAAACTGCTTTTTTAACACCATGGAACACTAATTAAATAATAAATAGGTAACTCCTATTTAAATAATTTATCTTTGAACCTGTTAAAAAGTATTTTTGAACTTACATTAAACCTATTTGACAACTTTAATTTAGACTTTATACATTATATCACTTTTTATTATTATTTCTGAAAGGCTTTTGTATTTTAGTTTTAAAACTTCACTAAATGACATTTTTATTGTTTTGATAACTTAATGTAATGTAATTATTATAACACTAATATAATATTAAGCTATTATATAATATTACACAATATACGAATTTATATTATGAATTTTGCTTATTTTAATGTTTAAGCTAATGAAATGAGTTTAGCATTAATTATTATCTGATTTTCTGAATACTGTACACATTATACATAATAAACATAAGTATGTATTATCCTAAATTTAAATCTAAAAATTATTTTTGAGTTCTAAATTTTCTGTTTGTGTACAATTGGAATTTAAACTGCCAAATTACCATGTATCGTTATAAATAATCTACAGTACAGTGTATATACAGTATAGTTCAATTTTAACGGTCTTTAAATAATAAAAAAAAAAATTAAAAAGTGGATAATGACTAATGAGATAGTTAAAAATATTTCTATAACGTGTCCCTCTATAATTTTTCACCACTGTATCATATAACATTATATTTTGTGTTTGTTCGTTCGTCACTGGAACAAATACGAGTATAAACCGATAACACGCCATGTCATAATATTATGGCAAGTATCATACACAAATGCACAAATAATAAAAAAAGAATCATTTGAGTTTTTTATTGTAATTTTTTTTTTCATGTGTGCCTTATAATAAACCTACACGTATACAAGAACTACATAAAATAAAGCTCTAGAAGACTTGTTTAGCACGTATTATATAATATGTATACACAAGAAATTAATTATGTCACTGAATGACATTCAATTATATCGAGCACGGTAAAAATACGAAACATGTTTAATAGAAAAGTCTCCGACAATAGGTTGTAAAGTAATCAATGCAAACGCTGTTTGAAAAATTAACGATTTGACCTTTTACAGTAGACACTATAGAAAGTTTAGACGTAAAGCGTAGAGTGTTTTTTTATCCATTGTAATGGTCATATTTTGGCATTTAAAACGTGCATAGGTTAAAGCGATAACCTTGATCCTTCACGAACATTTCCAGAACTCTGTGATTGTAAACTGTGTTATTAAAGTAAACTTATAGGTCTTCAACAAATAATTTACTACGTGCAGTATATAACCAGACTTATACAACCCAACAAATCTCAAGGCTTTTATTAAAAAAAATTCGTTTATGTTATTTAGAATGAAAACATTTTACAATTTTTTAGTTAATGTTTTATTTAGAACTATACAGTTTTTTTCAACTCTACTATATATAAGCATTATAGAATGACGTGGGACCACAAGGGTCAGGATATGATGTTAAATTTATATTTAAAGTAAATAACATTACCGATAATATTAAAAATGTAGCAATAATATCTAATTGATAATGACGTAATGACCAGAATACGGAAACAATTCTTGTTTAAGATAAAAATAGATAACATGGATAAATATTGTCCACAAAACCAAATTATATAGAAAATATAAATTTTATTTTTATATTGGTAAATAAATAAAAAAAATATTTTGATTAAGTAATTCGTTTTGTATTATTTAATATTAAATATTTCGTTTTCCGTTATGTTTTGTTTAAAAAATATTATATGGGTGTATTATTTTATTAACATTTTATTTTGTACTTGTATTTAATATAACGTTTAAAAATTACAATCGTTTTTGGTCATGCATGACGTTTGCAGGCCCTGTGGAATAGATAATATTATACACATATTATTTGCATAGTTTATATGACTGGTACAAATGTTTATAACAATTATCAGTGTCAATTCTGATTATTACGTTCTGTAGTACTACTCTTATTTTATTTTATGCGTTTTACAACAACAAATCATTTTTTTTTTATTACAACTACCGACCAAAATCAAAGTGCCCATCTAATGGATCGTGTTTATATCACAGCCAATATATTTTACACCTATATTATTTAACATGGTAATACTTGCTATACAATAAAATAATATAAATAATATTATATTTATTTATTATGTGTACACAGTATACTAATTAATTTAAAAGTCAATATCCCTAATTCAAAACTTGGCGTAATTATTACGTTATATTATATAGAATCAAAAACTACTGGACCGATTTTTCGCAAAATGGTCAACGTTATCCAGAAACGGTTTATAGTCATTGAAATCTTTTATAGACATGGTTCAAAATCACACAATTTCCCTTAATAAACGCAAATTTTAGACCATTCAATACAACATACATTTGTATGATAGTTAGAAGTTAAATATTTATTATCATTAAACAAATCTTCGTAAAAATAATTGCATAATATATGAAATCTCATAAATTAGGTATGCATTATAGATTATACTTTAATTGGAATAAAATGTGTATCCTAGTGTTTTTAAATATTCTATTAAATTAAATTGATTGCTTATAATTTTATAATTTTTATCAAATATAATAACTGGTGTGCTGTTTCTAACGGTAATATGATTTTAGATAAATGTGTGTAGTATTAAATGGTACGATTTTGGAAAAACTGTCCGGAATCAGTACATAAAAGTATGCAGAGAACGAAGACCTTTTTTGAAAGTGTGTGGTTATAATGACCACCGAATCCGTCTATAGCACTTCTGATACCCTCCTAAAAACAATTAGTAATAAAATATATAATAATGAATAATATGTCTTAAATGTAGATGACTTGTATACAATTATTACATATAGAATACAAACCATTATAACTCATTTTATGATTTACAAAAAATAAAATGTCAACAACCGCTTGTATATTTTTATTTTCTAAAAATCCATTGATTTCAAAATTTGAAAATATTAATTTAAAAATTACAGTAGATTGTATGTTATCTTATGTATCTTACAGTTTTGAATACCTAGTGTGCAGCCAGAAACAAATACACTATTAATTAATTAATTTTTTTATTGACCGTATTAACATTAGCAATGTTGGCCATGATACGGAATCTAATAATAATTACTTATTTTCTTATATTCGTTTACAATACTTTTTAGAAACTGATTTTGCAATTTATGTATATACCAACTGTATTGAATATTGAATTATATTTCTGTCAGTATAGTTAATGGTTACTATAATTAAATTCATTGCAAGCGATTTAAAATTAATTTATGGTTAACGAATTGAATTTAGATTATTATCTTAAAAATATTTTACGATTGAATCGATGCAATGTCAGTTAAGTTACTATTTGTGTGTAACCATCAACAAACGTTTGTTATTTTCCATTTTCGATATCTTTTTTCTACATTCTATGGCACAGCGTAGTGTATTAGCGACTATCGTATCAATATGCTTTTGATCTCGACCTTGTGTATACTGGTAATCACAAACTCAAAGGTATAATTCGGAAGTCTAAATTAGATTATTAGCCCAGCTGTAATTACACGTCAGTAGTCGTTTGTTCTCTGTTGTTGTTTGGATATGTGTAGTATAGCTCAAATACGCTATGTTCGAATTAATTCCTATTTAATAATGATATCATATTAATTAATTTTTACGAGAACTTTCCCAACTGCATATATTGATGGTGGGAGAGGTAAAGTGCTCGCCCAGGTACTTAGTTGGATCTTTTGTTAGTGATTCTATAATGCCGATTCGACATCGCTATAGCTAGTATAGGTGGTTTCCGGGTTTGTGTAAAATGTAATTTGCATACACCCTATTATCAACGTTTAACCTTATGTTCAACTTTTGAAGCCACAGTAGACTTGATCGAGGGATCATTGTATAGTCTGAAGTTTATACGAAAGGTATGGGGTATCTATATTTACTTAGAGTATAAAGCAATCCTTTGCCAAAAGCCTAAGACAAGTTAATGAATACTCTCCGAGGATATTTATTCACGTCGAAAGTTCCGCTAATCACGTAAGTATGGTGTGAAGAAGTCGATTGACGGTCGAGTGTTTCTTATTTCTCTACGCTCGTGCAATATTATTGAATTTAAACAAATATTGGTCTTATTCACTCGAGAAAAACATTCTCTCGTTTTGATGCTTTCTACAGGAAAAGCGATATCGATGTGAAATGTCAAGAGTTGATCGTTGATTTATATATATTTGTGTAAAAAATATAAAATATATATATTGCTTTTCACTTTCCGATTCGTATTTACTCAAGTACCTTATGCGACGTTACGTTAAATAAAAAACACATTATCTTACTTGTAAGTATAATTAGGACGTATTTTGTTAGTAGTTATTTAAATATATAACACATGACAGCTTCTATAAAATCTTTTTTATTTTTCTTCTTGGGTTTCAAATTATGCTAATTTTTGATCTAAAAAAATAAGTATATTTATTTTTATTATTAATTTTATTGCCTAGTTATGTTTATTACTACTCGGATTGGTAATTGAGTTTAGATTATTGGAATGTATTATTTCAAATCTGAATTAATTGTATAAGTTTGTTTGAACATAATTATAATTGTTGTTATTTAATGTGTGTATAGATACTACAAACGGTTTACTTATATTTATTTTAAATCTCTATAGTTGATTTTATATATTTTCACTTAACAATATGTTATTGGTTTGTGATTGTACTCAATGATGTATTCACTTTTATTTATTTATTTTACCAAGAGTTGTAAAATCGAATAACATAAAATATTTTTTATTACAAAGAATAAAAAACAAAATAACAATCAGAGAGGTATACCATTTTCTTTCAATTGTCAACAAAATATTTGCTTTAATATAAAATACTATAAAAATATTATATTTCTATATAAATAGTTATATTTTTATAAAAAAATAATTTAAAATATACTTTATTATCTAAAATTGAATGTGTAAGAAGAGAACATAGTATCGTATAATAAGTATATTTTTTCCGCTCAATAATTAAGATTATAAGTAGATTTCATAAAAATTAAATTTAAAATACCTCAATAAGGTTTGGATTGACCTGGTTGGCTAAACTAGATATAAACTTAAGGAAAACTTTTAAAAAGTTTATGTTTAAGGTAAATATATTTATATATTTTTATGTTAGGAGATATTTTAGGTAGATACTATTTTTATCTCGATGATTATGGTTAGGTAAGACATGGCGTGCTTGATAAGATATAATATATAATTTATTCAAACCTAGCATGCGTAATGAATTTCAAAAAACGCATAAGAGAGAAGTACACATTACTAAAAAGAATTTATAAAATACTGATGCACCGATAAAATATGTTTGATAATTTGTCTATAATAAATGATTTTTATATTAAAGACTAAATTTATAGAGTTTCCACGAACGATAATTTGGGAAATATTTAGAATACATAAAAACCACTTATTATAAAATTTATTTTTTTAAATATTTTATTTTGACACTAAAGTGTATACTTTTTTAAATGGTTATATATTTTTTTTTTTTTTGTTAAGTAATATGTTAAATAAAATCAAATATTGAGTAAACGTCTTAAAGTAAGTTGTAACAATTATAGGTATCAATCCATTTTAAATAGTAACTTTCATAATATGGATACACATTAAAATTTTAACTATTTAGCTTATATAATAATATTATTATGTATATGCATTTTAGTATTTTTAAAAAAAATACTGCTGAGTAAAATATTCAAATTATTACTCTGATAAAATCTCTAATTCACTATAAAGGGACATTACTCAAAACCTAATAATTTTTTTATTTAAAATGGTTTACTAAATATTCCATACTATGGTTCGCGTGAATTTTAATGCAAAAACAAAAATGATTTTAATATTATAACAAGTTATAAATATAACTATAACTAGGTATTTAAAATATTATGTTATAGTAACTGAAAATATTTGATACATGTAGTAAGCCTATATTATCATTGTAAGTAATTATCTGAAAAAAGCATAGCAAATTAGCGAAATATTAATGTATAAAAAATATTTATAAATATGATTTCAGAAACTATATCATTTTTTTTGTAGAATAACATAAATGAAAATGCATATTTTAAAGTTGCAAATACAAATCGTTTGCGATGTAGTTATTTGTAATAGGTGATACGAGTTAGTCACATGGGATCAACCTAAATAAGGTTAACCTTATATTTTTATGTAGATATATTGGTGAACCAATATGTTTATAAAAATATGAATACAATTTTAATATAGAATTTATAAAATATATGAGCAGGCGTATATTATATATATATATATGCAGTCTGTGCCAGAAGAAATAGGTGATAATGATATTAAAGGGGACAGGAAAATAAACAACCAAAATTAAAAAAAAATTAATTATTTAATAACAATGATATGTATTAAATTATACTTAAAAAATAATATAAAAAAGTGGGAAAGTGGGTATCGCTCTGCTGTATAGTAGAGATGGAGAGTAGGTCACTTGTCTCTATAATAGATGTGTTAAATTTGAATGCAATGACAGATATCATTGTATACGAAAAACGATTCTGAACGGAGATGATTTGTCAGTCAATGATAATCAGTAAGATATATTATATTATTACCTATATTTAAATTATAATACGAGTATATCATTATTTTACATGATTTCGAAAAAAATTTCATTTCATACGCTCATAACATTTTTAAATTTTGAACGGAGTGATGAATGTATTGATTTTACAATGATATGTGTTTTTATTTTTTATTTTTGTGTCTGTCATCACGTTTTGGAGTTGTAATGATGCTTCGATATAATTTTATATGTTGATTTTAACCTCTTATTACAAATAATACATTATAATACATCAAATTCAATGTATAAACTTTTGATTCTGATTTGTCCAAAATTAAAATACAATTACCAACGTTTCAGAAAACTTATAGGTTATTGTTATTTTTTTTTTTTATGAAGATTTGGTCCATTTATCAGATGATTTTGATAAACTAACGTTTATAATAATATAACACAATATTATATTGTTTAAATCTGTAAATGTATCATTTAAACATTTGTTGATTGACCAGTGAACATTTAAGACTCTTGTTTTATTTTATTTTTTCGAGACATTATGGAAATTATCGAATGCCTATGGTATTATATTTAATAGCCATTTTAGCATTTGTTTCATCTTTTTCAAATAAACAATAAAATATTATTTTTCCACGGTTGTTAATTGCTTTCGTTTGCTCGTCATTTCGGAATAAATATGGAGTTTAAATGAAACATACAGTATACAGAAAACTATACACTGACTGATTATTTAATGTCCTTTAATATTTTGATTTTTCATGAAATTCATTTTCGTCATGTATTATGGATAATATGATCAATAAATTGCACGGTAATGATTATAATGATGCTATAACAACTAATAAAGATATTTATATATATATCTATAAAGTAGTAAAAGATTTGTATCTGTTTCTTTAATTTTAGGGTAAGTGCTTATGTTACTACAAAATATGTCTGATTTCTACTGTACTTAAATCAAAAATCACTATTTTACACATACTATGCTTAAATAAATTTGACTAGGTATAGAATCTGATTATACCTGAAGTACTATATTATTCTATTGTTTTTATAAATGTTTTACGTGACGTAAAGAATGGTTGTTGTTTTATAAAATGTTATAAAGAGTTGAATAAAGATAAAAAAAAAATAACTGAAGAAGATCTATAATATATTGTAATTTTAAAATATATTACTTTTAAATTGTACAACAATTAGTTTTTGATTTTCCATTATATTTCATAAGAACAAGGTAATAATAATAATTATTTAAACAAATTAATAAATTATTATTTATTATTTAAACAAAAAAAGTGAATTGGCTGAGTTTATAAAATGTTGATTAAAAACAAAAACTGAGTATGGATTACATTTCGGATATAATGTTTAATGATATTCAAATGACAAGTACCATGAATTAAATCATAATGTGATATTCAAAAGCTAATTATTCTTCAGTACATATCATATAATTGTCTCGACGTTATAATTCAAATTCAAATTAATTATTTTGTTAATTATGTATTATTTTCACCGTAAAACTAAGTTGAACAATTGAGTAAATTTTTGTTTTCATATCAATATTTTATTGTATGGTAAAGAATCACTGTTATTCTGTTTAAAAAAAAACAACTGATAGGTATTCGGCTGAATTCAATTTTATCTTAAATATAATAGTATCTATAAATCTATAATAACTATAGACAAACAATATAACTAATGAAATTGAATGATTTATATTATATATAAAAAAAAAAAAAAATGCTGTATAATCGGTTTGAAATAACATTTTTGTAATGGCCGAGGAAACAAAAATTTTAATAGATTTGGTGGATTATTCATTATCGAATCAATTTGTATTTGTTTCTTCGTTTTTTTTTTTTATAGCTGTAGATGTATAAAAGTCGTACATTTGGAAAGATTTATTTGTGTAATACGTTTATATCAATTATATATATATTATGTTACGACATCATGATCATGACGAAAAGAAAATCAATTTAAAACATTAATGTATATAACTATATATATTAATGTGTAATATTTTATAATAAGGTCATAGGTACACGCCGTAGAGTTTGTTTTAATATAAAAAAAAATAAAAATTTACAGTATTAATAATAATGTTTTTGTATATATTTCATACGCGTTTTATTCTCAAATGCAAATACTTATACTTATAACATTTAAATAATATATTAATTTATTGTTTTATAGATGGAAAAACTATTTTGACTCGGTCAACTCGTATTTGATTAAAAATGCGATGTAATTAAATATACCGGGGGAAAAGTGAAATATTAATTTTGGAAAATAAGTTCAGGTTTTAAGAAAACCTTGAAAATTCTCGTTAAGCTTGTCCACTTTTCCGTGGTAAATTTTTTTTTTTAAACCTGGCGCCCACGACAGAACACAACAAACTGTCATTATATTATTATTATTTGTAATTATCAAAACCACTGCGAATAGATAATGTCGCGTCGGTCACGCACGAAAGCATTCAAATCATTATTATTATTATTATTATTATTATTATTATTATTATTATTATAATCATTCGAATCCCGGTCAATAGGAGTGTCGGGACAAAATATGGAGTTTGAAAAACGAAACTAATAAGTATGTGTGCGTGTGTACGGTGTGCATACACGCGAAACGGCGGCATGCCGTAAGTACTACATCGCATAGCTAGCCGAACAACCAACCGTATTCGTCGTGGTCGGAGACGTACAATAATATTATTATTATTTATTAGGTATCGTTTCACCGGGCTAAGACGTTTTCGTATTCGTGTCTGAGTTCCGTCGACATATTATTGTGAACGGGTGAGTGATGTGCGCACACGCGCGGCACGCGTGTTAATGTCAAAGCCAGTTTTCCATAGTAATATTATTTGTCCCGTTAAGAAAAGAAGAACCCGATATCGTAATATTTTAATAAACGGTTGTATTATGCAGGGATGTCTGAGTATCTGTTGTACGTGTATGATATAAATAAAAAAAAAAGTTAATATTTAAAAGTAATGCAAACAGTTGGAAACTAAAACGAAATTTTGTTATTAATTTTAAAATCAAAAACCGATATTTAACACAGGATGAGGGAAACCACCCCATTTCAAAACAAATATGATATTTGGTAGACGCGTACGCCGTCAAATATTTTACATTTTATTTATGTCAATTTATGTCACCCCTTCTGATTTTTCCATAACACGAAAACTAAAAAATGAGCATTTTTTCGTGGTGAACCTACACAATACATGCAATGTATTATTTGTGTTATTATTGTTGCTGTTGTTGTTGTTATTATTGTTGTTAATGTTTGTACCTTCGTTATTATTACCATTACATTTCAGTAGAGGAGGTGGGTTATACAAACGTACTTCAGCCACATACAGACCACATACAGAAGTACCAGAGAGCGCATACAGTGAAAATTCTGTTGGTTGAACAAGGCTTAAAAGACTTAATTTAGTCATCGGTAACTACAGTAAAATTAATACTTGCAACACAAATATCATGTGCCGTCGACCAAACGCAAAGAATGATGTCCAATCGATTATTCGCAAACAAAATTTTATCATACACAAGATTATTTAAAACGCACGCTACGTCTTGTGCGGTTAAAATGTAATTAATAAACTTTAAAACACTCTCATGCATAGAATTTTCATTTTAATTATTATTTTTTCTATTTATAAAACGTATTAAAACAATTTATTTATATTAAGTTAACAAAAAAAAAATTCCTATTTGAATATTTACAGTTAAATTGCAGCAAAAAACAGTTGTTTTTTCGAAAATTGGTTTTCAATAAATATTGTTAAAATTTTGATAAAATTTAATGGTTTAACATAGAATAACAATTTTGGTTATATTATTTTAATCCAAAAATATTATTATAGTTAATAATATAAAAATGCAATAATTTTGGATTTTAAAAAATATACAGTTTGTGTTTTGATTTAATTTTAGAAAGAAGTATTATTAAATAAAAAATTAATTCGATGATTTTATTTTTGAGTAGAAAAATAATATTGATAATTCGAATATAGTTGATGAGGTATTTAAATGAAAATATTTAAAATATCAATACGTATATATAAAAAAAAACATTTTTTTTTTTATTTTAAAAGTATTCTAAATGTGATTCTGATTCTACTCTTGAGAGTTTTGCCGTTTCGGTTAACTCGGTTAACTCTGTCAATTTTGAATTTATATTTATATCAATTTATATTCTCCAGTCGTAAAACTCATTTTCTTCAATGGCACAGTAGTTTACTAAAATCGTTACTTTTTAATAAGCAACCATTACATAAAGACATCATGATTACCAAAGACCGTAGTCCACAATACATAAAGCGAATTTTTTTGCTTACGTGCATTATGTAAAAACGAATCTCAGAAATGCCGTTTTCATTATACTATTATACACACAGTTAAGACCAATCTTACTTTGGACCTTAAATATTTTTGTATATGACATCAAAGACCTGAAAACTGAATAACTGGTACAATGTAGTTGAGGTTAATTCTTTAAATGGATAGTACCTAATTGTCTAGCTTTATTGAAGAAGTTTTCAGTACAGTTTATTATATAAACATTTTAAATACAAACAAAAGCCCCAATATGATACACAATTATTCAAATTTATGTTACGAATCAGTTATTAAATTTAAGTTAGAGATGTTTTCCAAAGCCTTAGCATCGTATATTTAAATACGTGTCCCAGGCCAGATGGAATCACCAATATTCTATTACGTCACTACAGACACTTATCTTTCTTATTTATTCCTATTTATAAAATATTTAACTATTTATTAACTGTATGCATAGGTGTTCTCTTTTATTTTTTTCTCTCTTTATATCTTTTTTTCTCTTTTTTTATTATTCAATGAGAAAAATATTTTTATTATGTCTGCTTATAGGTCAGACAATAAAACCATGGTTTATAACTATAATAGACCTATAAGCAAAACCCTTGGAATACTATTGACATTTAAACAAAATAAAATAAAATAATAAACTAAGATAACATTTCTTGCAATTCGGTTAAGATCAAGTTTCACTAACAATACAAATACATAGAAATGAGCACCTAAAGGTTATTATTGGGCTATTTAGTTAGGTAATCATAGCATTTGAGAATGTTGATTATGGTACGTTTCCGCGTTAAATTAACTTACTATATAACATAGCATAATATCCTAATGATAATATATACATATTTTAACTTGTTAAAGTGGCTTACTTAATTGATTTAGTTGTGCATATCTTAGTGATACCGAACATTAAGAAATAACATATCCTAAGATACACTGTGTTTAAATATTGACTAAAACTTTGTACGAGTGAGGTATGTGAATATAAATACTTTGATATAACGATTACAAATACATACCCTTAGAATAATTAGAATAATAACATACAACTATTAAACGACTTCAACGATACCAAAACGCATGCATATGCATATATACACACATAATTCATAAAATCACATTATGTACACACCATACGCTATTTACTATACCATTTAACACGTGTATCATATGAGTAGGGGACGTCGTGATATTTTATTTTTAGAAAGACCATAATGTTCATGACACCACTCGCATTAGTCATGTTCCTTCACACGTTTAGACGAACCTTCTTAAAAACGCTATGTCTTACGTATTTATTCTTTATATTTCTTACAAATCATCCACGCATTTAAGACTTATCCTTATTCGTTTTTTATCCTACTACATATGATTACTATTTCAGAAGCTCATTGATATAATTGTACCTATGCCGTATACTGCTTTACTTATAACGCTTCACCAGATAGGCGTTACCCATTTCCATCTAATGAGATATTGACCACATTTCCACCAAAACGATAGAAAAAAATCTTATTCAAAAATACTATAAAATAATGAAAAAAAGTTTATTATAAATGTTGGTAAATTAGTTTTTAAAGTAATTTTCAAAAATAATTATACATGTAATGTAAATATATATATATAAATATTAAATTGCAATGAACATTGTTTATTTTACAAAACTTTTTTATTTATTAAGGATATTTTTCGTTACATAATTATTAATATTATATACTTGTATTACAAATCATATTATATCATTTAATAATAAATTGTATTTTTGTATGTTTTTGACCAACTCACGATTTATTATTATTATTATTATTGCTTAATTATGCTTATAATAATATAATTATATAAAAATAATTGTATCAACATTTATAATATATTAATATTATTTATACTAATAGTCTTTTAGATAAACTTATTATATTACATATTTTAATAGTATAGAGAGTGTTTTGATAGAAAAGAGAAAGTTTTGGTGAAAACTTGTTACGCCCGACCAAATTATATAAAACTTATTTCTTTTAGATGAGGGTAGATGTATTAATAAAAGTCTATAAATAACACCTCGAGCAGCAATAACATTTTTAAAAATCTGATGCCCAAGTGCCCAAATACCTATGCGATATTTTTGTCAAAAAACAGCTGAACCTACGTAGTATAACTAAATGATTAGGTAATAGTAATATCAATAAATTATAAAATATCCTTAGAAATAGAGGTTAACACGCTTGAGTCTCCGCTAAGAATCGTTTTTTTTTTATGTAGTTATTTATAATTAAGTTAAAATTTAACAATTCAACACATCCATCGTTACAATGATCTACTATATGACTAAGTACTTCGAAATACTTCAAAACATACTATACGCAGTAGTATTTTCCAACGTATTGGTCACGAAATATATTTGATGGGTAGTGGTAGGTTAACTACAATGATAATAATTTATTATAGTAGCATTTATATGTCAGAATAATTTATTTTTGATTGAGTGCCTACTTGAAATTATTTATACTATTTAATATACAAATACTATAACATATTGCTGGCAACTGAATACCAAGTCATCGGTAAAGTAAACCATGACATTTGCATTATAATTTAATGTAGCTTAAACTATACTCACCATAACTAATACTTTGTAAAATTAAGTATTTATATTAAAATTGATAGTTTGATAAATAAATCTAACTTATTGAGTATACAAATATTATAGTAATATATCGATGAAAAAAATTTGCAAAGGAATCGCACCAAAAATAATAAATAAGCACCAATACTGTATTTTACACAACAGATTTTTATGTTTAGTTCTAAAATCTTCTTGGTAAATTATTTTCAACTGTCGAGCATTACATATTAGTATAATATATACGCTAATAAATACAGTGTGAAGTTCCCGAATTACTTACGTTTTAATTTGATTTAGAGTTTTTTAGTATTTCAATGCAATTGGAATTTCATGTATTTAAAAGGTGCTTGCAAGCAAACTTTAGAGGTAAAAGAATTTAATTAGTGAAATAAAAATGTTTCAAAAATTTCTAAAGATTGTTCTTCCATATTATCATAAGTTCAAAGTTTCATCAATTGAGGATAAACTATTTAGTAAATTGTAAAATGACTTCATAATTAAAATTATATATTGAGTATTGACATATTACTTTCCACCTCAATCGATCGATTGGTTAATATAGACAAAATATAACTGAACAAAACCACACGAAAAATACAAAACCACCATTTAGAATTCCTTTGAGCACACGTCTTGCACATTTTATACTTATTTTTTTGTTTTGAATTCTAAAAAAATACATCACAATTAAGACGTAAAAATCTATTAATTTTGTCTGTTTGGTGAGAGGGTGGTAGAATGTATGTTATATTTTAGTTATATTTTAACATATATTAACTACTATGTATATTTTAATATTTATTCATACCTAGTAATACTTAGTTATTAAAACTAAAAACTGCAACTACTCTAAAAATATTTAAACCTATTAATCAATTAATGAAGCTGAAATGTATAGATTTTTACAAATAAGGAGGTTCATCGCTAGTTTTTTTTTAATATTTTAGTATTTTATAAATTTTTTTATAAAGATTAAACCATTTTTTTTTTATTATTATTAATTTCATGTTAAAAATAATAATAACTATTACTAATTTTAAGAATATTACTTTTTAATGATGTGATATATTTTTAGTTTCATTTATCAAAGAAAAGCATTATGTGTCTGGATATGGTCATAAAATAGAATTTCGAATGATTTGTTTGTATAAGCGAAGTAAGAGTGTGGACAAAAACGTTGTATATACTCTCTTTACCATTCCATTTTACTTATCATAACTTTAAATAACGATAATTAATTAATTACTTATTCGAAATTTGATTTTTGTATAATACAATTTTCAGACAAAAATTCAGCTACGAAATATAAAATACTAAATTTATGTTGTAATTTAAAAGTAAAATATTTTAAAAAAAAAAACAAAAAACAAAAGCGGTAATAATGTTTTAAATAATTAGATATTATATACGAATAACTTTAATTTAAAAGATTTAAATAATTTATTATTGATGTGAAATATCTTATGGCGTGGTACGGTAGTGAGATAATAATAATAATAATAATAATAATAATTAAAATAATAATAATAATAATAATAATAATAATAAATAACAATAATAATTATAATAATAATTTTTAACATTATTACCAAAAGAAAATTGTTGATGTTTCACATCTGCCAGGCGTCCCGCGACGGCTCAGTTTTGTTTTTTTTTTTTTTTGGTACATAAGCTAGATACTATACATTTAACTCGTTGTTGATACACATTATATTATATTATATTATGTTATATTATATATTATATTTTAATTTAGAGAACGGTTGCCACACTGTTAATATTTAATTTTACAAACACTTTTGATTACACCATATATGTTTTACAATTTTAACTTGATTTTATAGAAACACGAATTTATTTTTCAATAAACTTGATTAGTTAAGAATAATAATAATAAAGTAAAAATTCGAAGTTCATGTTTTTCAAAATAAAATATAATTCACCCAGAAAAATGTTTGTTAATTTATTTATTTCTATGGCATAACTATAACTGACGAATATAAACTATACATAAGACATACAATAACGCATGTATCATATGTTTATTAAGAAAAAGAAAAATGTAAGTGATAAATAAAGATCAGTAAGCAATAGCAATAGTAATAAATAATATTGTAAGTTAACGCAGCTGGATTATTAATTCATTCCTACCTAAATTTATAAATTTATATATAATTCTCGTATCTATAGCTTATGAAGTAGCATTGTTAAAAGCCTTCAGGTCTTATTGAACCATATTTTACTTTGAATGACATATCCGCAATCACAACTTGGGGGTCGGGATCAATCCCTATTTGAACATAATGCATTTACATCTCCAATGCCCTGTTCGAATATAGTATATAAATTACATTTAAATTGGTCCACTCCTTTCTAGCAAGTTAAACCCTGTGGGTAATTTTGTGGGGTCTCTATTGTCTTATAGTTGAGCCAGGTCCAAGGACTCGATTTTTTATGGTAGTCGCAGAGTTGAGAGAAAAATTAGGTTTCTTGAGATCAGTGGCTGTTTGTTTGGGGAAGTTTTCTAGCTTTTAGTTTTTGCGTAAATGTGAGGGTTAAGGCAAATTAATTAATTTGTAATGTTGGGATAAATTTTTTTATCACTGTGTAATTTTAGGGCACTTCAACGTAGTATCTAAACCCTGGGAAACATTTGTGTAAATACTGAAATTAAATCTTTAACAACTTTTTGGCTTCCAAAATTAATTACATCAATTCCCGAATCTCTTTTGAAAAAAGTCGATAATATTATGTGTTTAATTTCTCAGAATTTTAAATTAGGCGACTGTATGAATGCATTCTCGCGTATAAAATATTATTATCATAAAATAATTTTAGATAGGTAAATTGCGTTTAAATAAACATATGTCGAATATACATAAAACAAAAAACCTAATAGAAGAATTATAGTTAATACAGTGAACTTTTGATGTTGTTTTTTTATTATATTAATGTAATTAAGTAATATGTATATTAACAATTGCACAGTAATGTATAAGGATTTTTGTCTGTTGTTTGATATTCAATTTCAATACAATTTATATTTTATTATTATATAATTGCAGTAGTCAGTGTATGTCTGTAATATTCCACACTTAATTGGGTTTGAGAATTAAATTCTATATTATTTTACGAGTATAATCATAGTAGGAAATAAATTGAAATAAATTAAGGTATATTATTTTGATGGTTTATAGTAACTTATAATATAAAAATGTGTATTTTTTTGTAATATGGATATTAATTTATTGTTTAACTCATTTTTGAAATAATCTAATTAGTAGCGTATAACTACTAAGTATTGTTTTTTTATGTTGAACAATGATAAACATAAAAAAAAAATATATTACGTAACTAAGTAACTGATCTACTGATTACTGTATATTAGGTTTTAAGCAGGAGTATCAATTTATGGATGTGGCAAAACAGTAATACAGGAAATAAATTAAGTTTTGCAAAAATATAGTATTTAAATATGTCATTGAATGTGTGAAGTATAATAATATAAGTTTAAAGTCTTTACGAATAATATTTATTAATTACTAATCACAACAAAACAATTAAAATCGTTATTTTTTGTTTAAATGTTATCTTGATTCGTCCTAATTTGAAAAATGAACATTATAAAATTTTAATTTTATTTGCGTATGAACAAATTACGATAAACTTTATATCACATTTTAAAGGTCTTTGACCGAGCAAACAAACTCAAAAAAGTGCCAATATATTTTGAAAATTTGATCATGTATAAAAACGCTACTATTTGGTGATTATGTATTTATATATATACTGTTATTTGTTTATAAATATAAGTTACATTAAAAAAATCAAAACCTATATTGTCTAAAACTAATTTTTAATTCATTTATTTAAAGTTTATTTTGGAAAAAAATATTAGTAATTTTCACTTTTAACTTCTTATGTACTAGATTAATCCAATTTGCTACCAAAAACCACTCACAGACCTGATAATCTAGACATTAAATAAAAACGAAGTGATATTTCAAAGAATGAAATAACACACATCATTGTAAAATCAATAAATTATTCATCGATCCGCTTAAAATCTAAAATAATATACAACTTATAAAAAACATTAATATTGTATCATTCTAGAAATATGTGAATATAAACCATGAAAAGCCTGACACTGATTAGGTTTATCGTTATATATAAAGGCTATGGGTTATAATATTATATATTACAGATAGATAAAGCAGCTATAATTATACTGGGTGTATTGGATTTATATCTAAAATCAACTAATATTACCATATCTTGACTGTATATCAAGTCAGTAGTTTAACGTACCAATTAATTAATTTATCAAAATGTATGTTATTTATTTACTTTAAGCGTATTATATAAGTATATGTATCCAATGTTTTACATTATTACCTTTATATCAGAACAACTAATATTACAGTAAATAATAAATTAATACCATGATTATGGCCAAAATAATTTTTTCTTTTAATAAATAAATAAATAATAGATCATATGTAATTTATTCATAGATGGATTAGACCTATTATTATAAAATAAAAATATGAAGTTAAATATAAGAATTGTTTTGTTTTTGTACAACATGAATATTAAAAAAAAAAATTAATATATATTTATAATTATGGATTAAATAATTTAATTTAAAACTACTTTCAATCTCAAACTAATAATTTTAAACAAAGGGTATTAATTAGCAAACTTTTTATTAACATACTTTTTTCAATTGTCAAGCTTAAATTAATTAATGATTAATCATTGTGTAAACCTAAAAATCATCATAGGTCTAAAATAATCCAGATCAGTGGTACGTTTAAATTATAAATAATACATTATATAGTATTAATTTAATAATTTATTCATAAAAAAAAAAAAAAAATATATATTTTACATCTGTGTAGCACAATACACAGTATTACAATCGTTGCCATTTTTAATAACAATGTCATTGTTATTTTTTAATGATAAATGATTAAATTAATTCACTGTAAATGTAATAAATACAAAAAATGATGTAAATTAATCACAGCTATGCTATATTAATGTGTTTTAATTTTATAACTGTACATTATGCATTTTTAAATAATAATTTTTACAGAATTCATAAATTATAAAATAAAATACTCTTATATACTTAAAGCTTATTGGTATATTTTAGTGAAAATAAATAATTATACTAAAAGATTTCAATTAAAATTATTTTTGAATTTAATTACTATTAAATATTTTTAATACTTATTTATGCATAAAATATATAAATATAATTTTTGGTGTTCCATGTTAATGCATACATAGTATTTTATTGTATCAAAAAAAGTAATGATGGATCAAAAATCACCATACTTTATATTTAGTTGTGACAATTCAAAACCAACCGATAGCGGTTTAAGCTTTGACAAGTTACGACATCAAATTTACCCATATAATGTTCACAGGTAATATATGAGGCTATTTTATTATTTTTGGGTTTTTTTAGGTGTCTTTAACAATAATGTCCGGTCGAGGTCGAACTTTCTGAGCTGATAAAACAATGTCAAATACCTTTATCGAAAAATAGTGGTTAAATATATATATATATAAAAAAAAAATCTTGCGGTTATAAAAATGGTGAAAAAAGAATCATTCATAGACAAATCAATAATATCAATTTGTCTTTCCTTGCTAACATGGTATGACATTTAGTCGGGAACTTCATGTGAATTCTGCAGTAAAAATAATCAATAGACGTCGACCAAATCTATTTATTATGTATAAATTAATGTAGTTTTTAAAGTTACATTGTTAAAGTAACGCTGTAGTCTAAACAGAATATTTGTCGTTCGAATAAAAATCTATTTCGTGATACACACACCATGTATAATGTATATGTTACCGGTAATATATTTAGGCCATTTATATAATTTCCAGTTATATTATGGACATCAGAAATATTTTAGTAGTGTTTTCATTTGTACATGCACTCTCTACCTATCGGCAATTTCGAGACATTCTCTAAAAAATTTAAAAGTCGTATAATGCAATGTATTCAATGAATACAATATACTTATTACTAATATTATTACTTACGTTTTATATTATGATTCAAAAAAATAAATAAAAAAAAATAAATCATTGTGTATATTGAACAGACAGACTATAATATTATATTGCATTTAACTTTATTATACTTTTTACCATAATATCTATTGTATGTATTATCCATTTTATATTTGTCATTCGATGAAATCCCTAGCCATTGTGTGCATTTTAATGTATTTCTTCGGAAATTTTGGCGTTTTATAAAATACTTATAAAAAACTTATAAAATACTTTGAAGCTCTACGGAATGCAGGATTTTTTTTTTTAATACTGTAAGTTCTGGTGTTATATCAATAATAAATAAAGATTGTATCTTTAAAACTTTTTGATTGGTTCCAACTGTAAATAATATTGAATATTTGATTTGTACTTTTATCTTACAAATTGAAAGCAATCAATAGTTTTAATTATTTTACTATTAAGTTGTTTTAATAACAAAAGTGTAACTATTTAATGTATTAAAGGTGATCAAGTGGATACCGTTCTACTATAGGTTTATAAAATGTCACTATAAAAGAAGTGTTATATTTTGAATTCAATGATACACCGTTGTATACGAAAAACGATTCTGAGAGGAGACAGAACATCAATCTACATCATTCAATTTATTTTTTGATGTTTTTTTTAAATATTACTATTTAAGTTATTAATTTTAAAGTTTGATTCAATTTCTACTGAAAACATTGCTTTTATTTTATTATTAATATTTAATTTTCATTATATAACAAGTAAACAAAAATATAATTTATACTATATCATATTATTGTTGTTAATATTTAAGTTAATACCACCTTAAAAAAAGTGTGAAAAATGAATAGTTTAATTAAAGAATATTTTAAAATTATTCTACATATTTTGAAATTGTTAGTGTATATAGTAAAATTTCTAATATATATAAAAGTTTTTAAGTCCTCGAGAATAATGTTTTTAATTTTTAGACTTTTTTTGGTGTTTAGTATGATAAAATTGTATGCAATTAACACATTTTAGCTATAAAAATTAAATATAATTTAAAAAAAAATATAGGAATCTACCGTAATTATACTAAAGTGATATAAATAGTTTTAATAGTTATATCAAAAAACATATCACGAAAAATAATTATGTGTACTTACACACTTACTAACTGAAACTGTCACCGCTCAGAATTATTTTTGATATGCAGTGATAGATTATCGAATTCAAATTTAACATACCCATAATAGTGACCCACTCAACACCTAATGTACATCAAAGCGATAACCCACTTTCCTACCTTTTTTAAATTATATTTACTTGGGTTACTCATTACTAGTCATGAATAAGCTCTAGTATGTAACCTTTTTTTTGTTTTAATGGAAGGAGGACTTTTTTGAGTTTAATTTGAATATATTGATTGTTATTTAAAAATTGGACCCTAATATAAAAAATAAATGAGGGAGAACTATCGTAGTTGTAAAAAAAAAACGATAAAACTTTATGCAATTAAAAGTTTTAAAAAAGAATAAATCTTAAATTATAGGACTGTTATAAATGGTGTCAAGACGATTATAATTTTGAGAGTTAAATATATTATTTAGACCATCTCTTTTCTTTTCGAATATTATTCACATCAAACTTGAAGTTTTTACATTGAACTAAAAACCAACAAAGTGTTATTTTTTTTCAACATTGTTAATACCATCGAATATACAATCTCATTCTAAACACGAATTTAACTAATTCTTTTTAAAAGGGACGTTGTTGGATGTACAAAAACTCGTCTGTTTTAAAGGATCTCAACCACACCAAGGATTAAGTTCTCTACTTTAATCATTTCCCTAATGTATTTTTGTGGTATAATTTCAAAATGCAATAATAATAGTCCTAGTTGATGGACGTGATAACTATTTTTATTATAAAATTTTTAACAATCATTATTTGTGAAATAAATTTAAAAAATATCGATTTCGTGATCATAACTAGTATGATGATAAATTATTTTGTTACTGAATTACAATTAATGTAGATATTTCTATACAACATTGACACATTTTTTTTATAATATGTAACGATAATATAATATTATCATACACAGAGCAAATAAATATTTCAAATAATTTTTAATAATTTTTATTAACTTCAATATATTATACGATTTTAATATTTACAGAGCATAATTTATTTTAATTTGAAGAAATATTATAATTATGTTGTTATTATAAATTTAAAACAAATACAAAAATATTTTTTTTATTTATATCTATTTCCACAGAACTATTAAGTTATTAAAATATCAAAACGTTTGTACAGTATAAAAAATCAGGTATTAAAATAAATAAATACGATTTTTTAAAATCTTTGAGAAACTAAAATCATTTATTATACGAATACTATTAATAATTGTATATGGAATAATATAAAACATATTAATATAATATATGTTAAATAAAATATCTAAGTATGTATTAACCATATAAAATTAAGTTTTTATTTTGAATACGACCAGGTTTATTATCTACAATTTATTATGAAGAATGATATTCGTGTGTTTTTGTATGTCAATATTTGTATGCAAAACATGTAGGTATACATACAGTTATACGCCAAACAAACTTTTAATGATTTAAGATAGTTAATTAAAACCAATACTTATAGCATAACAGTATAAAGTAAACATCCGTATATTTAAAAACAAATTGATTTTTACGTGTTTCATTCATTCATCTGTATTGAACATATAATTATATAATAAATTTACCTGATTTTACGTATATCAAGTTTATTAAATCAATGGATGAATTTAACTTCAAAACATTTATAAAACTTTAAAAATGGCCTGGCTACAATATTTTGTTATTACTAATTCGATATATAATGCATCATAAATAATAAATTACATATTATCTTACATAATATGAGCTCTGAATAAACAAATATAATCTTATTATAGAAAATTTAAAACATATCATTTTAATAAAATTCTTGTCATAAATATAAATTAATAAAATATATGTTATAAACGATGGAAACAATAAACCTCCTACAACCATACTTAGTTATTTAACGATGAAAATATTCTTATACTAAAAGTATATTGCGAATTTTCGCACTTGAAAATTATAAATACTCAAGCTCTATTATTTTAATAAATCGAATTCATATATTTGTACTACTATAAAATTTTTTGGAACATTAATCAACAAAATGAAATGATAAAAAAAAACACTTTTCATAATAATCCTCACTGTTTGTCTTGTGTTTAAATTACATAAGCACAATGTCTTCTATATCCCAGTGTATTCCAGACCATTAACGAAATATACATGAATTTAATAGTTGTGTGTTTAATAGAATTCATGTTCAGTTATATTTACTGAGATAGAAAAAATAAAAAGAAAAAAACAAATAGTGCAGTTTCTCCGTGTTGTGAATTCCACTTGAGTACCTCATCTAAGATTTTGGAGCAAGACAGTGTTATCTTATTTTTATGCATTTAATATGAATGATCTATAACAACCAAACAGGGAACACAAATGTTTGTTCACGTAGGGTATTATTGTAGTGTATACTATCGGCAACGATAAATAATAATAAATCATTGCATACAAAAAACGATTTGTTCGGTTAAAATTTTAAAAAGACACTTCCTAAGAATTTTCAAATATATTTTTCAGTTGATTTGTATTTTTTCAACCACATAAAAATTACTGAAAAAAAATAATATGGACTGGAGAATACTAACCAGTTTCTATCAATAGACATAAGAAATGTTTTTTTTTCTCGATACAATATTAATTTTTGAGCGGAGCGATGAATATATTAATTTTATAAAAATGTTTGTTTGATTTTGTTGTGTGTTAGTTACACACGATAAGCATCTGAAAAATTCTTTGATTTTCTATCTTAAAGACTGTTATTATTTTATTTATACAACATTGAATCTAGTTTGATTAAATTAAAAATGCACGGTGTTCGACCTGCTCTACAGTAGATGCCATATGTACCCCGTATTCAGTATCAAAGATAAATATTATTGTATATGAAAAACGATTCTGATAAAAAGCATTTTATCTACCTATACTACCAAATATATTTGATTATATTATAATTATATTGCTATAAAGTAATATATTATTGCCAAAAATATTTTATTTTCAAATGTAATTTTATAAAATATAATAATATACGTAAAAGTATTAAATCTTCAAGAATAATATTATTGAAATTCAACAAAAAAATTAAAATCGTTATTCTTTGTTAAAATATCTAATTCCAAATTATAACTTAAAATGATTAAAAAAAGTGCTATGTTCAATTTTTTTTAAATGGCTATAATAAAAACTTATATGGAACCTTTTATTTAATTTTCAAAGTTTTTAATTAATCAAAAATTATAGAAAAAATCAAAACAACGATTATTTTTTTTTCGAATTGCAACAAAATAAGAAATTTAATTTCGCGTGGTTTGGGGCTAAAATTATTGTTTTTATTATTATTTCCAGTTCTAGTTCTATTTTTTTTCGTTACCCCATATTTACAACTTTGATCTATCAGAAATTACATTCAAAGTGGAAGATCAAAACATTTTTTTACTTTAAATTGTTTAATTTTGTATACATTCACAAAAAAATAAACACATAAGATCAATATATTTATGATTCCGCTCAGATTCAACATGGATGAATATTTTAAAAGTATCTAAAAACTTAAATACACATTATTTACTATTAGCAAAAAACTACAAGTTATGCACAATGATATATTATATATATATTATATATACACAGTTAATTTTCATTAAATAATTTTAGTTTTAAAACGAATACTTTAATGGTATGTAATGATTTAATAAATGCATGTATATTATTATTTATTAATATTATATAGATACAAAATAAAACTATGTGAGGGTTCCAAACATAAGTTGCATGTAAACAAGCAGCTGAAAAACATTAATACAAAATGAAATGTAGCACTTATAACAATAAAATAATTAAAAACAAAACTTATTAACATGAAAAAAATTCAAAAGGTGAAAAAAGCTGTATTTTTTGGATTAATTGTAGTACAAATGTAGCTGTAGATGAACGTAGTTTTTATTTTAATTAATATTGTACCTTTAAATACTTTAAATAATGTATTATAAATGCATAAGTGTTATACTTAAACGAATTTATTTATTTTATAAGAAACGTCGAGTTAAATATGACATATAAGTACTAAAATAAATTTTCAGACCACAATATTGTAATTTTATTAGTTATTACGAATACATAATACTTTTGGTCGAGATTTTCGTTGAATTTAGCTTAAATTTCCTAAAACGCATATATATTATATAAAGCCAAAGTCTAAAAACAATTTTATGAGTTATATGTGATATTTATAATTAATGATATCTTATATAAAACACTTTTTGAACAGTTATACTTACCTAATCGAATGTTCACAAACTTAATTTAAAAAAAAAATGTAATTTTTATTATTTAAATGTCATTGATTTCAATGGCTATAAAAATAATAGTGTACGATTAGATATGTATTTATTATTTTTCTAATGCCCTTAATATTACAAATGGATGCTCAGAATAATAATAAATAAAAATCACTTTTCTATGGGTTATATAAATACCAGGGCAAACTTTTGCTATTAATAATTTGATATAGCCTGAAAAACAATAATACGTTTCCTATACAGTAATTAATTTTATGATGGTAATAAAATGGTAAAACTATTGAAATAAAATAATTTTAGTACTTATTATAATTATTATTCAATTGGTGTATTTATTTGGTGCATTTTAAAATTGTCTGAAAACAATTTCTTTAAGTAATTATCTTAAATAAATTGCATGGAATAATTAACTTTTTTAATATATTTAACTTAAATGGTAAATTAACAAAATTTAAGTTTTTATCATATCATCTAACAATTATTTTTTGGTGTCAGTAAATATTTTTGTTTATATAACCTATATGTACATAATTTCTCTGTTTCAAATAAACGAAAAACTTGTTTAAATTAAACTTGAAATGTTCGGCCAATTGTTTACAATTAAATATATGATGGTACTGCAGTCTAGAAATTAAATCATAATATAAAGAAAATATATAATTTCCAAAGTTTTAGAGTCATAATAGCGAAAAATATTTATTATTTTACAAGATTATTTTATATATATATATATATTTTTTTTTTTTTGCAGTACTTAACTCATTTAACGGTGCATCCTAGCTTCGTGTATAGTAATAATATGAACCGTAAATATATTATATGAAATTATTTTGTTTGTGATATTGTAACTAAGATATTTGTTAAATCTTACAATATCTAATCTAATTGAGCAATATAAAATGCATACTAAAAAAATATTATTCTAAGACCAATTGTAAAATCTAAAATTATCAATCATACTTTTTTGATTGACCAATGGAATTATATTATTAAATAATCATTTAGATTTGCTCTTATATAATTTGTAAGTTGTTTTTAGAAATATAATCAAGAAATAATGAGCAATAATTTAGAAATAATATTCTACATTCATATTCTAGAATATATCAGGGGGTATAATAAAGTATAATGATTGAAACACATGTAATCGATATGATTCGTCTACGTACCATGTACCTAGCTGTGCATAATATATACATATTGGTTTCATTTGAATCAATGAATAATTAATTGAATAAATACAATTTTTACTGTAGTATTATAATGCTTAGTATAATGCCTAAACGATAATATTATCAATTAATTAACAATAGTTTATACATACTTTTTGACAATATCAATGATATTATACTTTTTGTATAAATTATTTTTTCAACTTGAAGCATTTTTTTCGCTTTAAAATATTATTTATTGTGTAAATACTTAATATTGCCATATTTTAAAACAAATTCAATATTTTCTATACGATATAGAGTATTATACTAGCACCAGTAGTTTGTGTCCAAAATAACGTAATAGCTTGTTGAATTTTAGTAGCTTTTTTATTACAATAATTACTTGGCTATCATCATAATTTAAAAAAAAAATACCACTGCACATTTTAAAAATCAGGTAAAATATTTAGGTACGTTTTGGCCAGTTTAAAATTTCGTGTTTAAAAATAATTGTGAACTGTAGTTGGTACCATTAATTATAAAGGAAAATTAACTTTTTTATACAATTTTTAATTTATTACCTATATAATTATTATTAATGATCTTATTATTATGTTAATTTTTATTTTAATCCACGCAATAAAAAAAAAAATACTGTCTCATATGTGTTAATGTACAAAGCAGAAACGCTGAATTTTATTATAAATATACAATGAATTTAGAAAAAAACAAGCACATACTTATCTCAATCGGTACTATCTTAATCAATCTATATCATCATAGTATATGGTATATTATAAGTAGTAAGCGCCGTTAAGTATCTAAAGACTTAAACATAATCTATAGTCGAGTCACTTTTGTCATTCAACCCACCAAATTTTCACCCTAACCAATTATACCGTTGTCCGCCACAACAATGTAATAAACCCGATAATAATGCTGAAGGTTTAGTAGAAGCGTTATATTACATGGTCTATAGAATATTACTTAATATTTATGTTACACAATAATCTTACTAAAGTTTTAGTTGAATTTATCAAAACCTATAAAAAGTAATCATTAGTGCTGTACACATAAATATATAAATACATTCTAAATTGGTAAGCAAGCGTTAGGGAGGTATATGAAGTGTTCGATATTTCTATAAGGAACGTGTTTGTAATATAAGTGTATAATAATATTATATGTTCATCCTTTATGAGGGGTTAAGCTAATATCGAAAAATCGACATATTATTTCGTTGAGTCGATGGTCATTATATGGAGGCTCTTTCAAAACTCGTTTAAACGGCATCTCATGGTTCTGCATAACACTTGTGGTAAGTGACGCAAAAAGCGGTTTATTAGGAAATCTAGAGACAATATTTTTTTATCACTAATCTAGCTAAATGAGGAAAAACATTACAACCTTAACTTATCTAGTCAAACTCCATTATAATGTTGATAATTTGGGAAATATATTGTCTATTTTAACGCCATAAAATGATTCACAACGTAATTTTTTATGCTATAAATTATTCTCGAATATCAAATAATGTAATCATTTTTTATATACGCGTTATTCTGATGATGAACTTCAGATATTAACGTGAGGTGCGCCTTATTAATGACTAGTTTCATGATTTGTCACTAAACTGTGGGTACGAGTGTACGACAGAGTAAGCACTAAAGTCTAGTCTAATCTTGATATGTACTTTCCATCTTATAGCTTTGTTTCTACGAATGAAATATTTTCTAAAACTACCTATTCAAAGTCTAAAACTTAAATATTCGTAATCTGATCATTTAAATTTCTATTAAAATGATATAATTAATATGTAGTCTATTAAGAATAAGGTTGATACTGCTAATTTGGTTTCTGAAAATTTGTCCTATCTATAATGTAAATAGGTTTTTTTGATCCGATTTTTTAACAAATATTTAGTTTTTTGATCTTCTTGATTATTTCACAATATTAAATATGTTGAACATAATTTGTTTTTATCCTATAATTTAAAATGAATTAGTTCTGACTCTCCACGCTCACTAGAGTGATTTTATTTGAGATTTTTTTTTAAAATTTATTTTGTATTTAATTTTTTGTAAACCATTTGATGAAAGCATTTTTTTCTAAATTAAAAAAACTTATCTCTGTCACGCATATCCAAAAGTCAGGTTATGTAGTTGGCGTATCGAATTGCCATCCAATTTCTATTCTCAAAAACTTTTCCAAGCTCATTGAGTCTGTTGTCTTACGTTAAATTTAATCTTCAGTTAATTGCAAACAGTGTGACGAGTAGCATGGCTTCCGTCCCGAAGTTTGACATTGACATGCAATAATATGCCTTTCAGTAAATACGTAATGGATGAGTTTTCAGAAAATGGCCGGGTTGATGTAATCTATTTAAACTTTTTAAAAGCCTTCGATCGTGTAAATTATACAATCCTACAAAATGTTTTTCTTCACATTAGACCTATCCTTTTTCGGCGCCATTATGCACCATTAAATGATAAAATAATTTGTGGTTTGAAACCATGTCTTGGTCATAGAAATAATAGAAGAAGTGGACTTTGTAAACGATTTAATTATATTTATTAGATTAAATCTTTTTTTTTTTTAAATGTATATTGTAACAATAAATTAAAGAAATGGAAGAGGGGTAGGTGGAGATAAACACAAACAACTTATAGTAATTGTAATAAAATTAAATACTAATAATATTAACATGTATAGATATTTATCGTATACAGCTGACTTCTGAAGCTTTATCCCAAAGCTAATAATAATATAACCATAAAAAATATATCAGTTGAAAAACAGATTATAAAAATGCGACTATTTTTCTTCTGTTTCTACAAAGTACATAATTGAAATAGATTATAAAGCACAACCACAAGTAAATCGTGTTTTGTATCGATCATGTAGTATTATTTCAGAAACTGGAGACTTAAAATAGAAAATAATATCAATATTCCGAACAATTCTATACAAATAGTTCATGACCCAGTGAACCAACAATGTGGTATGATATATTCAAAGATGAATATATCGCAAGATTTTTATCAGCAACCAAAGAAATTAATTAGGATGTTTGTCTCGGACAAAGAAGAGGATATGGACTGTATACAACTATGGTTATTTTATATATATACGATAATTTTATAAATGTATTTTATCATGGACAAAGATAAAGCGGGAAAACTTGCATACCGATTAGTTCAGTTACTAAAAACAAAATAAATAGTAATGTTAATATACAGTAAATACAAAATAAAAAACTTAATTGAATAATATTAGAGGATATCAATCAATCTTGGTGGGTAGTTAGCAGAAAATTGGATGATCTAATTTATAGTTTTGTCGGTCGATAATAACAGTAAGAGTACACAATATCAGAAATAACTGAAAATATTTAGTATTATAGATACGTCAACTGTTCAAAAACGTCAAGCTGAAAATATGACAAACATTGAAGCGTCAAAGAATTAAAATATACGTTGGTGGTGACAGCGACAAACCAAACATACAACAATATGTATGATGAACAATAGCGCGCTATCAACAGAACGTGATAACAACAAAAATACCATACGACACTGTTATTATTATTTTTTTTAATACCATTCAGCGAACATAAACAGAAAACCAGTGGTTGTACTACATAATATATACCATAATAATATTATTGATACTCATACCTACCGAATACAATATAATAATTTGAAAAAACATAATGGTTTGTATATATATTATCTCTCGGTCATAATTATGATTAATTAATATAAATAAATCTTTACATATTTTGGTAAGGCTTTATTTTTTTTTAGATATGCTCATTTAAAATAAATATATTATTATGATTAATAATCTAATTTATTATTATTTATATATATTATTTTATGTAAGTACTTAATAAAGGTACACACATTTTTTTAATTTTTTTTTTTTGTTTATGTTTCTGGAAAAATATATTTATGCTGAATATTAAAAAAATATATTCTATATTAAATTTGTTGTGTTTTAGATAAATGAGTTATTTAATTTTAATTTTCGAATACCTATTACGTTAATATGGTTAAGTTAAATTTATTATTAAAAACTAAATTTATGTACAAAAACACTAAAGGTCGTTAGTAATTGACTAAAAACAGTTCTTAGAAAAATATAATTTATTTATTTCCTAAGTATAACCAAAATACACTGTCATTGTCTAATCTTAAATTCTAAAAGTTCTCTGACATACTGGTAATATAGGTACTAATATATTACACTACCAGTTGTAATCAAAATATATTATAGTTTTAGTATAAATATAATAATATTATCATAGAATTATTAAACTAGGTAAACTGAATAAAAATTGCATGAAAGACAATATACATATAGCTCAAAGTGTGTAGAAGAGAATTTCTTCGAATTTTAATTTCGAAGTACGTTTATAAAGAATATTATTTCTAAAGCTAGTGAAAACACTGAAAAAGCCAAAAGCATATTATAAATACAACGATTTACATGGTAGATTGCAATGACAAAACATATATTATAGAGCTCATTAGAATTATTTTTTCGTCATGAACTTAAGTGATGCTTAGAAATTCCGTTTACTCGACAATCATAAGTATGTACACGTACCTATCTCGCAGTAGGCTCCTTCAAAATTTTTATCGCGGCATTGACATTTTGGGCCATCGTCTGTAGATATGCAAATCCCACCATGTTGACAAGGATCGTGTTTTTCACATGCATCTGAATTACCTCCACCACGGCGATTCCCGTTAATTCCTCCACCATTAACCTGCAACAAAAAGTAATAAAATTAAATTATTTTTAATAAAATCAATCATTGAATATCAAATAAGTTAAACTAAACAAACAAATAATTGCAGATTATTTAATGAAAATTAACATATGTCTTCTCTATACCTATCCCTGTTTTTCCAGGGACTCCATTTCAATACGATTCAATATTTAAAATCGTTCAATCGTACAATAACACATTAATACAATCAAATATATTAAACATCAAGCATGTGTGATAACATTATTCTACATACTTAGTCTAACATATTAAATATAATGATAAATCATTAGAAGTATTATGATACCATACTACTATTAAACTAAAAAAAAAAAATTACGAATTGTTATGCTCTAAGTATATAGTGAAGACTTAATTAAAAATAAATGTGTGCATTTTTGTTTTAATGATAGCTAACATTAATTATGAAAACAATTATACGATAAGTTTCTGTAAGAATTGTATAATATATTAATATCTATAATTATGATTTTTAATATTTTTATTGCTTTATATTTTCTTAAATTTTCGACTTATTTGAATGAAAGCATACATTTTTCATTTTATATTCTGAAGTAAAATATTTTGAGGCATAAAATGTAAAATTTGGATGAGTAGTTTATGAGTTATAAGTATTTAAAACTAAGATAAGCGAAGTGTAGTGGTACGTAGATACCCCACAAAATGTTGGTCATTATAACAACTTATAAGCTACTTATATGAATTTCAAAAAATTATTCTGTTTTAAAAGATGAAATAAAAAATGTATGTTATAATTCAAAAAAGTAAAAACTTAAAAAAATAGTCATAACGATAAAAATATTTAAAGAAAAAATTATTTTTATTGGAAATTATTAAAAAAAAAAAAAAAATTATAGACTTAGAAATAATAAATATTGTTCGACGAAAGAAAATTTTGGAACTACATAGAATAATAGGGTTATTATCATAAATATTTAATTTGCAATGTTAATGCTATATAATTATGTAAAAAAAAAAATTATATTTCTATTCATTATGACAATAATTCATTACAAATATATTGAATATTATTAAGTGAATTTGATTATTTTATAATATTATCATAGGTTAGGAATACAACTAGTATTCGTTGATAGATATATAACTAATACATAGCTAAACTTAATAAAGCTTGAATTTTAAATGGTTGTATTAATATAATAAAATATGATATAACTGTTTCATTTAAGACTTGAAAAATTAAAATAATAATCTACCGCTATATCTCTATGTAAATGTTGTACTAAATAAGAGACACCGTAGAAATATTATACTACATACATATATGCATCGTACTTTAAAACATAATATCATACAGGTATATAATATTATATTATGCATGTACAGTAAATAAGAATGTGAAATGTATTTGCATTTTGCTCCGTTACACATACTTTTCAAGATGATATGTTCAAAATGTTCATATTATATACGTTTGCTATCTACAACTGAGTTCTGCATTGTAAGAAAAAAAAATGATTACACGGTAAATAAAAAAAGTTCATATTTATTTGTATAACTATAATTTTATAGCGAATGCAATTTATTTGCACCAATTTATAAATATATACTATCATAGTTAAGTAAAATGTTGTAAGAAATTCGTGTATTTAATATTTTGTTTATTTGATTGATATTAATATTATTTTAAATATTTTTACTTAATTATATTTATTAAATAGAATTATAAATTGTATTGTTAATTATAGAAGGTATTCTATAATTTGGTAACTCAATATTTTATTGATTAATAATTGAAAAAAAAATGATTTGATTGATAACTACTTTAATATGTAAATTTAATACATATGCACATAATATGAAAATATTAAAATTAATTATTAGTTTATCATTATAATTTGTATGTTTGTCATAAAAGGTATTATAAATAATATTCAAGTGTTATATAATACACTATAATATATAGACACGTAATAATATTATAAGTTTAAAAATGAATGTGATTATTTCAGAAATATAATCGATTAAACAAATTGAGAACAATAATTTATTTATTGGGTTTGTAATTCAAACAAAAGTAAAATATTAAATATATTGGTGTATATAGTGTATTAAATGGGTAATTAATAACAAATTGTTTATTTATTATATTATTAATATGCACTATACGTAATCACTAACGTGGTTGTTGTAAGTGCAGTCACGATCCTTCAATATGTTCATAAGCTCCAATGTGTCTTCAATAAATTTAAAACCAATAGACTTACCTAACTTAACCATAAACGACAAATAGTGCATTTATAATGCAAAAATGTGTTAAAATAAAAAAAAAGTTACTATTTCGTGTTAAAATTACAGAGAATTTTTTTATAATATTTTTTTTTTGCATACAACTTAAATAGAATAAATTAACCATCAAAAACTGTCTTTTCTCTATAGCGAGTAGTACGTTTAATATTATATAGTTGTGTAGGCAACAATAATATAACAATAATCGACTAATTTTAACTCCTTTATAATCTTACTTTATTGTATTATATTTTTAACTATTGGGGTTGGTTTTATTAGGTAGTATTTATTGTTTAATAATGATTTTTAAAATCGTTTTATAAATTCTAAAAATGTGATAAACGGTATGCATCGTTTTTCAATACAAATTATTTGAGAAATTATATCCATCGTGAATTCAATCAATATCACTGTACTACTCTAAATAATATGATTTTTTTTATCGTATAGTATAAATGCAGTTATTGTAGTTAGAAAACCACTCTATTATCCAGATTCCAGTAATACAAAATTGTTTAATGAACTCGCGGAAAGCTTAATAAATAGTTTTTGGTCATTCGTTATTCATAAATTTCATCGAATAACCATTTACGTAAACCAATTCAATCTAATCATTCATGTAGCTATAAAGTAATTGTACAGTGTTTCAAAACTCACCCAATTGCCAATGAAAGAATAATCCTATTAAAAAAAGGTAATGTAAATAGTATTATGTAATATTAAATACTTTCATACTTTATAATATGTTAAATACAACATTTTAATATTTAATTTCAATACATGCTTACCATTAAATATAGAACAAAAAATATATCATAAATCATAATGATCCAGTTATTTTTTTTTTAAGGTATTAGAAGAATATCAAAAGATTTTAAAGCTTATAAAATCGATTATGTTTTCTATAATTTTCTCCTTAGTTTGTATAATGATAATGATATTAAAGTAGTATTTAATATTTATCATTCTTAACTTAATGACACTATTGGTACCAGTGATAATATTTTTAATTATCTTATTGTACATTAATATACAAAAAATAATTTAGGTATAATATACATAATAGTTATACATATTGTTAACCATATATAATATATACCAATACATATTTTATAATAACCTTACGACTAAAATATCTGTTTTTATTTTATCTGTTCAGTGTAGGGTTTTAATATATTAATTATATGAATTTACATGCAATAAAACTATTAAAATATTTTGCCATATTTATTTTTGTGTGATATAGAAAACCTCTCTTTAGGGATAATAATAAGTAACAGTTACAAATATTTAAATTATTGAATAATATAAGCAATAATATTAAATAAACTTAGGTATAAAATAATATGTATTTAAAATTTAAACACAATTCTTCAATAGTATTATTACCAATAAAAATTACAAACTAAATATATGTACAGCTTTTATTTTAATCAATAATGTGTCACATTTAAATATTTTGTTCAAAATACAACTAGGCTTTTACTATTAGCATATTATAATTTACAATATACAAAACCAGTTGTAATAAAAATATTGAATTAATTTTAAAACTGTGAAATGAAAATAACAAATTAATAAAAATAGTTTGAGAGTTAAAACGATTGTTTTATCATTAGACAAAATAATGGAATTATATTTATAAAGAAAAAACTATTAGGAAAAATGCCATAGATACATTATATTTTTATTATTTTCCCCGGACTATGCGATATGTGTGTGTGTGTGTGGTAGTGGGTATTGACATTCAAGTAAAATAAATAATTGAAAATATGCATTTAAAAACAAAACAAAACATTTTCCACTACTTTCGGCCACACGTATAACCTCACATTAGTAGTGCTCGGAATCGCCAACTCTGCTCAATGCATTTATATTTTTTTTGTATATTATCATCTTTGAATAACAAAAATAAAAGTGAAACAAATCATTAAATAATAATGACATAGTAAATGACAGCACTGAGGTATACTAATAAATTTACCCGCAGCTGCCACACAACGTTATACAATTTATGCATATATGACGTTATATAAACTAACACCGGATATAATATTATATGCACGTGTACGAGTTTATATAAAAGTTTGTGGAATAATAATTAAGCACGCGGATTGTTTGCAGGTATTGAACAAGAGCCGTATAATAAATACGACGTGTTTGAGCGTTTCACTGAATTTTAAGTAATAAACTCTCACGTAAATAACGTCGGTACAAGTTCGTCTGGTAATTTTTAGGATAATAATAATAATAATAATTATTATTATTATTTTGAGTACGAGTATTGGTGTTACTTTCACACCACCGAGTTCTTAAGAGAAATCACTACGTCGCTGCAAAATGTTTTTATCTTCGCCAGCCCCGTGCCATACTCACTTCCACGATCACTTAACCCTTAACCTATCCTTTTGGCAAACAGGCATATGACATTTTTCCTTTCGGTCTATACCCAAATACCTTCTCCCGTCATCCAGCCGCACCCCCTCTCAGTACACTAGCTAAAACGACATCACGCCGTTTCCACCCCCCCCCCCCCGTCAGTTGGCCCTTAGCAAAAGTGTAAGATATAAAATGAAATTTATAATAAACAGAAAATAAGAAAGAAAATAACAAATCGCATATTTCACTGCACGCGTGTTCCGGGTCGCCACTTTACCCTGCGTCAATAACCTCCGTTCTCTTGCACATCTACAGCTCTTTTAACACTTTGATATTTTTATCATTCAACTCTTTCCTCCCTCCTACTACACCACCCACATCGACCTCTCGTGTTTGACCCTCTTTATCGTTGCCATCGACGACGTCATATCTACAACTACTACTACTACTGCTACTACTATTACTACTACTACTACTACTACTACTACTACTACTACTACTACTACTACTATTACTAATACTACTGCTACTACTACTACTACTACTACTACTACTACTACTACTACTACTACTACTACTACTACTACTACTACTACTACTACTACTACGACTATTACTATTGTTGCTAATATTACTACACCAACTAATACCGCCACTAACACAGTAGCATTTTATTATATGATGTATACAGTTATATTATAAACGTATAATAGTGGAGTTGTAGACTGTACGCGCCAATATTGATCTGTGGATGCGGTAGCGGTGACTGAGAACTCCCTCGGGTTGGCGTTAAAAACGTGGGCCGTCGACGATAAGCGGTGGGGTAAGGGGAAGTATATAGCCCACTGTTGGCCGGTGGCTACCCCTCCGGTCCGGCCGATGGCTGATCGCCCAAACCACCATACCCCTTCTGTCGCCGCCACCACTACCACCACCACCGCCACCACCATAGCCGCCGACCGACTCCGAGCGTTGTACCGACCATATACATCACACACACACACACACACACACACTCGTACGATTTCTTAGTCTTATTTTTCATCTTCGTTTCCGCGTGTCTCCACGTCGCCGGAATCCGAAAACTTGGCGGCAGCGAGACAATAACAATATAACGCCATACCAATTGCAGCAGTTTGCACCAGCTGCGCTCGGCGTCCGACAGACATAATGGCGCATGTTTTATTGACGGCACATTATACGATTGTAATAATATCACGGTTAAGCAAGTGATTTTATTTATGTTATTATTATTATTATTATTATTATTTAAATTAACTTCTTATATGAAAACTATTACAACTCATCACAATTATTGTAAACAATATAATATAGAACAGTAAAAGTAACCACTAGCTGATCGTAGTCAAAACGTACATGACAAAAATATTAATATTAATAGAAAATAATACAGTGATAAATGGTCATTAATTAAAGCTGATAATGAAACGAAGTTGGAATATTTTAGATCTTAATGAGCGTATGATAAGTAGTCGAGTGGATACGATTGTACGAAGACAAGTCGTACGAAAATGATTAAGGAGAAATAGTTTATGGTATCGAGAGCATTAAGAACTGAAAAAAAAACACTTCTTGTTGTACGATCGTATAATATCGCAGTATTTTCATCCGTAGGTCCGGAACGATTTTCGTATTATATTATATTATCACATCGTGTAAACGATATAATTTATTTTTCTCTAACGGTTCTATTATTATTATTTTGGCTCGAATAGTCTTCCACCACACACGGGCTACAAGATGAAAAAAAAAATAACTATAATATACGATCAGCTATACAGCGCCCTTAATCAATATCATTTTATGCCGTTCTAACATTATAACTTCATCTTCATGTTTTTTATCGTACTCCTATATATATTATACATAATATATAAATATATTTATAAGGAGACCTACCTATACCAATTACGCGTTTGTTAGCTTTCAAACAACTAGCAATCTCTCGTTACGAGTCATAAAATCATACAGTTTTCGTTAATCATGTCCGGCGAAGTTATTTATTTCTTTATAGATTTATTATTATACATATGCTTAAGTATACATTAATATTTCAAAAAATATTTCAATTAAGATTTCATATTATTATATCATACATAATATAATGTTTACAGTCATCGCGTGGCAAGTAGGAATAGCGCTTTACTGCACTCGCTCATGAAAATATCTAAAATACATATTACTGTGTTATATGTCATGTTTCCTATCATAAAATTAATTAAAACACTCATAATTTATATGATGAAATTACATGATTCATCAGACTCTACTTCATAACCGATAACTAGTTTAATATTGACAAACTATGATTAAAATAATATTTAATTTTATTTTTATTTATTTAAATATATTATTATAATGATTATTTTATTTAGTGAACAATTTAAAGTCACGCCCATTATTATTAGATACACTATAATATTATGCTTTTTAAATTCAGAATCCAATAGAAATGATGAAATTCTATTTTGCGACAATTCATTTTTTTTTACACAATTTAACACTTTTTCATTCTCAAACAGTGTTCTAAAAAATAGGTGAAGTGTAAACAAGCGATAGAAAATTAGATTTGAATTATTTATTGGATCAAAGTGTTTAGTATTCAGTAGAGAAAATTTGAAAAAATACTAAAATCACAAAAAGTTTAAGCTGCTTGTTTTAGATTATTTAAAGATTTTTTTATACTTCTTTTCATGTGTCTTAAGTTAGAAATGTATTGATCTAGAAACTACGAAATCAAAAATTGGATACACATAATTATTTGATTAAGTATTTTAGAATTTTTCAAATATTACTTAATTTTCTTTAAGTAATGGGATACGCCATTTATTTAATAAATGATTATTTGTACTTAGAATAAACATAACAAATATAAGGTATTGATATATACCTTCATATAGTTAAGGGTCTATAATATAGATAACACGTTATATAATATAACTATAATAAGTAAAACAATATAATATTAGTAGATATTATACTCTTTGGACATTATATTATTATTAGGATACTTTAACTTGACATTTTAAAAGTTTTTCAACATTAACAAAACATTTACCTATGTATATGCAAAACTTTATACAATTTAAATTTAAATTATTAATAACATCTTATTTAAATAAATAAATATGAAAATAGTATAGAAAATAAGTTTTGAAACTTTATTTTTATTCATGTATAATAACTTTTTTTGAATAAACTAAATAGGACGTTTAATAGATGATTAGTCAAAACTATAGAGATTTCATAAAAATAACTTTATCAAAACATAATAAGTGTAAAAATAATTGTTTGGTATAGGAACTACTTACTATAATTTAAAAAAATATATTAATTTATGGTAAATGTAGAAAAAGTCGACTCTACACTTTATAATTTTATCTAAAAAAATGGAAATAGTGATATTATAATACGAGGACAAGAGAACGATTACTAGAGATATTGACTTTATTCCATGCTAATGTAAGATGATTCAATATTTAGTTAAATATTAAAGATGATGGTTCCCGTTACTCTTTATGGTTTAGTTACAGTAGTTAACTTTAGTGTTGATTTACTCACTATTAAATCGTTAATTTTGGTTGTATGAAAATAAAAAATAATTTTTAAAAATGTGTGTTTATGATGATAAATAATTTATAGCTACGTCTTTATAAATATATGTTTTTTCAATTTATGAATCAATATAATATAGACCATAGTATGTATAATAATTTATACTGCATAGTATTTGTATTATGTTTCAGTATATAAAATTGTGTTATCTACTCTGATTCGATATCATAATAGTTTGTATCTATATTTTATATATATAAAGTTTTTGTTTTTATATCTTTTAGTTTGAAAACAACGTAGTCCATTATTATTATTGCGTATGCTAGTTACACGATTTAAGTATGTTACTTACCTATTTACGTATAAATAAATGAATCGATAACTTTATAAAATGTAAATAAGATGAAACTCAAAGTATATTTTGATGTATAATGTACCTTGGTTGAGAAAAAAACAGTAAACGATTAAACGATTGTCATTTGTAAGAGGAAAATATGGCTCATGTTTTCGGCATTCTTTATTCTTTTAAAAATTCGTTTTGAGTCCCGAAATAGCAACAACATAAAAGTGAAAATAACAGAAAGTTGGTTATTATTATATATATATATATATATATATTTATATTAATATTTGAAGTCAAAATGGTTTTTCGTTTTTATGACGCTGTGACGTTGTACTTAGTAACCATTAGATAGTTGTTAAGCCATTCGTTCATCTGCAGTGCTCTCTGGATGCTGTGTTTAATTATTTCTTAAATTAATATTATTCCATTGCTGTTTGATCTCTTGTATATTAAAACAACAATGCCAAGATAAAGGATAAACAACAAGCAAAAGGAAGAGAAAAAAAACCGAAAACTGTAAACCACACAACACGGCAATGGCAAAATCGATCGTCTCTTCGTGTTTGTTACGGTTATAGGGTGACTCGTTCTTTGTACGATGAAATTCTTTTCAGGGTGTGGTTAGGTTATAGACGAATTAATTGGGTACATGTTTGGAATAATGCGGTATCTAATCTAACCGCGGAGTCATATAATATATAACAAAAGCGGTACTCGCGTGCAACAACAAGGTGATGTAAAGTTCAGCAACGGGTAGGACGTTTTATGATACTGCGTGGGTACTGTGTTTTACCTAGTATGACGACAAAATATAAATATATCACTCTCATCGTTACTTGAGCTTTATAATTATATAATATTATAATAGACGACACACAACTCTTATCACGTGCAAAGCACTTGGTTATCCAATACAAACAAGAATATATTATAAAAATAATAAGCAATATTATTCGTTCATTCATGTTCGGTGAAAATTATTTTTTATAAAATTATTCATGGTTATCGATTGAAATTACAAGAACGCATTGACATATCATCAAAATTAATAAACACAAAATAAAAATTCTTAGGTTTTTTGAAAACAATACAAAATTTGGGTGTGAAATTAAAACAACGAGAACATGTTATCATTCCGCGCTGACTACTGAATGTTGATTCGTTCTAAGGGTGGGACCAAAAATAGACCAAAAGCTGTTGTTAAGTAAAAGTTGTTAAAGAAATGTTGTAATTTTCCGATATAATATTAATATTATTTTTGAATTGTATTATCCTAGAAATTCTAGGTTTTAAGGCACTTTTTGTACACATCTATTTTTTAATGTTAACAATAAATTTTTAATATCTGTTATTGCAGTATAATATATTGTAATTTGCTATTTTTTTTTTAAGGCAAATCTGGTTAATTTTTATAAATTATAATAAAACACGTATTCTATTATTATATTATACCAATAGAACGGCGCAAAATTTATCAACGTTTTATTATTATAACCTAACCTATAATAAGTATAATGCATTAATAATAATAATAGATTTAATTTAAACGGTATTGAGTACAGTTCATAATTTAACTAAGTATTCACACTAGTTATATTAACCAAACATATGAAGATTGACAGAAATTAATTAAATAACGGTATACGTATGTATATTCATATATTTATAAACAGTCAATTTAATAACGCCAAATAATATTTGTATATAGTATGTACAATTAGAATATTAGAGTAAGGGTACTAAATTATTCAATTTCGTGGTCCGCTTGAGAGAATGCGGAAATATTGAATTATTCAATAAACTATCATAGTATCATGTTGTTTTAAAAGCTTGGCAATAAATTGTACAATTGTATAAAATTTGTAATGGTTATTTAATTTTTTTATAATGGATAAACTTGAACCACTTAAACACATATCATAATTTCATACGATATTTAACAACTATCGATATTTTTTATGTAGATTGGTACCAGAAATTATTTTTAAAGCATATGAATAATTCATCAAAAAAAAAAAAACTAAAATATTCATACATTTTTTTGATTATATTTTAAGTTTCACGTGAAATAAACAATATAAGTACATAACTAATAATATGTAATATGAATAATAAACTTTTAACTATATGATATTAGTTATTCTAACACGTTTTCGTATATTAATGGAATTTTGTGAATTTATTTGGATTGTTGTACTGTTTTTTATATTATCTGCGGTATAAATGGGTATGGTGACTTAGAATGCATTTTAAATTTCATTTATGATATCCCGAATCGTAGACAATTAGTTTGTCTTCGGCAATATACTGCACTGGCTAGCACGTAATGTTTGCTTGGAAATTTAATGTTTGACCATAAAATGTTTGTACTCAAGCCAGTGATAAACTTGGCTAGTTTTAACGACTAGCTAATATATTATATAACTATTATCTGCGGTATGTACACGTACTAGTTTCCGAATGTTTCCTATTGTTAGATTTATGTGGTATCTAATCAGTGGGGACCCTAAATGCATTAGCTACGAGTTTGGACTGTACTCTTCTCCGATCCCAAGAGAATATTTTACTCTAATGCATATATAGCTGATATTACATAACAAATTAAGTGAATAAGTGGCATGACAATTTTAAAGCTGTAGTTATGTTAAATTAAAAGTTACATGACTTTGATGTTGATGAATATAATATTTATGTATAGTAATATAATATAATATGCTTATGTAAGAACTAAAACAGGAACAAAAACAAGTGTCATGTGTTACATATGAATTTCAGTATAATATTATAATCTCCAATAAAACAAATTAAATTAGTTAATAATACTTAAACTAAAATAATGGTAGTTAAATAATTATAATGATTATATTCATTATACAAACGATTTGTGGTGTAGCCCTCATGATGTAGTTATAACGTTTGTGAATTGTTTTATTCCAATTTTTTAGCATATTTGTTTTTATTTTATTTTTTAAATGATATGACAACTACTAAACTGGTGATGATAACTTAATGTATAACTATAGAATATTTTTCTATGTAAATTTATCATTATTGTCGTTATAACTATTATATTTATATATATATTATTCATATTTCATTATAATGTATAAAATTTAACACAATGTTCGCTCTTGTGTTATAACTCAAACGTTATTCACTTTTTATCTCAACAATCTTTTAATATTCCAATTTTATTTTGTTTTTATTTCGGTATTAACGTAGTATTAATACAAATGACTTGACATATTTATAATTATTAATATATGCATATTGCATTCACAAAAGATGACCAACATTAATGTATATATGCATGTATAGATGTAATACAAACATACATATTTATGTAGAACCAATGTCATCATTATCGTTAATGTTATTGTACGTACTAGAAAAAATATTAATTATTAGCATAGGTTATAATAGTATTAAAGAATTATATAAAACTTTTATTAAAATTGTAATTTATATTATAAATTATATTGCGCACTATTTAAATGTTATGAATTAGATTTTTATAATGTATGATTATAATGTAAAAATTAGAGAAAATAGCATAACAATAATTTAACCAATAAATCAATTAGTATATCTATGGGCGATCAATATCACTATAATATCTAGACAATGTCTATAACATACAGAAGCAAAATTTTTGAATCTTAACAATATATATCATCACAATTTAAAATCTAATAATCTGTCTCAACAAAAATTATACGAATAAATAAATCAAAAATGAAATGTCTTTTTAAAATAAAATAAAATAATACTTCTCTCTCCATTTCTCGGGTCATTTGATCAGTGCCATTAGTATTATGGATTTTAAATTACTCTTCTCTTGGCATGAGCCGAGAAAATAAATTATTATTGTAAAAAAAGCTATTTAAATCGTAAGATACAAATATATATTTGTTTTTATTACATTCATTTTAATAATATTGTATATATAGTATAAGAACGTTTATTTATGTATTATCTTAAAAAAAAATTATGTATTAAATGAATTATTATATCCACTTGTAACTAATAGAATACAATTAAAAAAAATAAAAATAAATAAAATTATTTTGTTCAAACATTAAATATATTTTAATTTAATTAGCATTTACCTCTTTTTATTAGGTAATTGGTATGTAAAACTTTTATTTGTATTTATAATTTTATAAGTGAATGTATGCTAGCTTTATAAAAAGTCAGTGTGTGTACTTCAGGGTTGTAAAAATATCAGAAGCTTACAACTCACTCATAATATCCCATTTAAATATTTTATTATTCATTGACCTTTTTTGTGTAAGAATAGAGGAAGTTTCACATTATAAAACTACTAAAACCAATTAAAAAAAAAAAAAAAATGCTCATACATATTTTAGAAAATAATATAGGTAATCGAAACTAAACTGTAATAAAGTATAATACGCATATTCCTGTAAGGTTTTTATGTGAATATGTCTAATGATTATTCATTAAAAAAAAAACAAAAAGTCAAAACAACTTTTATATTTAACGGATAAGAATGATAAAACTAAATAATTGATTAAAGATGTGTATATTTATTTATATCTTGCTCGTTTATTATTTTACTAAACGTATCAATATTAATTAAGATTATTTTTAGTTAATAAATATAAATCAGCATTGTTTATCTAATATTATTTAGATTACTTTATAATTTTTGAAAACTAGAAAAATGATTTAAGATACTTGAATCTTTTAAAACAAAAAGTTTATACTTCTCTTTCTTATTTTAGTGATACTAACAAAATTCATACATGTTTCATGTGATACACTGATCATGTTAAATACACAGAATTGGTTTATTATCTATTCAGGTTAAACTTACATTGAATATTTTCTTTTAAAACCCATTAAAAATAAACAAAAAACTTATACTAAGTTTAAATAATAAACTAATTTTATATCAAACTTGTGCGTTGTTTAATACTATTAAAGAGAATAAAGACAAATCAATTTTGTAGTATAAACAGCATGTTTTTAATAAGCCATCACTGAAAAGAAATTCCAAATGATTCGCTCTGCTACATTATATAAAGTATCGAATTTACTTTATCATTGTAAGTACCTATACAAATTTGAATAACAATAAATAAAAACAAAATCAACATTATTGAAATTAGTTTCACATTTTTCTGTTTTTCCTGATTATTTTGAAAAGTACTCAGGATTGTTTATTAAAGTTACCACTAGAACCAATTTTATACCTAACACCGTTCAAAAATTTAAAATTGTATGATTTTTTACTATTCCAAAATATGTCCAACGATACAAAAATAAAAAAAAATAAACCCACATCATTGAAAACCAATATATCCATCGCTTTTCTCCGAATCTAAAATATCACTTAAATGTATATTGCATTTATTTAAATACATATTTACTATGAAAAATTATCCTTGATTAATAAATTTGTACTTTATACCCAAGCGAAATACCCATTTTGATATCATTATTTACGTGCATTTAAATTTAAATTAAAAGTATTGGTTTATTGTAATTTATTTTAAAACAATTTACAAAATGTATTATACTAAAGATATAAATTAAAATGTTATCAAAATATTCGATTTTTTTATTTTCACTTTGTTTTTATATTTTGTAAATAAATATTTTTTTGAAGTAAATATCTTTTTTGTTCGCATCACATTAACTTAATGTAAATTACATAAACAAACAGAGTTGTATGACAATTTGAAGAATAATAAACACATACTAAGTACGATCAATTTCACACACATACACACACATAGATAATAAGAGGTCAATCTGTTTCCTAAAGGACCGATCGGTCTAATCATATACTTCTCTTTTCCATGTTTTGGATATTATTGCGTTTCGAATATTATTGTTACATAACAGTCAACATACGGTTGTTATACTAAAATAAAAGATGATTTCATATATATTTTAGTGATATTTCCCCCATGAACCACTGCGTAATAACAACAACAAAAAAAGCATATAAATATTATATATCATATAAAAACCAAATCTAAGTTATTTCGGTCTCCACGGACTGCGGTCGTACATTTTTGATTTATCACCTTCCACGGGTAGACACTTTTACACTACCAAATGCTGATAAAATTCTAATATTTTCTAACGCTCGTTGAAATGTTTTGTACTTGATGCTCAATAAAATAATAAAACCGTTAATAACTATAACATTTAAATTATAGAACTAAAATCTTGATATTAATTGTCTACGTTAAAAGTTGGTTTGTGATATAGAAATTAATATACAATTAAAAAGTACGAAGATACGTAGTAATTACATAACAATATTATTAACCGCTTAATTAGTAAATATTATTTTATTTACATCGTTAGTTATGACATTTAATTTAATTTTAGAACTTTTAAGAAATAAAAAAAGAAATTTATATAATATTATAATACAATTACGCAATAGAGCAAAAATTAATTTGTATAATATATATATTAAATAATAAATAAATTATATTAATTATATAATATATATATTTATTATATTTTGTGTCTGTGTTTATGTTAAAGTGTTAAAATAATAATAATATTATTGTTTACGGTTTAAAATGTTAAAAGCCGGTACTCTAATCGTATTGTCTATGGGAAAATGTAGTAAAATAAATATGCGTATCTTATGAAATATTAAGGTTAATCACAGATTAGAGTAGATACTCTCAATTGAACTATTACTTGAAGAGCCTAAGTATCTATATGCTTATTTTTAAAGTAAGTTTAAAACAGAACGAAATTATAGGCGGTTGAGGAAATATATTTGTTCACGCTATAAAATAAAACAGGATTTAGTCATACATTAGGACCTACTTTTTCTTCAATTATGCAACAAATTATGGTAAAGTGCAATATACTATTTTGATTTTTGTTATTTTTAACAATAAATATTTTATTTTTTTTTGAAATTGAACATCGGTTTAATAGTTATTGATTTGATTTTATACTATAGTATGGTTGGTTAAACAATAAATAATACATTGTCAAATTCTTGTCAAGAATAAATAACTGGCATTAATAATTTTAATGTAATCTTAAAAAATAACTGTTAGTTTATTAATCCTAACATATTTAATATTAAAATAGAAATATGGTTGTTGACAATTTTTGACATAATTGACTGTCCACAAAACTTGAGTTTTATTTTATTACATTTTCATATTATATTATTTTGAAAAAAAAAAAACATTTTACTGAACTATTTTTTTTAATTGTATTCAGTTATATTATTATTTATATTTTATTTTATTTTATTTTTTCTATTGTATAACAAATAATAATATTTTATTTATTTTGTAAGCTTGAAATGATTGAAGTCTTAGTAGGTATTTTATTATATTCATAAACTATTTTTAGATTTCTTACACAAAACAAGAATATATATTTTTTTTTAATCGTGATGTAATTTTAAAATACTTTATATTGGTTTTGATATATTTATACTCGTTCATAAAATAAATAATCTAGACAATCATATAAAAAAAAAAAAAATCATTCTTATTTATACCTACTCTTGTACAATTTATTTGTATAATACTAAAAAATGTTAAGCATTAATTTATATATATATATATATTTAATACATTACAGACCTTTTTAGGAAGCTTTTGAACATAAACGAAAAACAGTATATTCTTTTTTTCGTGTATTTTCCAATAGTTAAAGTTTTTAGTTAATTTTTTTATATTGCTATTCATAGTCCATATTTAATTGTCATAGTTATTCTTTTTATAGTATTACAATAATAAGAATCAGTTACAGAAGTATTTCTATTATCTGTAGATTATATGTTAGTTATAAATTGTAGGCAGAACCGTTACATTAAAAAAAATGAATGAATATTTAAAAAAAACTAAAAACAAATATTGTCGTGAAACATTGTTGTTTTTATTATGGATTGAGCAATAGCGAACGGATTTAATTTTTTGATTTTACTATACTAAGCCTGATCAAAAGTAAAATTAGGTTAAATCCTAAGGAATCTTTTAGTAGTTACTGTAAGAAGATTAGATACATTTTTTTACAATACTACGTACCATATAATAATATATACCTTATACGGTTAAACATTTCTCTTAAAATACATTCATAGAAAATAAAAATACAGCAACTTGAATTTTTTTTTTTTAATTATGTATTTATATAATATATATTTCTACAATTATAAATTTTAATATTGTACCTCATTATAATTTCACATATATCATAACATAAAATAAGGTGAGATAATATATTTAACAGAATACAATAAATTACTATCAAGCAATACAAAAAAACAATTTGGATAAAAAATGGTATTATTAGTCCAAGTCAAGGAAATAATTAAATATAATATAATGAAACTATATTTAGTTTTAATTTAATAAAGTGAAGAAAATAATCAAATTTTTATATTTCATATATGAATAAGTTGATTTGTTTTAATAATATTTTAAAATCCAGAACAGATGATTTATATAATAATCATAATTTTTGACAAAATATAATTTCAATTTTTGTATAAATGTATAAATATCTAATTGAAAAATAATAAAGTCACAAACTAAGTAATAAACTATGCACTAATTTTAATTAAAAATAAATTTATGAAAGCACGTTTTATTCAACACATGCAAACATTAATAATTATAATTTTATATAATACAAACATGACGATAAATTGTCAAATATTCACATCGCGTATCTTTTTGTTTTCTTCTATTTTGACTTACAGTTGTTAATACTCTACTTATTTAAAGTATTAACATTTTTAGAAGTTAAAAAATATATTTGTTGTTAAAATATGATTTTTGGTTCTGAATTTAAAGTGGGAAAACACAATACGAGTAGTAGTATACTATATTTTACGCATAATTAAATATTAATTATCGAACAAAACAAATTTATTTTCTTTGAATAAGAATATTTCAATAATAATATTTAATTTTGATTATCTTAGTTATAATATTAATATTATTAAAGTAAATTTGACTAATAATCTTGTATAATATAATAATGTGATTTCTTAATTCAAAGTTATTACTTTTATCTGAAAAAAAAATATATTGAATTCGTAGAATAAGACGTATGCCGGTGTACCTTTATGATATATTGTGCTCGGTACGTATTTTACAGAATGCTTTATACTAATTTAAATTTTATTATTCATTTTATTAGGTATTTAACTTTGTTTTTAACAGCTAAAATAACTCACACAAATTAAGTTTGATAGCTTATTGTTTAAGAACCTTTATTAGGTCGTAAAACTGAACGTGTTACGGAATTTTTAATTAAATCAGAGAAGTAGCTTTTACATTAACGTGTAAATAGACACGCGAAAAGCAAGTTTTCAGTATAAATCAATATTTTTGTTTTCGAAAATAAGTTAAACAAAGAAAATTGAAGTTTTTTAATTAGCCATTTATCACGGATTTAAAAAAGTAGCCAAGAGAATAAAATATAATAGATTATAGGTAATTTATAAGTTTATATAATACTTCACTTTACAGAAAACAAATAATTAAGTATTTAATTATTTTAGTTAAAATAATTTTTTATTCACGAGTATAAAATTTGGTTAGATTTTGTTTATTTAAATATTTTATGATTTTATATCAAATGATAACGTTAAATACGTATCTACTATGTGAACATAATATAGTGAGATATTTTTATTTATTTTACCTAAAATTAAGTAATAACTAGACACCCGATTACCATTCCAAATCGAATTTCCGGTGAAACGATTTTCTCTCGACCCACTCTATGGCGTCAAAGGTGGCTTCTAAACAACGGAATTGAGTTACATTGGCAGCTATAGTTTAAGTAATAATGTAATAAGTATAATAAAATCAATTTAACGTACCTATAATATTCAAGAAAAAAAATAATTTAAAATAATTAAAAATTTAATATTTTTAAATAATTTTATTACATATTAACATTAATTGTATAATATGAATAATGAACATACGTGGTAATTAGGTATTATAGAATATTATTTACAGTTATTGACATTTTTTTTTTATAAAAATTTAAAATATTTTTTTTTTCGGGTTAAACAAACTTAACAATGTTTGTATAATAATAACCTTAATTTATGTGATTTTAATTTAACGTAATGGAAGAAATCGCTCACTGGAGATACGTTGACACTTATTGGGCGTAATTATGTAGGGTTAATTTTAATGGGAAGATGAATGTAATACAATTTTATTTTTAGGCTGTTTCTATTTAGTATTGATTTGATTAATTTATAGATAATTTGGGTGACCGAAGAGTGAGAAATAGGGGCAAAATATGTAGGGATTAATGGACATTTTTAATACTGTATTAATTTTTTGATCTGTGTATAATATTTTATTTGAGATGAATAATGGAACCTTTGTTTTAAATAAATTATTTTGTTCTAATATATTTGTAATTTGTGTATAATTGATTTCTATAGAGCCTTCATTTAGATACCACGTATAAAAATTGTTTATAGTTATAGTTGAATTCTAGTTGTAGTTTCTTAGAAATTCAATTTAATGCAAAGTAAAGTTTTGGAAAAAGTAAAGAATACGAATATGATGATTTAGTTTTTTAATTAAGATTAAAAAATTAATTTTTTTTTTAAAGTTTCAAAAGTTTTGTTATATATTGTGCATGTCAATGGCACATAAAACAATAATGATCTAAACAAGTATTCCATTTGTCTATTTGAAAATATTGGATAATAAATTGTATTTAAAAGTGAAAGATATTCAATTATAAATTGTTATATAATACGTTGGCACAGTATCAAAATTCTGTTTTAATACAATTTTAAATAATTAACTAATAGTAACTATTATAATAAGAATTTTTATAAGATAATAATCATTGATACTTTGTATCTATCAATATAAAGGTATTTAGTATTTTATTATTATTTTTTAGCGCAATTACTTCAATCATACAAACATTGTGAATTAAATACTAATTAGATGAATTAATAGAAATATAGAATGTCATTATAATACAATTAATTTCCATTTTTATTTTTATAATTAAAGAAAAAATATTTTGAATTTTATTTGTAACATGCATACAATTATAATAATTAAATTTAACAAAGACACTTATAATACCTTTAAGAAAATGATTTAGGAAGTATTTTTAAATTTAATTACAACAATTAAATCGATAATAACTTGTAAGCAAACACCTAGTCAATTAACCAACCAAATTAACGGTGTAATTTGTTTCAGCCATATTTTATTTCTAAATTGCTCATGATAATATTTAGGGACCACCATTTTGCACAAGAGCTTTTAAACATTTTTTTTCCAGCTTCAGGGAATTAAATACTCGTGTACACTAAATAAATAATGTAATATGCCGTGTAATATCGAATAATTAACACCGCTCTATTTTAAAATAGTTAATTTATTTTGGTGTTTTATTAGAACTTTTAAAATATCTTATAATAATCTACCTAACACGGGAGTTCCAAATAACTTAAAATACTAAAGTTATTATCATAAAATAGTTTCGAAGTGTTAACTGTTTTTCATTTATTTGAAAATCGTAATTAAGGAATGCCGAATTAAAACAAAATAATTTTGTTATTAATTAATTATTATTTGAAGATAGAAGCAAAGTCACATAATCAAGGTAAGCTATTTATGAAATGTTGAATATTTGAAATGTTTTAAGATTCCTTGTTGTATTTTACAAAAATATCGTAGTAAGTTCTTGTTGTATTAAATTAAAATACTTTAATTATAAGTTTGTTTACTATAAAATATCATATTAATGTATTAATATGATAACGTAGAAAAGTACGATAATATGAGGATAACAATTATTATTATTGAATCTAAATTATTTAAAGGAGACGAGGTAGACAACTAAAATATTGTAAATCACTAGAATGGTTTATTAAAAATAATTCTTAGTACAAACAGAGAGTCATTTATGACTTTCAACTGATATAATTTTACCTTTTTTCCCAATAATATCCGTCTTTCTTGGAATTATTTTTTTTTTTAATTAAATTAAATTTAGTACTTTTCGCTTTAGTATTAAAATTGTGCACGATAGAAATTATAATACTTTAAAAATTTTGAGAAGTATTGGTATGCATATTTTCTAAAAAAATTAGATTAAAAAAGTGCTTTGTCATCACAGAAGATATGTGAACATTAGTTAGCGAATTATTTTCACCTGAATCATCACTTATTAAATCTAAAATTTTTGTTTAAACTTGAAAACTACACAAGACCTTTCACTTATAGTTTTATGTCCTACAATTTAAAACCATTATATATAAATTCCAAATCAATTATATTGATCTCCTTATAAATATTTATGTTTAAATGAAAATATTAGTATGAGCACACATTTATTTATCATATAAATTATTATAATTAATGACGTATAATAAGCATTATAAAATGGTAATTAATTTCAAAAACTTTCTATTCCTATCTTTTACAGATAGATGATTTAAATTAATGGTTTCGTTTAAATCTCCAAAACCTAATCAGTATACAATATAAATTAAGCGATTCAAAATAAACTCAAGTTGAAAACAATTTAATTTTATAATTAAAAAAAAGAAAGTTTTAAATTAAACCATGTTGGTTTAACTAACACATTCAATTTTACCCGGCATATTGTTTGTATAAAATACCTATTTGCGATTGAGTAAGTATATAGAATAAAATAGCATTTATTAACATTACGCGTTATCATAAAAACAATTTAGCAATAGTTAATAGTTTTTTGATAGTTACCAAATTAAAACTTCATTAATACTCATGATAAGTATTAAATATAATTTTTTTGAAAAATATTTAATTACAATTTATTTGAAAGAATATTATTGTTTTTGATGTATTAAATGTGTATTACCGTGTATGATTCGTTTAAAGATTGTATTAACTAGAAGTTGAAACTTGTGAGGAATAAAAGTTGTGTTTATGTTTTGATGCATATTTAAAAAAAAAAAAATAATTAAATAAAACAGATCCAAACAGGAACATTTTATTATTTATCCTAGTGGGTAACGTTCTTATCTTGTGGATTCCACCTGACCAACAACGGTGTTTTTATCAAAATAAGTGGATGAGATGGGAAGGCTTACTGAGCTCTTCGTATTGCACGATTTTTGAGCTCACCAACCATTTTTGAAATGTTTTCCGGTGATTTATCTCAGGCCCCTCTGCTGAATTAGCCGTATTTAATTCCCATGCGTATAAAACTACCACCATTTTGTTTCTGTTTCCAATTTATTTTATCTTTATTTATCTTTCCTTAAAACAATCCTATAACTGTAGCAAATTAAACGTAAAAAATAGTCTCGGAAAATTTTCACATATTGATATTACTTACGTAAACCTGCACCATAACAGAATTAAATATCCTTAGTACTTTTTACAACTTGTTATATTGAAATCAAACCCACAGGAAAAACAAGTTATTGATATTTAAACGAATTTAATAAAAAGTTAATTTAATTTTTAATTTAGTTTCACCCACTCGTTGATATACTATTATCTGTGTTTTAAAATTATAATAAATTCTATCTACTTGCTGTTAGTTACAATAAGATAATTTCTTTTTTTCTTTTTTTTTTTTTAATGTTTAACGTGTGCCAATATGGGTTAAATTTACTCGAGAAAATCACATTTTGTGTGACATTTAGTTTCTATATAAATTCTATTTTAGAAGTAGTTGGCTTATGAATAATAAAAAAAAAAAACGCTTTAAATGTTTATATTTCATTAAATATATAAAAATATATGTATTCTTAAAAATAAAATTTAAAGAAATAAAATATAACAAAATAAAGATATTTTTTGCGAATTAATATTTGCTTACTAATATATTGTACTGTAATGTGCTGGATGTAATTATCAATGTATATTTTTATAACTTTTAATTTCGCATGCGTTAAAATAAAGAAACTTATAATAAGAATAAGACATTAAAACAATTTTCTCTGAAAAAAGAATAATAACTGGAAAATGTATAAAAATACCTTAAAAAAATATAAACTTAAAAAATGTAAAGTAAGATTATTCTATTAAATTATACGATTAGAAAATTAAACAATAATATAAATAAAAAACTGTTAGAAAAAAAAAACCATTGTAAAAAAATTTAAATAATATAAATTCTGAATTCAGCAGTTTTGATTTATGATACCTGGTTATTATTTTTTGATAACACAAATATACACCTATGGATATAAACATAGACAAAAACTATCTCATGTCAAACGAAAATCGTCCCATATGTGAAACATGTGGAGTGGACTACACAGTCAAGCATTTAGTCACTGAATGCCAAATATACGAAAACCTGAGAATAAAACACTAAATTTCACTACAAATTGGAGAAGCACTAGGACCAGACCCACAATCATCTATTAACATCTTACGATTTCTAAAAGAAGCACAACTATATAATCTAATTTAAGCTACAAATATCTAAATGTAAACATTATATCTAACATGTAACCTAATCTTTTTTTTTAAATTAATTTTAATTTAAGTTTCAAGAGATCAATAAAAAAAAAAAAAAATAATAATAATAATAATATTGGGAACTGAACATTAAAAAAGTGGATTATATTATGTTATTATGTTTATGCTGAAATATCTTTTATGTATTTTTATACTTTTATTATACTCATTTATTAGTTGAAAAAAATATTTTATTGGGCAATAAATAAGTTAAAACAAAATATGCACTCTGCACTTATTTACTTAATATAACAGTATTATATACATAAATGTTAAAAAATAATTTATTCAAATTAATTTAAAATTAAATATAACAAATAAAAGAAGATGGACAAGCTTTTCTGTATAGTTACCTAAGTTAACTTAACTTAAGTTACATTTTGAGTAGGTCGTCGTAATGGATGTAATACATTCGAATTCAATGATCTATCATTTTATGGGAAAAATGATTTTGAGCAAAGACGGTCTGTTAGCTTATAAATGTTCTATATAGCTATGTATAATTAATGGTATATTTTTATATTGATATCTATTAAACTGATTTATTTTTCAATATATTTTAATGAAGAAATCAATTTTTCTAAAAACTGGTTAAACGTAAAAATTCTTGTTTTTCCTCGTTTTTATTTTCAGTATTTAGTACTTTTAAGAAAAGTATTGACAATCTTTTACTTTTTACCTTCATAATAGCAACAAGATCCAATTGCTACTAGAAAATTCCCTAAAAGTCGATCACACAAAAAAAAATTTAATCACGCCAGCTTATAATATATTGTAACAAAATATGTTTTTTTTTAATTTTTAGTAATCCAGGGTCAGTTGGTTATTAATTTTCAATAGTTTGCAATGATTTTTATTTATTTTTAGTATACAATTAATAATTATTAATACAAATCATTTTTTGTGGTTATGATTTCAAAGATTTTTAAAATTTTTAATAAAAGTCAGTTATAAATAATATAATATATAACGATTTGCCATTGCGAGCTATTTGGATAGATGCAACTTCATCTTTGTTAAGCGTGCTAAAATGTTAGATACAACATACACACCGATTTTTGGAGTATTATTATTTCTTTAATAAATATTATAAGAACACGGCGACTCAATTAGGCAATATAGCTACAGAAGTGAGTGCGTTTCATAGGTAATAATATAGTATAATGATATATTTAAAAAAAATCAATATATTGAATAATAGTAAACGGATCATTTAAAATAAATGTAATACTACTAATATGTTTATTTCAATAAAATTTAGTGTTATTTAAGGTAATTTAAAAACTCGTTAACGAGTCAATCAGATTGTTCATATAATATTACTTATCAATATTGTAATAATTATCATAACGTACGTTATAATTTATATCAGCGATTTTCTGCTATTTATTTTTACATTTTTACTAATTATATAATAAATATTTATTAATAATAATTTTTTAATTAAACATACTATTTTCGTTTCATTTATTTGAGGCAGTAGGTGTTTTCACTAGAGACGAATCGTTATTGTGGATAAAACGAGACTATTATACATGTTATATTGTCTTTCGCATACATTATAACAATAAAAATATTAATGATAAACGGGCTTTTGCCAAATACTACGCATGCCTTTGACGTGTTCGATGAGCCACAATTTTGTTTTTCATATTATTCTGAAGCAAAATATTTTTATGAACATTTTTGGTGCATAAATATTGAGTACTAAATCAATATTTCGTTTTAATTATAATTTATCAGTATTTGCATTTTAGATGACGGTATACGACATGACAATTATGTAGGGTTTCCTTCACCTGTCATGCTATATTTTAAACACTTATAAATGAGATACAATATTGATTGAATGTTTAATATTTTTACAATGGAAATCTCTGAATATGAAAGTAAAAACAATGATTACAATTTAAGTATTATTAATATCAACAAACGCGAAGATAAAAATTAATTGGTTAAAAAATCTAGTAAGGTATATTTTATGTTAATTAAAAATGTAATCCTGACTGTGCTGTGAGTATAGTTTCAATCGTGATAAAAAAACATGTTTTTTTTAAGTAGAAGTAATAGTAAACTATCGGAAATATGGTCTGTACGTGCATAATTTAAAATACCTGTATACAACATAGTATTTTATGACCATTAAAACCGTTAGTCTTATGAAAGATATTTGTCTCGAAATCATTAATTATTTGATGTTTGGCTAGTCATTTTACCATATACCATCTGCAGATTTATAATATATAACTATACACAGATATTAGATACTATATAGGTACTAGTTTATAATATAGTGGTTAACATTTTTAATTGTTGTCCTTACATTACAATATAATACCGACAACAACTATCTACATTTTAGTGTATAAAACCCTATTCAGTCATTTATTATTGTACAGTCCACACCAACCGTGTTCGGATAAAGTGAATTATTACTATGAATTCATCCCTGGCACGGTAATAAATGTTTCACTGCTTTTCCACAGTAAATTACCGCATTAAATATACCCTTTTTAAACTTAGTAATTAACTTTGGCATCTTTTTTGATGTTGCTCAATTTTGGGAACACAAACTAATTACTGTGACCTCTACCTTTTTAATATTATCGAAAAAATGTTTCAATAATGAGAAACTATTAAAAACTATTTGTATATATGCGAAAAAAAATAAGCGTTGGTAAAATACATAACCAAATGCACATAATAAAAATAAGGACTAGCAGGTTTATATTTTAAATTATTCATATTTGAAAGGCCGCAATGAATTAATTCTTGTTTCGTAATGAAATTATTATGTTATTGATTTAAAACAACTTTTTTGACTTTTGCAACTGATAAACCACGATTTAACATAAAGTAATATACAATTAAAACAATATTTGATACGTATGGTACTTAATACGCGTTGAAATATTAAAGACTAAGAGGATAAATAAATTTTAAGATGTTTAGATTTTATCAATTCGGAAATCTAATAAGCAATATTCCAAAACAATTTTTACCATAATGGTTGATATGCACAGATTTAAAAAAAATACATTGATATCCCATTAAAATGACCAATACAATATGTGAACGATATCTTTGTTTTATTATTGTTATACATTTATTATTGTATATATAGTGGCTTACACGTCTTATGAGTTTAAATTATTTAGAAACAATAGCAAGACTTATTCGTTCCAACTAGAGGGAGATGTTATGTTTGCTTATAAGGTCGCACGCAATGCAATAAACAATTAGGTCAGTTGCCATTCAACTGTATATATATTTATATGTAAATATTTATTATAAGATGGTTGCTGTTTTGTGTTTACTCACATAAAACTCGTACGCCATAACGTTACCTATATTATACATGTATATATTGTAACTAAGTTTTTTTACGAGGTCTAAATCGGGAAACATTTTTTTTTTTTTTTAGCAAAATAGTGTGAGTTACGGGAGGATGTGTGTCGTTAAAAACTAGGTAAAGCAAAAATATATACTTGAATAGATTTTCAATTTTGATATTAAAGTATAATATTTTTTTAGTTCATAAATTTGAAACTTCCTGAAGGATTTAAAACATTTTTATTGATTTAAATATTTTTGAACAATAAAATTCAAAAATTGGAATTAAAAGTATTTCAATTCAATTGATTTTTTTGGTTTATTATTTAATAGGTAATTAGGTACTTAAATAACATTGTTATAAATATAATATTTGACAAAATAAATATTAAAAAATATAATATTATAATAAATATTTATATGTTACAAATGACAAAGGAATAAATTATATTACGAACAAATCATTTGTAAACTATCTAGTAAAGATTAAAAACGAATAAATATACAATTTTGCTGTAAGAAAAACCAAATTATAATTTTTTTTAATTTAAATTTAATGTTTAATTATGTAGATTATAGTCATTTACCAATGTTAAAAATATAATGTTAGTATACATATATACTTATTTAATAAACAAAATGGTTTGGGTATAATTAAATATAAACATTTTTATTCAAAAACTAAAATCATATTTTACAAAATTATATCGACAAAATTAATACAAAAATTATATTTATAATCTCTTTTTGTATCTTTAATTTAAGAGTTGTATAAATAATAATTATTACCAAACCTAATTTAATTTATATCATTAATATTCATGTCAATATGTTAAGTGTAATAATTATTTGATGGATGTATTTTAACTACAAAGCAAATATTATGCAATTAAAACCTATTGCTGTTAGATAAATAGTAATATATGTACGCCATAATACGTATAAAATGTAATATACGCATATAGGTTATTAGTGTTTACAAAACAGTTCTTATTTCCAATATCATTTCCATTTCAAATGTCGTAAACAAAAGAATATTAGTTCTACTCAAGTAATGTTGACATTCAGCACTTAACATATTTTTAGTACACTTTTTTTTTCTACGGTATAAGTCTCCGTTATTCAGCATTATAATAGCGATATATGTAGAAAAAAAAAATAATGCACAAGTTGCATGTGGTGCTTCCAAAAGGATAATGGTAAATGCAAAAAAAAAAAAAAACAATAATTGACACTCTTGATGTTGAATAAAAAAGATTAACAGACTTGTTTTCCTTTTTTATACAAAAATGTTTGCTGATAATATTTCAACTTAAAATTATGAATATATGTTGTTAAGTCTTCGTTGAGAGTGTAAATTCGAGGAAAAATTTAAATTTAACCTTTAAAGTTAACCTAAACTAACCTATAGAAATAATTTAAATGGTAAAAATGTATGTATTACATTCTGGGAATAACTATAGAATATAATTCTGTGTTATTGTGAAAACATTTAAAAATATAAAATGTTTATTGTGCGAAGTAGTATGTACACACATACATATATACAGTGAAACTTCTGAATAGCAGACACTCTCGGTTGCCGAAATGTTGTCCATTATTCGAAAGTGTCCGATATTCAGAGGGGGTACATTTTTGGAATTTATTAAAAGTAAATTTTTAAAGTCAAATAAAATAAAAACGAATATTACTGTTAACATTTAAAATTGTATATAACATAAATATAACACACAGTTTTCTTTTGAAAAAATCAAATGATAATAAGGTAGGCAAGTTACAAGTGAACCATTGTAATGGATGTGTTTAAGTTAAATTCATTGTTACGTCATTTTGTACGAAATTTTGATAAATTAACAACTTATAAGGAAACTTGTATTCAATTTTCAAGCATCTTGAGCTAAAAAAATGTTATCAACATTTAAAGTAAAAATAGCGAAATTCCCAAATGTCAAAAAATAGCTTAAAAATACATATATATTTAAAAAGTTATTTCACAGGTTGAAAATGCTATCATAAATATTTTATGAAAATTTCAAGTATTTACGGCTATTTGAATTATACTAAAAAGAAAATCGATTTTGTCAAATACTTTTTTTTTTTGTGTAAAAATTCCTGTTATTCCTGATTTTTTTTTTTTAAATAGGTGTTTGCTATTCGGAATTTTTTACATTGAGTGATGATAAAAATGTCCTTGTCTCCAAGAAATCGTACACTATTGAGAGGTATCTGTTAGGGGTGGTTTCACTGTATATATAATATAAAGGTTAAGCAAAAAATAAATATAATATTTTTTATTTATTTTGATATAGTGTGGACATAAACAAGCTTAGAGTCAATTTAAAAGCTATTTTCTTCATAAATTCAACGATTTTTTTGAGCTACGTACAACAATAGTTATTCAATTAAAATGAATATTATAAATCACATAATATCGTACATAATAACAGAGACCACACGAACCATATTAAAACATAAACAACAACTATACTGGTAGAGTGACAGTAATAATGAATATGGTTTATTTAATTTATTAAATTATTAAAATGAAACTATAAAAAAAAAATTAAACTTTAAACTAAGATATAACAATCTAAATACAAAGCTAAAACTTCGGTTAAAAACTTATTTTCTATTTAAAATCTTTAATTTAAATAGGTTGCCTAGTTATATTTCATTTATTTAAACGTGAATGTTAAAAAAAAATGTTAACGTATGAAAACATATTTTTTTACTGATATATGTATGTAAAATAAATAAAACGAAAAAAATATTCTGCTGTACAGTAGATTTCAAAGTCTTGTCTTAGAAAGTTACTATGATTGGCATAATAGGTTTATTAAATTTGAATTTAAAAATACATCATTAAATGCGAAATGTGAATTAGGGTAGAAATGGAACGTCGACCTTAACTTCTAAATGATAAGTCTAAATGATACTATATTTATATTAATTTATATTATATATGTTTAAAAATGTTTTATAATGAGGTAAACTTGTATGACTATTATTTAAAAATAATATTTGTTATAATACCATTATTGTAGGTTGAATTGGAAAAAATGTTTGGAAAAAATATTGCAACTTAAAAGTCAATATTAATATACCTATCATAGAAAAGTATAAATACGGTGTACTTTCGATTATCCGCAAGCGGACTATCCGCGTTGCGGATTATCCGTTGTCTTCTACGGAATCATATACATACTTATATGTATAAAAAAATAAATGTATATCTTTACATTATAAGTACATCATTATCGATTAAATTGGGTTATGATAGCCGATATAACGACGTAAAATACAATACACTTGTTTAATACATATTAATACTTTTTGGTAATTGTTGATACGTTTAATTCGTAATTTTATTTTGGCGAATTATCCACGGAATTCGTTTATCTGTAGATGCCCTGCCACCTTATTTCACAGATAACCGAGAGTACATTGTAGTTCAATAAGAAATAAAATATAAAATTTTTAGTACATTTTAACAAAATTACAAAAAATTCAGTTACGTAGATAGATACTTTCACTGTCGTGCTTTTTTTTTGTTAGTTTATTCCAATTAATGAGAAAAATACCAATATTTTCCTATATTTGGTAAGTATCAATTCCATTATTTGTGTTACTATAATCACTCCCAAACAGAATTAAATCAAATTTTCTACTTCAGGAAATTATGGCAGACAAAAAAATAAACAAATAATAAACCTATATCATATTGCTGTTAAGCTAATACATTTCTTAGAATCGCTCAGAATCTAAAATATTATAAAATTTGACATTTAATAACGACCTATCTTATATTCTTGTACCATTGGTGTTTTCAATCAATAGGACAACACTAAGTTGTTACTAATTTAAGATTTTTAAGAGTAGCACTTCTTTAAAGTAAAAGGTGTTTTTCTGAATAAAATAAAGTTTTAACTTGATTTGCATAAATGATCAGAATCAAAAACAATTTATTTTACTATTGTTTTCGTATTGAACAATACATTAATTTTTATGTTCTTATTTTTTGTCACTAATCCTTATTTTATTCAAAACTAATACAATATATATATATATGTATTTATTATAATGCAATAATCAATAATTATATTTTATAAGTATTAATTAAAATGTATAAACAAGTTTAATTACTTATAAGTAAGATTAGGAACTTATAGTACTAAATAATATTTAAATTTGTTTCTAAATAACTTAAAAATATGCACAAATAATATTTGAACACATCACTCATTTCCATTCTTATAAAAATAGGTATCCAATATATAAGTTATAAATTTTATATGACAAATAGATACATTAAAAATATTTTAAAATTTAAAAGGCAAAATTAAAAATAATATAGAATTTTATAAAATTAGATTATTTTGTATAGTTGAATAACATAATTTTTATTTTTTAGCTTACATTTATAAAACATATTCTAATATAAGATTTCGAATTAAATAAAGTTAAATAAATGATAAGAATAGAGTTGTACAACAGCGTTAGATGAAATAGATTGAAAATAAATTAATTAATACAGCCATTTTGAAATATTTTAAATACCTATAAATAGCTATAAGTACTATTGAAGTATGTTTTAACATAATCAGTTTACTTCATACATTAATAAATATGTAATAAATTTAAATAGTGTACATAATATTGTAAGCTTTTTTGTGTATTCTTTGACTTAATTATAAATTATTATATCAAAATTAGTATTTTTATTGTTGTAAAAGTAACTACAATAAAAAATAAATTTTTATTATTATTTTACGTATTTGTAATGAATATAATATACATATAGATATTGATAATAATAATTTTTAATGTTTGTTTCAAAATTTAAAAAAAACATATACCTACAATGAGGATGAGCCCTATACTATAATGTACATAAATACTAAATGACGTATGACTTAATTGAAAAAAATATCTTTCACTCGGAATACTATGGAATGACAAAGTTTAAGATAAAATGTATGACTATAAATAAAAACTAAGTATCTGTGAACCTCGAGAACCGAAGATTAATTTTAACGGTACTAATTATTATAAAAACAAAAGTTGATAACATTAAAATTTAATTTAATTTAATATGTTTAAATTCATTGGGTTAAGACAAATACAAAATATTTTTAATTTGATAAAAGTACGATTTAACACATTTCAGAAAACCATTAAAATGTTTTGTTTAGATCTCTATGGGTACCCCATATTATGATCTATTCAAAACTATAAACAAAAAACTTTTGGTAAACTATGATAAGAGGCAACAAAGACATGCATTCTGTAAAAAAATATTTTATACAACAAATTTATTTATAAAGTTTCGTTTTACAATTCAGTGTGATTACTGATTAAGATAAACTTGATTTATGATATCAATCGTATATAAAAATTTTGCTTAATTTAAAATTAGATCAATAATATACGTTTGAAATAATATTAACAGCAGGTAAAAACTTTGACCTACATTATTTTGTCTATAATATGTAGAGCCTAACATTTTTTATTTACATTGCAATATTTAGTCAGATATAATATAATAATTTATTCAAGTAATTACAGGCTACAAAGTACACTCTAAGAACTGAGATATATAAATAGTTTAGAAATCGTATTTGGTACTCTGTGTCCTAGTAAATTTACACTCTAACTAAATAACAGGTGATAATAAAATAATAATAATAATATTAACTAAAGTGGAACTTAATTGCAACTCTAGATTCGGTTATTATTAATTATGTCAAGTTGGCTAAATTCATAAATTTAGTAGTTTCACAAATGAGAAAACTTAAAATTTTCTAAAATAAACATTAAGAATAATAACAAACGTGCCATAGTTAGTTAATATAGAACGATAATCTACACAAAGACCTCCATATTTTGAAAATTCAAAAACAATCAAATGGTTTAAGCACGTGATGAGAAAGTCAGACTTAGAGTACCTTAAATTGGCAGTTGAGTGAAAAAACATAGAGAAAATGATATCCAAGTAGCGATGTATAAATGGAATAAAGCAGGACTTAGAGAATCTAGGGATACCAAACTGGGAAGTAAAAGTATAAAATCAATAAGAATAGAAGGAGGTGTTAGTGGCGGCAAAAACTATTGAAGATTTGTGATATCAGTAAGAAGAAGAAGAAGAAGATTATTAATAATTATCATGATATAATTTTCAAAAAATTACCGACTCTATACATAAATTTATAAGTAAATGTAGATAGCCTACATAGGGTGGGAATGTCTTATTATAGAATACAAAAAAAGTAGTTTACGGCTAGATTTGGCTTTTGTAGTTTAATTTTAAAACGTCATGTAATTTTTATATGATACTATTTTGAAACTATAACGAACTGTTTGTTTGTTCTTACTTATTATTAAAAAGAAATAGCATCATATTATCAAGTTCAATTGTAATATTAGGTGTTATAGTAGTATTACAAAGAACGCTTTAGCTAAAATCCGACATTTTTATTAAAACTATCAATATTGTAGCAACTAAGTATATTCAAGTTAACATTAATATAAATCGTATATAATATACCGTATGAAGTATATATGTATACACGCGTAAATGTAGGAATATATACATATAGTATACGACGGATTTATTTATTTTTTTTTAAACAAATTGATTGCCCCTTCAACAAATCCAAATAATAAGTATGTTCATTGTTGATACTTATTTTTATACAATATTCCAATGTTGCTTGTTCCATTCGATTGCCAATTTTAGTCATGATTCGATTCATTGCACTGAATGATCTCTGAACCGTAGCAATTGGTATGCACAAACCTGATTCTGCCAATTTTCTGAAATGTGCATAACCAATATCAGTTCCAAGAAGTTGTCGGTTTATTTTATATAATTCCATCGAATACTTTTTATTTTTCCTTATAAAGTGACGAATTTAAAAGATTTGAATCTGATACACAACAATGTCTTTGGAAGTCGTTATATTTATACACGAATGAATAAACCACTGTGCTATAAATCATCATACGAATTTTTTAGTTGAGTTTAAAATGAACTCGTAATCTTGAGAATACATTAAATTCTTTACCGTAGCTTAAATTAAGTGTTTATCGTTAAACCTAAAATGCATTTATTTCATGAATTAGTTTTTGTAAATCATTTTTTTTTTTTTTACTGATTTTTGTTTTTTTTTTTACTTTCGGTTACTTCACAAGTATAGTATATTACACTATATATAATCGTTTATATAGGTACGAATTTAGTTTTAAACTTTCTTCAACTAATTTTGATTTGTAAGTGGAAATTTTAATTAAAATCAAAAAGCGTAATATACCTCTGAGATCTCAGCACGTTTGAATTAAATTAGATAATAGCACTTAGTATTTCATCTAGTCTATAAGACACTATCATAAAACTTTCTTGGGGGAGGCTTAACGAAATCCCGCGGGCTATGTATGCTAAAACGGCTCTTGATATATGCACTGCATTGTAGTAGTTGCTATAATATAGCAACAAAAGCGATGTAGGACTCTATTTAATTGCATGGGAGATTTCTTAATGACTTGACAAACTAATTTCTTTTTCATAGTGTTTTTACTATTTTTGTATTTTGTTAAAAGGTCTAACTTGACATAAATCATTTTGTAGTTTATTATTATTATTTTATTTCATATTCATTTGTTAAATTATTTTTTTGAAAATTGAATCATCTTAATCCATAACTACCTAGTTTTTCTAAAATTATAAAAGTTTTATTTCGAATAGTTCGGTTTGAAAATACGTTTTGTTATTCTTTAAGACACTTAAACGATGAACTTCAGTCTAAAAATGGCTAATCAATATTCGGTCAAAACTTTGTAACGAAAGTTATGCACAGCATAATTTTATTTAAAATGATAATATTATATGCAGTTGCTAATCCAGCTGCCGTCGTAATAATACTCGTTACCTTATCGTAATACAATACTTATATCATATTATTATGGAGGCTACTTCAACAGAGACCGTATTAGCGTTCGTGACTTTGAAGTCAAGTAAAGGTTTGTACAGGAGCGATAAGTTTTCTAGTTGTAATAACTCTTATTATACACATAAGTACACAACAATAATATATTATTATTATACATTATTAACATTGCACGATAAAATAATATTTTTCCTAATGAATATTAAATTAGGTGTTGGTGTTTTAAATTAAATAAATATTATATTGTTATTTTATAACATAAATTATGAGGTGACTTCGTTTTGTCCCTTTAACTCTTTTGTGAAATTAAAAATATGTATAAATAAATTATTAATACCAGAAAAAAAGCATATTTACGTAAATTAATTATTTGTTTAAACTCGTAATATTTAAGAAATTTAGCCTACAATAATTTTGACAGTTTTCAATTAGTAATCAAATTATGATGTAGATGAAATTTGATGGTATTTATTTAAGCTTTGAGTTGAAAATTCTATAAGCAAATATTTTATGTTATTATAGAAAAATATTTTATAATTATTTAAGTTCATACTAAGAAACTAAATAGAATTAACATGTTTTTAGATGCATTCCTATAAAAATAAAAAGTAACTTTTTAAGTCTTGAAGGTTAATAACTTAAATAAGCAACTAGTTGTGTAACTTAATTAATATTAACTAAGTTTTAACTTTATTTTATAAAACGTTTAAATCAGTCATCGCAAGAAGTATTTTTGGCACAAACATTCTCATTCCCGAGATATACAAATTGTCTTACTGTTTCTCTCTGGCAAAATATATAATTATAGTAAATTTATGTAAATTTGTCAAAAGTAGAATTATATATTTATATTAAGTAATAAAATCTTTATATTCATAAAGACATATTTGACTAGAGTTGGATAGATGATATTATTATAGTTGGTAGATGAATAGTAGCAATAGAATTTTTACCATTTTGAACAATAATAATATTAAAATAGTCGTTTCGAGACCTTAAAGCCTACATAACTAGAATACTTAATAGAAATTTATAATTAAAAATGAAAAATATATTTATACATAATTAATTTCAAATGATTGTCTCAAAATTTTAAGAAACTCAAAACATAATTTAAAATCATGTTATTAATATGTTTAAATAAACCAAAATCACATATTATGTCATTTTAAATATTACCATGTCTCTAAAATACAGTTATATTTTTCTAAAAATCATATTTATTTTTACGAAGTATAAATTAAAAATGGTCATCATCACAGACAAATACATAGAGGACAATCTTAAACTTGTCTATTTAAAAGACGTCAGATGTAAATTGGAATAAAATTGAATTAACAACCTACCAAAAACTATGTCATGAATTATGTTGAGAAAATACAAATATTTTATTTGAATTTCCTGAAACTAGATGAAGTTATTATAGTACTATCCATCTCTACTAAATTATTTATACTTTCAATAGTTATTTTAATCGAATTCTTTCAATATTGTTGTCAACAATTTGTACATTGATTAATTTGTATGTTATTTTTTTTTCAATTAGATGTATGTTAATAAGTTCATCAACTATCAAAAATTAAAATATTAAATTCATTGTAAATATACTGTCACAAAATTATCAAATTCATAGTCTACGGTTAAACAGTTAACACTAAATTCAGTCTTCGATATTATCCTGATGAAATGTCAGTGTTACCCACTTCTTTTATGTCGATTATACCTAAGCCTTGCGATATTGCGAGAAAGGAAAATCCAATTATGTCCAAAGAAAATACTTTTAGTTTGAAAAAAAAAAATAACAACAAAGGAAACGATAACCTGTATTTATTAGCTCGAAAAGTCAAGCGTTTTGAAAGTCTTTTTTAGACTACAGGCTGTTGTCAATTTTTAAGATAAAACAATATATTTTGTTTTAGAGTTTGGAAAGAAAATCCATTCGGCGATAACAATATGAAAATTAAAGTAGAATACATTTAACATCATTAGCATAGTAAGTTTAATCTGAAAAATAAACTCAATTTTTTACACTACGTTATCCAAATAAATTAGCATAAATTTATTAATACTTTTGGAAATATATATAACTGTCAATATTTTTTACGGTTAGTGATTAATAATATTAATATTCTTTTTGTCGAGAACCTATACAAAGAATAAGTCCAAATATGTATTTTTTACAATTTTAATTAAGGTTAAAACTTTAATTACATACATGTCATTCTTTTTGTGTACATTTTTTCAGGTAATTACTTAAAAAAGTCAATAATTTCAAATATTTAGTATAGACCCGAAATAGAATGAAAATTATCCCATATTTAGTTATATGTATTGAATACTTATACATGTATATGATTATTTTAATATTATTTTATGCGTGATTATGTGAATATTTACAAATATTATTTGCAAAATTACATAGGTACAACTTTTTTTCTATGATTTATATAAAAAAAAGCTTTGTTTGGAACTTTATTCTACATTTTTTTAACCTTATTTAATTTTAATTTTAAATATGAATATTACAAATATTATAGATTTTAAACTACTTATTTAAAAATGTTATCAAAATTCTAACTAAAAATCTTATTAGAAAAAATTATGAGGAATCTTGTATTAAATTTTCAAGCTTTTAGTCTATTCTTTTTAAGAACGGCAATCAGCAATTGGAATAATATATTAATGTTATTGTGATAAAAATCGATTTAAGTGATAATACCATAAGGTGATGGGCTGCAGTAAACATGATGATATCAATATATGGTTGGTCATTGTGGTCGCATGTCGATTTCAGACAATGGTGATAGAAATAAGTTCTATACGGCTATATAATATTGTGTACAGAGCGGGCACACAGCAGAGGACATCGATCGCAAAACATATCATCTAAACAGCGCTGCGAGCACTTTTATAATATTATTTATATACACACCTATAACAGTATATTTTGTGTTATACCATCTTCGGCTGTTACCTAAAGCAAAAGCTATACTATAGCTACTATGTATCCGAGTGATATTGAAAGCGTATTAATTCCATCGCGTTAAGCTCGAACGCACCACGCGAAAACGACATACTTACGCCTATCAATAATAACACAGAACCGTATGTGCGTCACGAACTCGAGCACGTACCACACGCTTTACACGACTACAGAGCAGCTGCTGTAACCGAATTCACACCACGCCAAATAATTGAATCCCGAAAACAACCCAGTCTGGTCACGATAAATAACCCATAGTCTAATCACTACGATTAAATAGTAATAATTGAATAAAGGATCATTTAAATCAAGTATTAGCTGCGTGTTTCGAGTAAGGTCCGACAAATTGTCGTGTAGTGTTTTCGCATTCCCGCCGTTTCAGATTGCCACGAAAAATCTCACGGGCCGAGTAAAACTGTATGCGTCGGGTAAATGCAATTAGTGTCTCGAAAACATGACGTCGTTTGTAGATTTAGATCTCGTGTTTATTTTTATCATCTAACATATTGTTTGTGCTATGTATAAAACCACGTCACACACAAATAGTTATCACAACAGAATATAAATCTTTAATACGAGAGACCGGAAAAACTGATGCGCGACAGCATGTAGCTAAACTTTCAAGCCGAAAAGCTGTGTGATTATGATTTATTATTATTTAAATACATTAAAACAATAGATCACACTTATCCGAAAAATGAACCGATGATTGGTACGAAAAAGTGAAGTCACAAAAAAAATCGTACACGATATCTAATACACTTAATTAAATCAGTTGTGAAATTCAGTATTTTATAATTGTCCTAAGGTTTAATACGTGTAAGTGTGTGTACGATTATGTTTTTAATCTTCGTGTCATAATAACATATTATACACATACAACTAGTTGTCAGTTTTACAATGTAAATTTATAAGTAGGTAATCCGTTATTATATCGGCTTAACGAATTGTTATTATTTTCGTTTACATATCAATTATTATTATTTAAATTATTTAAAACATACAATGTTTTAAGTGACCATTAAATGTGTAGAATGGTTTTGTGATTAACGCACTGGAACGGAGAAATAGTTTATTTTGACACCGGCCAACCTACAAATGGTATTAAAGTAGAAAACTATTTTATTTCTTTGTTGAATAATATTTTTATTGAGATATCAACCAATTAAGAGTTACCACTGCCTTTTTAGGCCTTGAAAACATAAACATTACATACAGGTATATTCATATTTCCATAAAATTGTACACAGAAAAACGTGTCTATTTGACCCTCGTACCATAATTAGTGCGTTTTCACGCGATAAACATTCACGCTGGTGTATTAAATAATTTTAAATTGCACATATACATTATACATATTTTTTTTTCGAGTTGGTTATACATCATTGTATGGATACAAAATACCATTTTTATTGGATTACCAACATTTTTTTGCGCCTCATTGCTGCAATTTTACCTGTATGTAATTTAAAATTTACATTTTGTGTTATTTATTTTTTTTAAATTATTTCTTTATGAATATTTTGAATTGCAATAGTTCACAAATTTAATTTTGAAACGGTGGACAAGTTGTTTTAGTTCTGATGTATAATATGTTTTGAGTAGGTTACTGCAATGGATGAATTAAATTTATATACAATATATCATTGTATACAAAAAACTGAAAACAATTCTAAACTGAGTTGGTCTGCTCCCTACATAACATAAAATACATTTTATGATAATGAGTTGATTGAAGTTGCTATTAAAATAAATTATTTTATAATTGGTAGAAAGGTAGGTTAATTCAATTTTTACCAAAAACATTTTATTAAAGTTTCAAATTTAATCTATAAAAATTGATTGAAACATCTTATATTTTTTTTATTACAAAATATTTGTACAAAGTTTATAAATAGTCATGAATTCAACTAATTCTATAAACATTTGAAATTTAATTAAATACGTATATAAATAACTGTGACTATGTATTTTTAATATTTTTTTACAGATATAATAATTTATTAGGTGGGCTCTTTTATTAAATTTTTGAAAATTTTGATTTAGCGAATAATTTTTAATTGATCCTTAAAGAAAAAAAAATTAAAATGTCTTATAACTATAAAAATAGTTTGAAAATGGTCTAAATATTTTTAAAATTATATTATGTTTTTAAAATACTTTTTAAATAATGTTCTGTGAGAATTTCAAGGACTCGTATTTACGGTTATTCATTTTCGAATTACAACGAAATAAAAATAAATTTTTATTTCATAATTGTCCTTATTGTTTACTTTAATTCTTCAAAGTACTGAATATATCCAATTAGCTATCATAAACCATAAATAATAAAATCAAAGTTTTTTTATTTCCCTAAATCGATAATATATAAAAAAAAAAGCTTATAGTAAAATCAATTTATTCATCGCTCCATCGCACTCAAAATCTAAAAAAAAGTATTCAATACCATGCAAAGAAGCAAAATATTACATTATATTTATATGCATTCATTTATGAAGATAAATTAAAGATTGTATGAACTATGTAATTACTAAAATATGACAATTACCTTTTTTTTTTAATGAATTCATTTAAATAAATTACGTTTTGTTGTTGTAAACAGTTCAATTCGTATTATTTGTAATTTATTTACATATATACATATTAAATTATTAACATTATCTATCTACCATTAATAATATATTATGCAATAATAATGGTCTCTTGTTTTCTTAACTATTCAAATTAATGTTTTTCTTTTGATTTCAAAGACGTGAATAAAAATAATTACTACGATTATAATATTAATTAGATACTATAAATCTATTCTCGTTAGACATTAATAACCATTATTATAGTGGCTACACCACAATTTACGTGTTTGGTCTGTTGGTTTCCAACTTTTCATATATATAGATAAGCATATATTATTTATGAACAATGTAGAAGATTTTCATATAATATTCGCAAACACAAGAGGTGACGTGAAACCAATTTTCAACACCTGTCTATGTAATCGAAAACTTTTGCATTTGGCCTTGTGGCTTTAGTGATAACTTATTTGTTAGATGTCGAACATTAATACTCCTTTTTGTGCACATGTGCTTATAACATTTATAATATAAAGCTTGCAAAATTTTATAACTAAGACGTCGAGAAGTATGGCCTTGAATTCAAGTTTTATAATCTATTCCCAAACCTCGGCATTGCTATAAAAATTTATAATAGCATTTTCTATAGTTGAATTAAATTATTATGATTTTACACATAATACTATCATCACCAAGATTACATCGTTTAATAATAAATTGGATGGGCATGTAAAATTAATGTTTAATTTTTTTTTCTGTTCCGGAAGTTGCAGTGTACGGGTGCAAGTCAATTGAAACCCTTAGGCGTCAGATTATTAGTAAAACGATTATAGATTTTAACCGGAACAGAAAGTTCCCATCAATACAGCTAATTCAAATAATTTTATAGTATACCAGAGGGCCTTGATACTATTTCCAAATCACATCTCGTATTTTTTCCCTCTCATATTCTACTTATATTTTTTCGGTTCATGGTATGCATTTGGTTCTACACATTATATAAGTTATTTATTTGAAATAATTTATTTTCATTTCTATTAAAATAAAATTATTAAAATACATTGATGGAAAACTAAATGATTAAGCTCTCGATTTATTTTGTAACCCTTTTTAGAATTGTATTATAATTTACTTATTGCTTTGGGATTTATTAAGATATAATTTGAAATCAATTTGCTCTATAGAAACTACATTATAATAATGTTTCGTTTATACATTATAAAATAATATAATATTTAACGGTAAATAAATTAATATAATGGTACAACAGATCGTCAATTTTAACCGTTTGTACGTCCTGGTAAAATACACAATAAATGATATTTTGTTATCATATAAATAGTGCTACACTTGTAAAATGTAAAGTAAAAAGACCGAAACGGATAGAACCATCTATGACAGAATCTAGGTGATAACTCGTTGGACATTTGTCTCACTTCACTCGACTTGCCGTCAGATTGTGGCGTTCTAGTAGTTTTTAATATTAAATTCCTAGGTATAACACATCATTACATACGAATAATGTTTCTATATTATTCGAATTTAACACTAGCATTTCTTAAAAATATTTTGTCAATTGTTTTTGCTTGTACAATAGAACTGAGTATGGCCTATAGTCTGTGTTTGGTGAATCATATATTTTAAATACATATTATGCCCGAATATTTATAATTAAATATAATTATTTGTTTATGCATATTTGGGTTATACAAAATGGTGAAAAAAAATACATTGATTATACCAGAGTTATCCAAAGTTATTCAGTTATAAGAAAATATAATGTTAAAATGTAGTAAAATTCATTGTATACAAAAATGTACTATAGTAAAAATTTAAAATTATGTAAAAGAAAATGTTAGTGTTTTCTGAAATAATAAGTATCTTAGGTTTTAAATACAACCATAAATTTGTATAAGGAATGTATGCATAATGATATCATTTTATAGGTAGTTAAATGTAATTGTATCATTAATATTTTAATATATTTTATACTTTTTATAAATATTGAAATAATATTATTTTGTTAATAAAAATACATTAGGTAGGTACATATATTACTCGTATTACATACTTAATTGTATAAGTACTTTAAGAACTTATAGCTGACATAATATTTCTTCCCTATTAAAATTCTATAAATATTAACTCAAATATTGACTACGCGTGTTTCAATGATCATAGTAGTACAAATCAAAATTATATATTTGATATTTAATATTTTTTATATAAAGAAACATGGAACATTCATCTTTTTCACATTCTTATCATAATATTCATTGATAATTTACTCTAAACTCATTCGTATTTCAATAGTTACATATTTTTAATCAGCATTGCGACTGTTTTAGCTAAACTTTGTTCATCTCTCGCCGATCACTCACAACTTTATAAGGACTAAGAAGTATGTCGTAAAATAAACTCAGAACACTTCACACGTTTATATTTAAAATAAACCATGTGCGTTTTGGAATAAACTTGGATATAATATATTGTATGTATAGGTATATGCATAATATTTTACAAGACAAATTTAATTTCTAATATAAAGTACATCCTTGTTGAGTATGTGAAGTATTGACAATATGATGTTAATAATCAGTAATCCTTAATAATTCCTTATGCATAAATCCTCCATTCTAATGAATTTATTTGTAAAACAAAGGTATGTAAATAAGGGCATATCCTTTTGATTTCAATTATACTCTATACTCTGTACTCTCTCAATACGATCGCTTTGAGAAGAATTTCCAAAGATATTGTTTGAAAAACAGCACGTTGGTGCCTACTAAATTTCTAATCGAACATACGGATGATAATTTTTGCTATCATGGTATTAGTTATTATTTAGATTTTCAGATTATTTTTTTATCTCTACAGGCCAGGTTGTTACATAAATAAATAAAGGTTGATTGTATCAATAGAAGTTTCTTCTTAAAGTTTGGTATCGTCAACTAAATATTAAAAATAAAAATTTTACATTTATGGCATAATGTCATTAAATTACAGAACAATAATATGTCAATGATGTTTAGTGGTTCTTAGAATACTTATCATATCGAACAATTCGTGGAATAAATTGAATATTACTTTCTTTATGATGATACGCAAAAGATCATTGTTTGCCAAGTGGTTTTAATCTCAAAGTCCTTTATTTGAGATTAAATCTCACGATATTACGTAACAAGTTGGCAAACCCTGTCAAATAATTAGTGTTGTTGAATATTATACACATATAAAATAACTGTAAATACTATTTGTGTAGGTACGTAATTTTTACATAAAGTCAACTGAAAATAAAACCACAATGTAGCTCCAATCAGCGCTTGATTCATGTAGTTATATAAAATATATATACGGACTTATGAATAATTTAACGGCATTTCCATAAGTCAATTACCTAACGCATCAACAAAGTTTGCACTCGGCTTTCAATGTCATTTATATAGATCTACCCCACGTTCGTCCACGAGAAGAGAGTAACGCATATTCCAAAATGTGACGATTTTGTAAGCCCTCTCCAATCAGAGACTTATACGTTTAGTAGATCACGTTTACAGAGTGTGATCCAAGTGACTAAAATATTAGTAAGTTATAGATTTACTAAAAGGTATATACTTAGCAGTTTACCGCCACTTCTCTCGCCAAAAAGCCAATTTGGATTTAATACTCACCTAATTTATCGCATGCTTGGTCGATTTCGAAGAGACATACAACAACTCACTGTTTGTTAGCATCATCATTTGGGTAAAAACATACTCCCGGGACAAATTATATTCATTGCTTAATAAATCGAGCGTGCGATAATTCGATTACGTATCGATATTTGTAGAATGTTTTTTTTTTTTACATGTTGTACAAAAAGTAATAATACATCATCTCTATTTTTTTCATACATTATATTTTTTTCTAAAATCGTTCGATTAAGTTTTTTTTAATCGTCAAAAATGGAATTCACAGCTTGCCACTTGTCCGCGTTACACACATAAAGTTATATATTATAGGTACCTATGTGGCTATGTATATAATGATTGATTTTTAGATTTACCAAATTTGAATTACGCAGTGCACGTTGCATTCAACACTCCAACGACAAAACAATTTAAATCCCATTAGCGTGGAAGAGGTTCAAAAACCGATGGAATGCTGCAAATTTCTATTTGCATACATAGCAAAGTCCATCCTTAACTACGTACGTACAAAATATGTACAATGGCCTACTACCTACTTCAAAATATTATATTATGACTTTATCAGAATCATTTTTTTTTTTATTTTGTTTTTAGATTTTTGTAAGAGAACGTCAACACATTAAAAAAAAAAAAAAACTATATTATATTTATGTCTTCTACTCTCTACGGACGAGATATCGATAATAATCCTTCTTGTCAAGTATTCACAAAATTATCTAGTAAAATTTTATTTTTATTATTATTACTTTTATTACTATTATAGTGCCTATACTATACTACGTAGTATGCTGAATATTTAACACGATAGTTTGGTGTTGGCCCTATAATATAATATACATAGTGAAACATGAGTGTCTTCGTTATTGGAAATAGTTGGTATACATTAATTTATTTTAAAAATACACACATTAACACTATGATTTCTGGTATTGTATATTATGAGTAGAGCAGTTTGAATTTATTATTTCAAATACCATTTGTACTATAAATATTCATTCTAAATTGAACTAAAAACTTGGCTATTTAATATACAAAATTCTGTTTTGGGTATTTGTGTATTATTCATTTATTGTTTATTTTTAATGTTAGCCCATATAAACACATATAAATGTTTTTATTTTGTATTTGGTTATTTCATACTCAGAAATTAGGCCAAATTTCATACCTATAATATTAGAAATAAGATATTTCAATATAAAAAGTGTACTTTACTTACATATTATAATATGTTGATTCAAAATATAAATATTTATTCATAACAAATTCATAATATTATACATTTATTTATATATCAACTTAATGTTATACACATACTTTTTATCGGTATCTTTCAAATTTTTAAGTTTAATTAACATTATCTAACAAGTTTTGGAATTTTTAGTACATAAAATACATTTTTTATTTCAATATTTTTCGTGAATAAGTTTTCAATATTAAATTTGTTGAATCAATAATTGCTAGAATTATAGAAATTCCTAATAAAACTGATTTTAATACCCCCAAATATAAATATTTTAGTTTATTATTTTTAGAATAAATCATTTTTTTTTAATTTTTATATTTTAAATATAACATACATACAAGATTAATATGTAATAAAAATGGAAAAACAAATATTTAAGGTATGAAAATATCATGATAATAAATTAATTAATACGTTCATTAATATTTACTTATAAAATAATTATGTAAATTACTAAAAAATAAAAATTAAGAAAATATTATTTTTTCTAAGTCAAATGTTTTATTTTGTATTTTTTTTATTTAATATTATAAATTCTTATAGTGTAAGTAAAATATCGTTGTTATTAATCAAAACTATATAAATCTTACATATACAATAAACATTATATTATAAAGATAATCTTATCTAATAAAATTATTATATTTGTTTAATAACGATATAAATGTATTATAATGTCATATAATGCATTATTTATGAGTATATTTCACTTAAACATACTTTCATAATATTATACATTTTATTTAATTAACAACAAACATGTATTACATAGAATAACTGATTTACGGCAAATTTCTCAATGTTTAAAATTAATTATCAAACACATTTTAAATTAAATAAATATTACAAATATTATTGTACTGTATATTATAGTTTATGTATTATACAAAAAATATAACAATTAACAATTTTATCAAACGAACATCTTTTTTTATAAATATTGAATAAAGATATTATAATAGTTAATTTCATTTATGATATTTAATTTTATATAATATATGAAATCCGAATAATATATTAAAAATGAAATATAATGTAGGAACATACTGTATCAACGTTAAATAACAAGCATAACAACAATATACCAATATTGCATATATGTATAATATGGAGAATATCACAATAATTTTTAGAAAAAGGAACAACATGACATAATGATTTGTAGAAACTCATTATGTTATGTTCTAGGTTACAGCAGTCGCTAAGTTGGAGATTTTGAAAAGTGTTAGTTTCTTTTCATGTTTCTAAACAATCATTGGGGAAATATAATTAAGGGGATATCATTATATAGAATGAGTGGACCGAAAGCATAAAATAATATTACGCAAGCCCGGAAACCGAAGTAAACTGAGGGATGTGATAAATTAAGTGGTAAATGAGTCGTCGTATATTATATGATAGTTAAATATACAAAATAATGCAGTTATATAAAGAGAATATTAATCAATGATGAAAATAATAATTAAAAATTAAATTAACGTATAATTATATAACAGTAGCCTCTCTGCAGCATCAATATTAATAATGATAATAGACATTCAGTGTGATAATATATAAATATAACATTTTAATCAGTGACGTGAAAATCGCTACAAAAGTCATATACTGTGTTTTACAAAATTTGATCAGCCCCCGAAGAAAAATTCTGGCTACACTTTTGATTATAATCATTAATAAATAATTTGAAAAATTTGTCAACCTGTACCTTAATTATCTTATTCAATTTGGTTTCATCTAGGCCATTCTATAGGGATCCTTAAATTACTATTAAAGTTAATATAATATAATATATAAACTAAATTTTAATAATTACAGGTGAAATATGCTCCCAGGCACGTGTAGATTATTCAATGTTAAATTTTCAATAAGGTAATATAAGATAATCATAGTTGAATTCATTCAGTCATAATAGTTACTTTTACCGAAAATTGCATCGATAAGTTGGAGTGCGTGGGTGTCGTCTTAGAATTCTATATGTGTCTTGCACCATTAAGTGCAATGCCTTAAAACCATTTTTTGTCAACAGGCAAATAATGAACACAAAACACGTTTATTTGTATATACCTAATTAACTTTACCATTTTATAGACTATCAAAAAATGTTAGAAATAGAAAATAGCTTGGTTTCAAACGGTAATTTCCAAACGAATAATTCACAAAAAAATTCAGGAAACATGAATATTGCAACTACCGTATAAAAAATACTTATGCGAGGAATATTCAATCCGATATAAATACAATATTAAAAAAATGACAAAACAATATAAGTGCATACGATAAAACAATAACCAATTACCTACCATAAATTAGAGCCAACAGCTATTTTAAAAATTACGCGACTATTAGGGCTCATTACACACAAACATTCCAAAATTTAATATAGGCGGGTCTAGAAATCATAAATAAAATTATAATTCGTGCCACTGACGCAGTCTGTATAATTAATTATTGTTCAATATTTAAATAACAATAATTATGAAAACCATTTACATGTTTAAGTTACACATTCCATGCGGGTTTTCTTTGATCTACATTGATTGCATGCCAAAAGAGCCATCAATTTTGCCACATAGCGTACAAATATTTTGATGGCAAATAGTGTTGTCTATATTTTGACTTAAACAGAGCAAATAACTCACTAAAATAATAATTATGGAAATATTTAAAATAATTTTAAAACATTTAAAATCACGAGTTTAGCTGGTTATAAGTATATATCAAGTATGTTTGTATAACATGTGTGGTGTTGGTTGTCGTTATTACACGAGCAAAAGCTAATAATAATAATAATGAAAATTAAAAATTAAAAATATAAAGTTTGTATGTATCTTAAATAACACTTGGTAACGGGGCGGAAATTAAATATCGTATTTCATTTTATAACAAGAGTTGACCTCGTAAATAATATAATGTATTACTTTACGAATAAAATTGATGATTTAAGACGAGTACCAGTTGGTCTTACTGTTACAACTGATGCTTGATGCATGTGCGCATGCCAGTGAAGAGTAAGATAAAAAAAAAAAATAGTAAGAAACCGTAAAAATAACAATGTGTATTATAATATAATAGTGACCGAACACAGCCAGAGATCAGCCCAAAGGAATATCGCGCCGTGGTGGAGAGTAAAAAAGGTGTACCGCCGAGAGTGAATAGACCCCCCACCGTGAACTTATAATAATATATTATATTACGTATAAGTATTTTATATTATACACAATGTGTACGGTGAAAGGGACAAATTTGTTTCATGCCTCTTCGACCCACCCGTCGACTATGGTATCACGATGAACGATAATATCGATCAGCGAGTCAGTAAAAAAAAAAAAAAAAAAACTAATAAGTTTTTTTGCTCATAAGTTTGTTCAAACACGCACAATTATGTTATATATATATCATTTTGGATGAAAAAAAAATAACGATGCCATACAAATTCAGAAAGAAACTAAATGTTTTGGGCTGTTGATAGAGCAATATAATATATAGCAATGATGCCAACACTAACATTGGTGAACTAAAAATTAAAATGATGCAGTCGTGCTGATTAGTATTGATGTTTGCAAGGTTCTAAAAACTATTCAATACTCTCAAGCAATATTACACTGGAAATCAAACATTATATTCTATGAATTAAAATCAACCACGCAGAATCACCGATTCCAGTGGGCTTATCACTAAATATATTTAGATATCTATAATCTGGAGCAGGGGTGTCCAACCCGCGGCCCACGGTAGATTTTGATACGGCCCTCACTTCAATTTAAAAACTATGAATTAATTGTATATAATATATTAATATTATGAAAACAAATTTATTTTAAGAATATAAAACTATAAAACATCAAATAAACTGTAAGGGCCGATGCACACGTCCGTGTTTTTACCGTTGCGGCATCTTATCTTATATTACTTACGGACGTGTGCATCGGGCCTAAAGATAAACTTTATTAGTGTTTTATCTTTATTGGCTCCGATACCAATATCCTGTGTCATTTATCAACAAATAAAAATAAAATACCTACCTATATAGAATTATTACTAAGCACGTGTAATCTAGTACAGACATACAGTTGTGCGCACGTGATGGTCAGATGTTTACGTTTTGTTCAAAACAGTGGTGTTAGAACTCAATATTATTATTTATTTAATAACAATTTTATAAATTTGATTTGTATTGCAAAATGTTGTCCAATAAGAAAAGAAAAGTAACGAATGAAGGAAGAATATTCAACGAAAAGTGGACAGCGGAATACTTTTTTATAGAAATGAAAAATGTAGCATTATGCCTAATTTGTAAGGAAACTATTTCAGTTTTTAAAAATTATTATTTAAAAAGACATTATTTACAAAAACATGCAACTAAAATGGACTGTTATCAAGGTTTTTTACGTAAACAAAAAATTTTAGAATTAAAAACATGTCTTTCTTCTCAGCAACTCAATGTTAAAAAAGCTACTTCTGAGTCCCTAACCGTTACAAAAGCTAGTTATGTAATGTCATCTTTAATTGCAAAAAAATCAAAATCATTTATTAATGGCAAATTTATTAAGGAGTGTTTGAAAAGTGTTACAGATGTAATGTGTCCTGATGAAAAAACAGACTTTTCAAAAATGAGTCTGCCTCATCAGACTATATGCAGGTGAATCGATGACATTGGGATATCTATCGAAAATAAACTGGAGGAAAAAGTCCGTTCTTTCAAATATTATTCTTTGGCTATTGATGAAAGTACTTATGTAATGGACACGGCACAAGTCGCTATTTTTGTTAGAGGTATTGATAATGAATTAAATATATCTGAAGAAATGGCTTCTTTATTACCACTGAAAGACACAACAAAAGCTCGTGATTTGTCCGAGGCAGTAGAAACTACACTTAATAAATTATTTTTAAACTTGGTCAATATATCAGGTATAGCTGCGGATGATGCTCCTGCTACGGTAGGTAAAAAAGAAGGACTTACAAAATTAATAGAAGACTCTAGATTCTAGAGTATATGTATAACTGTACCTCGAGTGTGATTCCTATGTACACTTCACATAAACTCCTAACACAGAGCATAATAACTTCTTATTGACTTACTTTTATTAATTTCCGAATCTCAGTCTTAAGTTATGCAATATTTTTCAATATTTTATAATGCCAAACACGTGGCTATATTTGACATGAGATATATATACTGTATATAAAACAAAATACAGATTTTTTAATTATAAATGTATTCTTTATAAGTATAATGCATATTATAATATACACACGTTGTTTTATCACAAATTATTTATTGTTTTTAATGTACCAAAATGTAAGTGTATAATAATTTATAAACGGTGCGCAATATGTATATATTGTATAGTATATATTTATATATATATATATATATGTATGGGCAATATTTTTAAAATCGTCCCTCTCCGGCCTCGACGAACTCTGAAATACGTCCCCGCAGAGAAACTTAATCCGATCGTTTCAACCGTGCTGCGATGAGCAAAACGTGCGTTTGCGTAACTTTTGCGGGTTTGCAACCAATTACGTAAAATCCTGGCTACCGGGTTAGTGGTTTAATTAATACTCGCGCGCTTGTGGGATTGTTGAAGTCGCATATTGAACCGACCAATCCCCACGATAATACGCACATAATGCATACGTATTATACAACTACGACTGACGGCTTTGATGATCGTAAAGTCACAGCGTTACCGAATGGAATGTCACATACGGCAGCGGCGGCAAGTGCCGCCGTGATGTATTCAGAATGGATCGTTCCGGTTGGCGGGACACAGGTGTTCCACTTCCGGGAACGAGCCCATTGTCACACGCGCAAACGAAACACGCCACATATTATTATAATCATTGTTGTCGGTATTATTATTACTGGTAGATACCTACCTATTATTGTTACGACCACGCTTCTGACAAAATATATTAACTACTGACGCGACGTTCAACCTGGTTCCCGGATTTTATATAAACCGTGGTATAAAAACAGGGTTGATGATGTACAATAAACGAACGATATATTAAAAACCTGTATAACCTCGTTCGGAAAGGCAAAGTTCCGAATTATTCAAATTGATGCGATAAACGAACGCTACCGCCACCTATGGTGGTGCACATATTTACCCTCCGCTGCAAAGCCACCATGGTTATTACGATAATATTCGACGACTTAAGTCTAGTAATTAAATTCAAGTTTTACAGTAACGGTTAATGCATTTGTGTTACAAGCTCCGTTCACATCTCCCACCGGCTATTATTACATACGTTTAGAGGGAGGAGGTAGGTTATATTACAGACAATAGGTCAGGTTAAGCTAACGACTAACGGCCTGACATTTCTATAACTGTTTTCTATGACCATATAAATCGTTGTTACTCAGTAGTTACTACTAGAATAAAGGCATGAACAATTTCTGAAAAAAAATATGATGTGGATCTGGTGAATCTTTGGCATCCACTCACTTATCAATACTATAACCCTCAATAACGATTATCAACGAAACAATTTAACAGAAAATATGGATTTTTGTTTGTTTAATATGGTTGATGTCCATCACCTCTGATTTTAATAAGATAAATCACGAAAATACGTATCACTTTTACCATTTTTTTTTTCAAATATTACTGTTTAAAAAAATGTATACTATCGTAGCTGATATATGATGTAAAAACACATGTAATTAATTTATTGTAAAATTATCTTTCTTTAAATTAGATGTTTATTCTCGAGTTATGTTGATAACTAAATATTCACTACTTTAAAGCATGTTCATTACTTCAGCTTAAGTTCACTGCATTTTTTTTTAAATTTAATATTTTGAATAAAAGTAAAAATTAAATTTAAAATGTATAAATAGTTTATTATTGCGACGTTCTAAAATTATGCTATATTATTATATTGACTCTAATAATTGTAGGTACTATAAAATTAAAATTTACTAATAATACGTCTGGCATATTGTAACAAAGAAATACGGAGAAATAACCTAACGAATTATTGGTTCACGAGAATAATTATTTTTATTTATAATTACTAATTAATATTCCTCTTACCAATAGTATAAATGCCAACCAAAAGTTAAATTTTGCAGATAAATACAAATATAAGCCATGTTGTACCAAGTATCTGCTTTACATAATAACAACTAAATTGATGATTATTATTTTTAAAACACTATGATATTGAATTTATAATTAAATATTAAAGTCATTATACTTAAACGTGACATAATTTATTTTTCTTTAGTATTTTAATGATCTCTTTTGTTTAAAAATATTTAAATACATAGGTGAGATACCCAAGTGTCTTTATAATATTAATACACTAGGATTTAAAGTATTTAAAGTGTAAATTACTTGAGGTGGAAAATATTTTTACTTAATTTATCATCAACAAAAATAAAAATATCAAATACTCGGATCACAAGTTACAAATCAAATATTTCAAAATAAACTAATACTAAACTTTTTAAATATTTAAATATAATATTTTTAGATATTCAAACATTTTAACGTGAAGTGTTAAACCTATACATATAAAATATTAGTGTACCATGTCCGAGACATTTAAAATATATTAAACCAAACCGTATATTATACGTGACTAATATATTCAAAATTGAAGATAAATTTCACAAAAAAATTATATTAATAATAACGATAATTATATATTTGAAAAATGTTGAGTATAGGATAAAATGATTAAAAATGTATTTATGCATGCAATCTAAGTTACATGAAGAATGAAGTAGAACAGTATTCGATAATCTTATAGTTGTACAATTCGAATCAAGGATCTTATAATATCAATATTTTATAACATGTTCTATTGGATATTATCTGACTTCTTCTAAAAATAATCTATAAAATCGAGTTAATTAATTCCTTAAACCTTCAGGCTATAGGCTACAGAATTACTTTCATTCGTAATTATTTTTTTTCAATTATATATTATCACATAATAGAAAGACAAAAATAATAAAAGTCAACTTTTTTTCTATTTTGTCTCTGGTCTTAAGTGTTACATTTTTCACAGTTATAGTAGTGAATTGAATTACGGACAATACAGGGCAAATAAAACACTATTACGAATTCGAGGAAAGTTTAACATTTATCAACGTGTTAGTAAAATGACAGCGTATAGTACCGTATTTTAATGAAAAAATAATAAACGTAGTTATATCAAACAGGAACCAATAGCATACTGAAAAAGCTTTACCTAAGTGTTTAGATAATAATATAAAAGAAACCTAATGTCAAAAACGTGAAATAATTAAATTTATACTAAACACTTGTAAAATGTAACACGCATTTCACATAACATAATATTGGCACAGAATGACACATGCTGACTGTGTTTTTTCCAAAATTACAACTTTTTTTCTTCTAAAAATTACTGTTTTTAAAATAGTTATCTATAATTTATTTTATTAGAAATCTATATAGCTTTTATAATTATTCATAGAATTTTTCGGTTTATTTTTTGATTCCATGTTTTATGAGATTTAACGATGGTGATTTATTTAAATTAATATATTAAAAGTTGAATTATTAACTTCTATTAAGTATTCACATAGTAGAGTATGTATTATGTATAATTGGTGGGGGGGTAGTGAACGCACGGACATCAATGGCGAAATACACAGTATTTAATTTATTTTATAGTATCAAAATAACGCAATGTCCTTAGGGTGACAAGTATTATTTAAAAATATCATTGGTAGCTATATTATGTAGTATTGTATTTACACTAGTAAATAAAATTATTTTTATCCCAATCGACCTCCTTTAAAATATTGATATCGTATAATGGACGATTGTATTAGTTATACATTTTACCGATAATAATTTTTTTGATTATAAAATGTATTATTCAAAAACACAACTAACGTGCGTATAGACTATTACGTAATATCCTATAAATAGTTTAACTTTAAACCTAAGAATTTACAAATCTATTAATAGCATATTTTTATCAAATCTAAGTTATAAACAATAATAAATTAGCAATACAATTTCTAAGATGTATCTTGTGGTTATGATATTTTAAGGTATTAAGATAATATTCTATAATATTAAATTGGATTTAAAAAACGGTTGGTAGATTTTCCATATTAATAATATTCGGTAAGGTAGTTATAATTTATATTCATTTTGCACGAACCACGTGTACTTTAAAAGTAAAACTAAAATGCGATTTCTGGAATTGATATAAACGAGAATACGTTTTAATGAGATTTCGGAATTCTTTGGTCAGACCTCACGGTGAACAAATCCTAGTTACGTCTTTGAAGTCTGTGTACATACGGAAAGCGTATATAAAACGTAATCCACGACGACCGTTATCCATATTATATATATATTTCAACTAGAAAGTTGCGGTAGTTGGTAGGTAGGAACAGAAAAATTCGATTACCCGGTCGTGTTATTTTATTTATTACTTTTTCGCGTCGGTTACACACTGCACGTGTTTCCACATTACAGGTTTAACGGCCACCGACGCATAGTTTGCTTTTATTATAATATATATTTTATTTTTTGGATAATGGTCACGATGATGGACACACATAATATGCTATATGCCTGTATACCTTATTATTTATTTTTATTTTATGCATGTATGTCTATGTAATCTATTTGCTTTTTAATATTCATGAACATTCTGCCTCTTAGACAGTGCTACGGGCGCATGAACAACTTAAATGTTTTTATTGAGAAACATGTTCGTCTATCAGTCAACTGACTAATATGCATTGGCACAACTAGGTATAACCTATTAGGGAATGCAGGCCCACAAATAAATATCTAATTTAATTTATTTACTTTCATGCTTCCCAAAAAACTAGAAGGATCATCTGAATTATTTTCATTTCAATATTAACAACTGTAAAAATACAGATACTTTTTTTGGTATATTAAAAATAATAAATAAGTTTATTTTGTCTATTTTTAATCATTAGAATAAAACTAAAATATTTAATGGTGACCACCACAATGCTACTAGTCGCTGCCGCATGCTCGCATAACATTTATTAGATAAAAATATTTTTATTAAATTATATGTATATTGCATAATAAACTTTGATATTTTATATTTATACAATTTACTTTTGAATTATTTTGTTAGTACAATAATTCTCTACGTCATTTGTATAGGATGTATCTCACATTCTCACTTATGCTTAAATTAGTATTAATTCTTAAATAATCAAGAAAATGTGGGGGCTAAAATATATTTTGAGGAGGTTAAGCCCCCCTAAATCCCATCTAGTTATAATGCTAATATGATAACATTTCCATTGATTACACCTTAAAAAATAGTTTAAATTTAAATGGATTAACGCAAAACAAAATCTTGATACCTACAACAACTGTGTTCAACCAAATACTGCTTTAAAAATCCAAGATCAGTTTCTATCGCTACGTCGCTGCACCTATAAGTAGTTAAAAGGGTTGACTGAATCTAGGGTACGTTATCGAAACGTTATATTTTATGCACTACGGTAACCGGTGGGTTGCACATGTTAAATTGAATCAATAATAAAATTAAGTAAATATTAAATAAGGTTATTTCATCTCATACTATTTTATTCACTAATTTATATTTAAAAAATCTCATCAGAAATGTTTTTAACCAGAGATACTATTATAGTTACTTAGCATAAGAATAACGAAGTTATACGCCATATTTTAATTGCTTATGACATTCAATTAAGTATGCTAAATGTAGTAGGTATATTGAATTCCTTATTTTAGTATAATAATTCGATCTTTTTAGTGATTTACACAATATAGTATATAATAATAATTTTTAAATCATAGTATTTTGATTGAAATTTACGTTCCGCTATAAACAATAAAAAAAATATATTCGCACATACATATTAACAAGTAAACGTGTAAATTATCAAATGTCAAAGGAAAATCTAACTACCTATAAGATTACGAAGTTGCTGAATTTTGTAACCTCGTGTCTTATTTATACTTAAATTCTTATTTATACTTATCATTATATGTATAGTTCAGTGATAGTTATCTGAGAATATAAGACAATTGATAGATTGAGACCCCGGGTATTTCCATAAATAGTTCCTTAATCTAATTTAACTGTCGTAAAGATAAACAACATCGTATTTTCAAATTATTATTTAACGATACACAGATACGAATTACTTTTAAAACAATTTATATTTTTTAAATGATTTTGAAACTAAACATTTATTAAGATACGTAATATAATAAGTATTCTATTAAGTCGAAGACATAATAATAAGACGAATGATAAATTACATTACTGCACAAACATGTAGATATGTGAAACAATTAAAAAGTAGCAAAAAATATAAATACAACATGTGTTTATATAAATGCAAGTTAATGGAAGGAAGAGGGTATAATGAAATTATTTTTCGTTAAAAATTTTAAAGGTGTCGAGTGGTCAGTTATACGGTTAGAAAACCGTGTTGACTCGCTCTTTTCGGCAAGTAAATGAAGTGTTAAGATATGTGATAATGACGGCAGTCACGCTCCCTGATATCACAGTATAATAATTCTATAATTAAGAGTCGGTATGAACATTTCCTTTAGGTAATATTTTAACATCACTTAAACTGGCAGGTCCCCTAACATTATGTATTGCATCAAACCAATATTTTAATCGTTGTGCATATTATTATGCAAAATTGTATTTTTTCTTCAAACGATAGTGAATGGTACACAAAATTAATTTTTTTCGTTTACACTTGTTAACTAATAAAAAACACAGTACTTTATGATCAAATATATTTATTTTTTTCGCATAGTAGATACGCAATTACTATAATAATAGTAATAATAGATAGATAACAAATTTCTTGATAATCTGTATCGAATAAATAAAAAAGTAGACAAATTTCAGTATCAACCATGATCAACATAACCTGATAACGGGAAAGGTTGTTACTTGTAAATAAATATCAAGTTAAATCAGCCCGTACTATATTTAAAAGAAAAACGTCGGGTATGAGTTTGGTTTTCGAAATCGAAACTATAACCAATAAACCGATATAGCGTATATCGGTTCGCGTATCCAGACCAATCTGTAATAATAATGCATTACCGTCATATAACGGACGAATACTTGCAGTTGTGGTGGATATTATATAGTAACCATTTTGCAGGTGAGCACGTATTGCAGGTACTCGTAAGTTGCAGGAATATTATTCATATCATAGGTATCTACGATAGTATTATGTGCGTACATAATATAATACATATATATATAGTGGGTACGGTTTGGCATGGCACGCGCGTAAACGCATTACACTCGCTCGTCATTCATTAAATTAAAATATTCATGAGAAATATATATAACGCATACACGATATATAATACACACACACATATATATATATATATATATATATGGTGATTCTCACCAGGTATGCTCACCTTTTTTTTTTTAATTTAACAACAAATTTATTTAAATCATGAAATTTTGAATTTTTATATATATATCTTAAAACCATATCTTAAAATGTCTAAGACTGGGTACTTAAAGAGTATCTTGTGATAATTCAAACTTTTATTCTTCAAAATAAATATGAACTTCTCCATTACCTGTAGATTTTTAGTTAATATATTTTGTTTTTTAGTCAATGCAATAATTTTAAATTTGAAAGAGTCGTTTTTCAGTTAAAAACCCCTTAATAATGGTTTTACAAATATATAGAATAGATATTATATTAGATTTAGTATTTATTATACTTGGATTATTTTTATAAATTATAAATACAAATAGATAAATAAAAATTAATAAAATGTCCAAATTACCGTAGACCCAAATTTTCAAACCTATTACTCCATTGGCCTAACCTAGCACTATAATTAATGCACGAAATTAAATAACTTAAAAACTACTCGTTTTAATTTTGATTTTAATACCTAAAAAATTTCAAAAACATATGCTAAATAATTTGTTTTTTTAAAAAACAGGGTTATCGTTTTAAAAAAAAGTCTGTATCGATACAGACCTTAGTAGAAAAAAATGTCTCAAGAAATTAAAAACATTACGGTTAGGTTAGGTCTTTAAGTGTATTTAAAAATCAGGTTTTTGATAACGGTGTTATTGAAGAAAATAAGGGTCGGTGAATCACTCTATAAAATTGAATATAATATATAATGTGACAGCTGTGGTGTGCCGTTTGTTTAAATTTACGGCAGCAAATCGTTCGGCGCGTACCTCCTATTCGGTCTTACAATAAAAATATGTATCACGTTATTTACGATATTATATACGGTAATGGTGGCGGTAGTGGTGGTGCTGACAGTAACAGAAAACTGAAGGCGATGCATTATAATTTCGAGAAATAACTGAAATTATAACAATATTATATGAATAGGCGTGGATAAAAATAATTTTTTTTAAATTTAACGAACCCTTAATATTATTATGTGACGCACATCGATAAAACTCGGTACGTTTCGTAAATCATATTACCGACTTTTAAATAACACTATTATTTTTATAGTAAAAATTGTATTTTTTTTCTTATAATTCATTATTTGCACTGATATAAAGGTACATTCATATTTACAAGATATTATAACAAACAAATAGAATGTTCATGTTTCAACGCGTTTTGTTGGTTTCAGTTAGAATTGATCCATTTTTTATTGCAGAATTCGGTGTCACTGTATTTTAAGAGTATACAATTTAATGTAATATGGGTAATACATATTCAAATTACGTCAACAGCGATAACGTATACAGTAATAATACTGGAGATACAATATTTGGAGAACTCAACTCAAGATCAAGGCTAGTGATGCCCGTCACGCGTATCGTAAATGCTATATTATAGGTATCTACGCCATGTGGCGCATGTAATAAAATAACGTCTGTATCAAACTATAATAGTTTTTATTAAAAAATAAGCTTCTGGTGCGAGCTAATAGTAATAATGTAAGACAAAGATTAGGTTTTGTTTTTTACTTAATACCATTGACATACTTCTTATTTTGAAAACACAATATTATACTGATAAATAATAATCACAGGATAATGTGAAATTGTACCAATGTTTTGAAATGTTTTTAAAAAAAAATGTTAAATCCTTCATATTTCCTAAGATTTTACCTCACGGTTCACGATAAAATAATTACCTTACATATAATAGTAAGCCTATGGGCTATGAATTAAAATAGAAATAATTTCTAATTATTATCTTTCTTAATTAAGGTAAACATTACATTTTATTATAATATAAATCCATACTAAATAAGTACCTACGCAGAATGTTAGCTAGATAAAGAGGACAATCTTTAATATTTTATGATATTTACATATAAACATACAAAAATGTTGTAGTGTTTTGCGAAAATTAATAGGTTAATTATTATAATTTAATCTTGTAATATAGTTTTTTTTTAAATTCTGAACAAAGCGATAACGTATCTATTTTACATTTATAGTGATTGTCTTTTTAATATTTTTGTCCCTGAAGACACATTTTCTAGTGGAAAAAATTCGTTGATCATAAACTTCAAAGAAGATCCTAGCTTGTGAAAAATTAGATCTAGTTTGTCTTTTGGTGAGTCGAAAGTAAAATTGCTCAATACATTTTACAAATTATTAAAATAATAATTCTAATTTAACACATCCATTATAGTGACCTAATCAATGACGAGGTACATACACTTATTCTGCAGTAGTGCAATATCATGATGGTTGGGAATTTTTTTTTTTAATTAATTTTGTTATAGTACTTTATATACTGTATATGCATTTAACTAATCGTATCAAAGATCAAAGCGGGCCAGTTTTTTGAAGGAATGATATATTTTGCGAAGAAATAATAATGAATTTTTAAACAATACGTGAAACGATTGTTAAGACGACATCCAATTTTTAATGACATAATGTAATAGTCCCAGCTGTGTACTAGTTCATATATTTTATGGAATATTTTGACGTCCATAAACTTGACCCACCCACTTCCTATGACACGACCCAAACCAATAACAAAAGTTAGTAAATCAAAATTCTATTTTTGGCCGATTTAAAAAAAAAAAATGTTCGAGAATTAGAAAAATTTCGATATTATTCATCATAAAAACTCATATACTCATATACGATATTAGTTATTATGTGTATTTTTAGTGTTTTATAAAATAGGTACGTGTATGATGTTTCGTATCGTATCCTTATAGGAGGTATGACAACTTCTAAAATAAACATACTTATAACAAATGATTTTAAATCAATTTAAATTTATTTAAATCCCAGGGATTTTTTACCTTTTTATGTTTAAATATATTCAATATTATAAAATCAAAAACTTAATAATAATATAATAAACTTATAATCAATATTGTAATTATTTAAAAATATTAAAAATATAATATAATAAATAATGAGAAATTATACAAATAATAATATAGTTTACTGTTGGTTGCTTCTTGATTTTGTTAACTAAATTATTGTCTGATGTACATTATAGTATGTGGATTTATTGTTATATTTTTTATGTTTTTTATTTTTTTATTTTTTTATTTTTTTTCCAAGTCGTTGTGCAGCTCCCATTGATTTAATCCTCGTCTCACGTAGGTCATATAGTAATTTCTAAAATATTTCTAACCTCATGATTTAATACGACAACTATGGCTGTTGATCGCTTTTTAGTTACTCATCTTAAAAGTATTGAAAGTTCAATGAAAATTGCACACAGTAGTCAGTTACAAGAAGACAGCTTTCATGAAATAAATGATACAAACAAAATTAAAAAGCCAATTTCTTGTGTATCACCAGTGTCTTCATTAAACCTAATACCTTCTGACAAAGAGTATGAAAGTTATATAACGGAATCGAGAATAAACATGACAAAAACTGATAGATGACGATAGTGAAATGGATGTGCAAATACAATCAGTAACGCCTTGTCCTTCACCATCTTGTTCATTTGGTACCTAGTGGAATGACAATAGATCAAGAAGAAACATGGGGTGGCTTAACATAATTTTAAACTGGGCCTTTAAAGCACACTCTAAAATAGTCAAAGACTGTTGAAAAAAAAAGACTAACAAAATATCTTGATACTTGTCCTGAAATTGATCGCATATTTAACAGATCACGAATGTGATCTCATATGTCTACGTTAATTTAAATGGGAATACTTCTCCATTATGCAATTACAATAAAAACATATATGTTCTAAATATACTTGGCCTTTTGACTCCGTTATAGTTACTATTGCAGTTGCATATATAGATTATAAACAATATGCTTATCGATGGATCAAAAAATGAGTACTTAAATTTAGTAAAAGATCTTTGTCTTCATGGCTTATCGAAATTATCATACACAAAAAGATTATTATTATTGATGCCATATTTCGAGATTTCTGCATCTATTCCCTCAGTTTATTCTCTTAATGCCGAATGTAATGTATTAAAAGTCATCCAAGATTATATAAAACGTGACCCAAGCTCTACTGAAACCATACAATGCTCAAATAAAAACTATCCTGAAGAAGATCAAATAAAATATTCAGCTTCAATAATAATAAATTACTTAAACGAAATACTTCAAAAAGGGTTTTAATGTCTAAATATGTTATTGGAAAATTATTTACAATAAGTAAGCAAACCATGCATTTATAAAAATTGCAACAGCATATTAAAGAAAGAAAAGATGCTCGGAAGTCATATTTTTATTGAAACAGATCAATTATCAATAGACTCGTCCACATTTACGTGTCATTTAAACAAAATTCTAGAGAACATAAATCTAAACAATGAAAAGTAAGTGTTTAAAAAACTATTTAAACTTAAAATAGGACAATAATAATTTGGGTTTTTTGACGTAATGATTAATCAGCAAAAAATTATAAAAAAAAAATAAAAATCATACGTTAAAACAATAATAGTAATCATTTTTAATAAGCTATGGTTAGTTTTTCAGTTATTAATTATAAATAAGCTAATAAGTATTTAGTATTTTTTAAATTGTTTTAAAACATATTTTATCATTAAAAGTAGTATAAACAATTAAGCATTATAATATTTATAATAAAAAAAAATTTTAAAATATACGTATAATGTACGAATTTTTTGATATGTAAATTATGCAAAAAAAAAATAAATTTAAAAATCAGGTTTAAATAAAAACAAAACTAGTCTAGTCATATGCAAAAAACAGTACTTAATAATTTGTTTTATTTACTTTAGATTTAGATTATCTAAATTAATTGTACATTTTTTATCAAATTAAAATTTTTCCAAATAAAGATTTTCTATTAACATTTTTATTTTTTTGAATACATTAATTTTGTTAAATATAACTTTTTATAAATTGGATTCAAATAAAAAAATTAAGAATTTCTATATCCTTTTACTTTTTTACTTACTTAAATATAGTTTTTTTTTTATCAAAAAAAAAATTTCTTTAAAATATACATTTTTTTTTAAATTTTCCTTTTATTTTATAAAATTAAGGTTTTTGTATCAAATATAGATTTTCTATTTACATATATTTTATTAAATGTAATTTTTATAAATTTAATCCAAATAAAAATGGCCAAATTGAATAAAAATAGCTAATAAGAATAAAAATAAAAATAAAAGTGTTTATTGTGTTTTAATAATATTACTAATAAAAAAATAGGCATAAATTATTATACCCTAATTATTCATTTTCCTGTTCTTTTTATTATTTTATATTATATTGTGTGGCTCACGATTCTTCTGATAGCCACGGCCACCCTTCTAAGAAGTCACTATAAACACTACACTATAAATAATATTTAAATATATTATGATTTGTATAAAATAATGTATAACAATAATTTTATGTAATCTATTTTATAAAATATACTCAGTTACCTAATAAAAAATAAATAGAATCACTATAAATTGACTTTTAGTTTTAGGTTTATATTAGTTGCTGTAATACATTATAAATCATTTCACTATGTAACCCACGTGAGACGAGAATTAAATCAATGGAAGCTGTACAACGACTTGGAAAAAAAATTAAAAAAATTAAAAACATAAAAAATATAACAATAAATCCACATACTATAATGTACATCAGACAATAATTTAGTTAACAAAAGCAAGAAGCAACCAACAGTCAACTATATTATTATTTGTATAATTTCTCATTATTTATTATATTATATTTTTAATATTTTTAAATAATTACAATGTTGATTATAAGTTTATTATATTATTATTAAGTTTTTGATTTTATAATATTGAATATATTCAAACATAAAAAGGTAAAAAATCCCTGGGATTTAAATAAATTTAAATTTATTTAAAATCATTTGTTATAAGTATGTTTATTTTAGAAGTTGTCATACCTCCTATAAGGATACGATACGAATTTCATACACGTACCTATTTTATAAAACACTAAAAAATACACATAATAACTAATATCGTATATGAGTATATGAGTTTTTATGATGAATAATATCGAAATTTTTCTAATTCTCGAACATTTTTTTTTTTTAAATCAGCCAAAAATAGAATTTTAATTTTCTAATTTCAAAAATAGATTGGCTATCATTTGCTAAATTTTGGTATTAGTTTGGGTAGTGTCATAAGAAGTGGGTGGGTCAAGTTCATGGACGTAATATTTTGGGTCTACTCAATAAGATCCTAATGTGACCTGGTAGCACATAACCGTCTAATGTTATATTGCATCATTATTACGTGCGTGATATTGTTTTAACAAAATTTATTATATTGTAATACAATTTAAATTGTTCTGACTGTTTGATCGGAAAACATGACAACGAAATGTTCACCAACCATAGACCTCATTTTAATGTGTTATTGCTCTTGCCCTACAGCGGTATATTTGGTGAATGGCTACATTATGGAATTCTTTAAAAGCGTTATATTATACAAATTATTATAATAACACTATATATATATATATATATTTTTTTTTGTATGACCCGTTATAATATTATACAACGATTTGCTTTCTAGATAAAACGATGTTTTGAACATTCGTCATCGGATCATACGACTTTGCTAAGATAAAAAAAAAAGTATACATATAATGCATCAAGACGTTCGAGATGAATGACTATTAAATATTACATTCTGTTATTTAAACACACTCAGGAAAATTCTAAGAATTCTATACATCATATAACACGATAATGGAAATACAATTTAAATTCATGCAATTTTTCAGATAGTCCCGAAGGTATATTTTATATATAAATATATAATCACGTAAAATATATCCTAGTTACTCTTAGGATAGTTAAAATAATAAATGTATTCAAATGTTAATCTACAGATATAATTTTGAATACAGTTGATAAATTAATTGAAAAAAAAAAATGAAGTAATTATACCTAGTTCACTCATTTAAATTGAACTATTTAGTATTTTAAATACTTCATATTAGATTAAAAAAATATATTAGACAAACCAAAATATCTAATGATAATAACACATTTATTATGGTTATATTTATCATTAAATAAAATAATATATTGATTAAACTAAACAATTATATTTAAAATACTAACACTTCACTCTTAGCAGAGTACAAAGACAATTTTTGATTTTTTAATATGATTAAAAATAGTTGTTCATCAGTATCATAACATATATATTGTATACATGATTCTGAAGGATTAAAAGTAAATTACATAGTTTTCAATAGCATTTAGGATTCATCAGTTTATAAAGTTGTTAAACTTTATAGCTGTTAATAATTAATTTATTTATTGAAATTATCACCGAAGGATTAATTATTTATAAGCGGATATAACTAATAAGTAGTAAATACAAACTACAGGATGTCCCGCGAGGATTTACCCATTCCAATATCTCCTGAAATAATGGAGATATCATAATTCTGGTTTTTTATAAGATTCATAGGAACAAGAACTACAAATATTTCATATTTTAATTTATTTTTATGTTTTGGTAAAAAAGTTAAAAAATGTATTTTTTTGTTTAATTATTTAAAAAAAATGGAAGATGGCCATTTTGTAGAGTTTTTTTCTGAAAATATTGACGTTTTAACATTTTAATTTCATCAATTTCCTGATTTTTAATATTTTTTCTAGTTTCGAAAAAACTGTGAATTATTTAATACGATAGTGTCATAGTGGTATCATTGTATCAAACATGTGGCCCGCGTGCTCGTACGGCTGGCGAACGAGTTTCAGTGTGGTTCGCAATAAACGTCATATTTTAATTCTTCAACATTGTTAAATTTTTAAGTAAAGTTAATAACTATTTTACAAAATATCAATATGTACATTTTTGTTGTATCTAGTCTTATTAAATACGGTTATATTGTAATGATTATAATAAATAGATAAAACAAATGTATTTTATTTACTTTGAATTTAGTAAAAAAGGTGTTTTGTCCGCCAACGTATAAACGTAATAGTTAATATTTTATGGCTTGTTGGTAATTTAAGTATGGCATAGTCCGCAATTTAAATACCTAATTTAATGTTTCGATATTATTATCTTGTCCCATTTTTTGGCAACACATAAACATAATAATAATTTCAAAGTTTTTTCGAAACTAGAAAAAATATTAAAAATCAGGAAATTGATGAAATTAAAATGTTAAAACGTCAATATTTTTAGAAAAAAAACTCTATAAAAAGGCTTTCTTCAATTTTTTTTTAAATGATTAAATAAAAAAATACATTTTTTAACTTTTTTACCAAAACATAAAAATAAATTAAAATATGAAATATTTGTAGTTCTTGTTCCTGTGAATCTTATTAAAAAACCAGAATTATGATATCTCCATTATTTCAGGAGATATCGCAATGGGTAAAACCTCGTGGGACACCCTGTATATTAAATGGTTTCACTGTCTACTTATTATGTATAAGCTTAAAATGTAATTCTTTTAATTCAATTAATACGTCATGCATTTGATATTCATACCGGTAATAAATTATGGTTCTAAAAAATTAAATAATTACTATTTTTATGGTAATATAATGAATAATTTAATAAAAATCAATACTTCCATTACATTTTTTTTTTGTTTTGTTTAAAATATTAATAATAAATACTTATGGATGTACGAATAGTTTAAAATTAGGTCACTAAATTTGCATATCAGTTTTAGATAAAATCTCCCTGGGGAACAATAACGTAATTATTTTTAAAAATGATTTAAATTCGTTTTTTAATTGAATGACTTGTTTGAAATATCATCAAAGAATATTTTATTGATAAAAATATATTAACATAATATGAAATTGATTACAAAAAATACAAGATGTATTATTTATTTGATTTTTTATTTATTTATATGATCAACATTGTATTCTTATTATTTTTAATATTTTAATATTTTCAATATAACAATGAAACAACTATACTGGTAATGGTTTATTTTCAAAATTCTGTTTAAGTTACTAAAATTTACTAAAAAAATGTACATTTTTCATTTGTTTTCAATTAGAAATTGAATGAAAATTAAACAGTAAAAATAATCTAGAAATCGAATCATTTGGTGAAATTCCCGTTTTATTCAAATAATAAAATCACAAATGTTTATACTTACCTATATAAAAAAAAAAAAAAAAATTAAAAAAAAACCATACAACTATACTATTATTAAACATTTAAAACTACATAATATAGCAATAAATTATAATAAACTACTGTTTTCAGAACTATTCCTAGCAAATGTATGAAAATATACGTTTCTCTAAAAAATATATATAATTGTAAAATATCAATTAAAAATAATATTATAAAAATACTTACACCAAAAAAAAAAACAGTTAAGAAAAAAGTATACCTAAATTAAATCATAGATAATAATCAATATCAATAACAATTGATAATTTGTATCAGTTTATTCCAAATAAATTATAGTATGTACTTAATTTTCTAGTCTACGTTATAAGTATTATGTTCAAACTGTGACTAGATTATTTAAAATCGGATAGTAAACAGTAAGTTGTTTGCATTTGCTCGTTTGTGGATATAAAATAAATGTTTTTTACGAATCACAAAATACTACACAAATATGGGTCATAAAATTATTATAATCGAAAATCATTGTCGTTGAGAAAATCCATGTAAGCACAAGTGCATCCAAAAAATAAACATCAACAAGGGGGAAATGGTGTTTTATAGGTAGGTAAGCTTTTGCATTCTCGGTCTAGTCACGTAGACTTTGCTACAATATCATAGTACTCTAAATCAAATGCACACACGCTGCTTAAGTGTGGAGACTCTCTCTCTTTTCCAAGTTGTTGTTTATTGGGTCATATAGAATGAATTATCTGCTAATGCGGAATATTTTAAAGGTTTAATTTGTGCTCCATGAGAATGCAGGCTAAAAAGGTGCATAGTACATTCTATTTCGTAAGCTCGATGCATCGTTTTAGTGATTAAACTATGTGTGGGAAATATTAAATGCATGGTGTAATATATATATATTTTCATATAAGTGGATGAAATCTTAAATGATTTTGAATACATAAAAAAAAATAATTTTTCAATAAAAACATAAATAATAATTACGATACATAAAAATTGTAATATAACTTGATGATGAAATTATAATAATATATTGATACTACTTATAAGTTGTTTTTCAAATTATAGAAATGGATTTTACATTAAAAAATTGTTTATGCATTGCTTTAAAAAAAAAATCATATTATTAATATAAACAATAGATTTATTTATTCAGTTGGAATTTTACGAGCAAAATTGTTTATAAATATTAAGTTCATGATAACTGCACATTAATAAAAATGATTTTCCTTCAAACATTATAGTTAAAATATCAAACTTTCACAATTATTTTGAAAACTATTGTACCATGTAACTACATATTTATAATTGAAGTACCTATCCATAAATATTTTTTCCGTTAAATACTCATATCAAACTACTTTATTGATAAACTATTGTAATATTAATATTAAAATTTTCTTTTTTTTTTAATTAAATATAGGTAAATTTAAAAAAATAACACTATTTATTAAAACATAAATTATTTTTCTTATAAATTTACTACTTGAAATAGTCAGTTTTAAAAAACCAAGACAGATTAGTTGAAACATTTGAATGCTCATTATTTTGTTTATTTATTTTATGAAACACCAATTCGTTAGTTTATTTAGCGCTATTCTCTAGAGAGGCGTGTCTAAAAACAATATATTATATAACTTTGGATAAATGTATAAAATAAAATGAATTCAAAACGTTTAATCAAAAATAATACTATTCAAAATGTTAAAAATAAAAATAACACACAATTATTGTGTTAATTTACATAATATTGTAGGTGCTAACATAATAATATGTAAATATTTTACTATTGTTATTATTTTTATTAGCCATTTAGGAAATATGTATATAATATTTTCTATTTAGATTTTACAACCGATAACCACATAAATAAATGCAATTTATCATAAGATATATAATTAGTCTTTATTTATAAATCCATGTTATCTTAATATTATCAAATTATTATGTAAAACACAATTACTTCAAGTCAAAATTTGAATTTTATATTTTTATATAATTTAGAAATATTTTATGAAAATAATAAAATCGGAACTATATACTTTGTTAAAAATCAGTAACTTAATGTTTCTAAGTTATTCAATATTACTATTTGATTTTATTAAAAAAAATATTATAAACTATGTACACATAATATGTATATATTATATAAACAGCTTTTTTTTATGATTATTAAATTACTATGAAAAATGACAAGTATTAGTTTTTAGGCTGAGTATGTAAATGCAAATTAAGAACACATATTGTGTTAACATTTATCTTCATCAAGTCCTATGATTAGAATTCTGTTTTTAGTTGGTTCTTATGACGTAAAAATTTACATTATTATGGTCTAAATTCAGTTAACTCTGAAAATAATTATTCTAGGATTGTTAATTGATTTATCTAAGTGATATTTAAATATTACTATAATTTTACAACTGTATAATTTTCACTTTAATTTATGTATAAATTATAACATATAGCAGAAAAACGGTTTTTTTTTATAATTAAAGAATTTTCGTCTTAACTGGTAATTATTTAATTTTTTATCAAATTGCCATACAGATAAATATTTATTTCAAGGCAGATACCTAATATTTAATTATAATACCTGATTAAATACGATAGGTATTAGATTAGGCTTTATTTTGATTTAAATAAAACGTAAGTAATTAATACGTTAAATTAATTAATAACTAAATACAGTTATCACTTAAATAAAAATTAAATAATTTACTAATTATTAATAATTACAATAGATTCATTAAATGTAATGAAATAAACAACTTATGAGTTTCCTTTTTTTTTTTTTGCTCTAAGTTATAATTTATACATAAATTAAAGTTAAAATTATAATAACAATTAAATATTAACTTGATAAATAGGAGTGAAAATGTCAAGCCTAAACAATCCCAAAATAATTATTTTCAGAGTAAAAAACTGAAAATAATACCCATTTTGAAGGTTTTTGTTGAATTACTGTAACTTGACAAATTTTGGACTTAGAAAGTTAACATAATTATTAAATTTAATTTTGATAAAATTGGTAAGAAATAATAAGTGGTTGCTATTTAGAAAAAATGTTGTACAGCGCATGGGCGACGCGCGTGAATAACTAAGCTAAACAAAATTCATATGCTATAGAAATTTGTATTTTTATGTAATGAGAACTAACTAAAAAACAGAATTCAAATCGCAGGGCTCTAGGTAGAGATATTTAATATTCTTAACTATTAGCGTTTACATACTGTATTTAACTAAATTATTATTAGCATGAGATTTTTTTTCTAAAATTAAAGTTATTTATAATCGTTTTTAAGCTTGAAAGACATAAGACATGATTAAATAATCAGTAAGACGATACTAAATTGCATTTTTTATTTTATAATTTTTATTTTTAATATCACATTAATATTAAAATACCATAATCAACCATACAATGTTCTCTGTATTTATTTATGAAAGTTTTTTTCCTAACAAGACTTCTTATTAAAAATGAAATTTTTGGTAATCATGACAATTTCAGTAATTAATTCAACAATGCTATTAATAATCCACCCTTTCATTGTATTAAAATAATTTACTGTGACAATTTGTGCAAAAGAATTAAGTAAAGGATCCTAAAAAGTCATAATATAATATATTTATGTAAATATAAAAACTCAACGATAAAACTTAAATCTGCTTAAATTTGTATACAATTTTAAAACACATTACAATAAACCGAGATTTTTTTATGGTGATATCCATTGAATTTCAATTTAAATAAACACAATAAGGCGTGGTTCTTATTTTTTAACTTTTCAATTTTTTATTGAGCACTCCCTCCCCTCATTTTTTCATATTACTATAATAATATAATTTTAATTAAATTTAGAATATTATATAATTCAACCAAAAAAAAATTGAACAGTACAAATACAAAACATAATACTATAAAATGCATTTTTTTTATGTTAATACAAATTTTTTTTTATATATATACAATTATATTTAGAATTATTATTTCTTATGGAAAAACAAAATGTTTTGCAAAACACGCAATATGCGTACATAATATAATACTAATATATAATCCAAAAATAGCCAAATGACAAATAAATTTTTATAAGACTATAATTTTATTTAATTTAAACATCATATCGTGTTATTCATTAAGTCTGTTTTTATGTCTTAATACAAATTTATAATGATTTTTTATACAACATTGTACCTACGTAACATATATTTCTATTACATTCAGTATAATTTTATGTCAATGGCACCAAATAAAACTGATAATCATTTATTACGTAAGCCTATACATTTTAAATTCTAATAGGTATATTATTTGTTTCTACACAAATTTCAAGTAATAAAGTGCACTGATGAATACTAATTATATTATATTTATAAAAAATCACAATCTCATAGAAACAATACATTTAAAATCTCATCAATAACAACAGTTCGATAATTTAATATTATTTGATACTGTGCTTTCTTAAAAAATAATAATCTAAAAATAAATTATTTATAACTTTTATTATTAGAGTCCTATCATCAGATGGTTTTCCAGCCAATTACGCTAATTATATAATTTTTATTTTTGTATATAATAAAATTTTATACAATTTGCTCATTATGCTTTAATATGGATTATAACCAGTAACGTTAATTTCATATATACCTTTACTAAGGTTTTTTTCCCTATAAATAATTCAAAACTAAGTATTTATAAAACCATTTTCTATAAATGAAATAGTATGATAACATTTTTAAAATATTTTACCTTTTTATTTGTTTATGAAATTTTCAATTTTTTTTTAATTTTTTTTTTTTTTTTTGATATATTTTTTTAATTAGATGCTTAATTTTTTTTTTTTAAAGTGTTTGGATTTAAAATTTTGATAATATTAAAATTTAAACAAAAAAGTAAACATTTTACCTGTTTTGTTATAATTTAAATAATGCATAAATGAAAATAAAAATACTAGAAGTCAATTAACCATAAAAGTGAAATGTTTAATATTACGTAAACTATCTTCTATATACACTAACATATTTTGATTAATTTGAAGTGAAGTTGGATTAGGCAAAGATGAATAAAGGAGATGTTGCAAATCTGTATAATATTATATTATATTCGGTGTATTTGGTGCCTATAATATATTGTGTATACATTATATCAATGGTAACATGATTGAAAAATGTCTGATCGTTTTTATAAATTTCAAATGGCTCACGCATACATCAGTAAGCCAAACACATCTATCCGTTAGAAATTTCATCGAAAACGAAAAGTTTACTAGACTACCGACACGTTCATCTGTTTCATTATCATTGTTATTTTCCCACAGTGAACGGTATACCCATTGCGCCTATCCATAGTCCGCTAATACGTCAAACCACCCGCGTACACGAAAAATGCCGAAAGCAATGGAATAAAATTATCACAACGGGTCACGACAACTCAGTTCCCGGGTAAATCATTTTACTAGCCCGGTGGGGGCAGAGCCATCTCGTTTGTGTTTGCTTAGGCGTTTCACCGGTATAGTTTTCTCGGAGATGCTCTGTTTGCTGTGACGTAAATGGTATCTCCGCGCCCAGGGGACACTGTCCGATTATGTAGATCGGGCTGCGACTACTAGGTAGTGGTAGTAGATTTACATGCGACAAAATGGTCCTTTAGGTATATATTATTATGTGCAGGTACGCACGTGGCACCAATTCGATTTGAAAACGTGCGCACGGATGTTTGTTTACGCTCGATCGACGGTCGCCTAAAAGTCAATTTGAAACATAACTTGTTGATTTTCCAGTGGACGGACAGCAGATTTGATTTCTCAGACCGAAATCGTTAATAAAATTATTATACAGGCGGTAGACTGCATAATATACATACACGATATATTTATAAACGGGTAAATGCTTATTCAAAAAGCACACCTACCCACTTTTATTTTTCAATAAAGCAGTTATTTAAAAATTTAAAATCAATTTTTTTAGAATTTTTATATAGACTTTAGATTGTATTCATAAATTCTCTAGATTTTTTTGCATTACTGAAGGTGTTCTATGTGATGATAATATGAAATTTAACTTCTACAGATGAAAACATGTTTATTTTTACTGTGTGTATTATTTAGTTATTTTAGTATATCATATTTCTGAAAATGTTATAGAATGTTGATATTAGATTAAAATTTGACCGAGTAGTTTTTGAGTAATTTAACTTTATGTGCCTAATATAACGTAAGAATATTTAGTGAATTATAACGGATTTGGGATATTTAGTAGCTATAATGATAGTATTGAAAATGTTAGCAATTAATATTATTTTATTATTGATATTTATATTTTATAAAAATTACATAAATATTATAAATACTTGATATAATATAATATCTATTTTATAGTTCTGTAAAACTATTTTTAAGGATTACATTTTAAAGGACATTTCAATAACTGAAAAATTACTCCTTCAAATTTTTAATTACTTCATCGAAAAAAAAAAAAAATGTATTATTAAAATTATACTCTAAAATTGTAGAGTAAATAGAAGGGTTTTCATTTAAAGAATATAAATTTGTATAATCACAAGATACTTTTTAAGTAGCATAAAAAGGTTTCAAGAATTTTAACATTTGGTCTTCAATATAATTAAAAAGTCTAAAAAGCAGAATTTGAATACATTTGTTATTGAATGGAAAAATGGTGGTTAACATACTTGGTGAAAAACCTTCTATATTTATCGTGGTGACCCTCGATACTCGATTTAAATAAATTCATATATGTAATCTATTTATTTATAAGCTTAAACGCGTCGACGCGAATAATATTTTTCTCGCTCGAGAAAACATTGCGTACACCCAGAATTTCAAAAACAGAAATTGCTTTAAACGGCATGTCAGTGTCCCGACCTCATAATACAAGTGCCTACATGTTTTCAAGACGCGATCGTCATGATTTTCGGAGCGTATTATATAATAGTGTAGTATAATATATTTTATCATATAAACTTATATATAAATATAATATTTATGTACATTGTACATCCATTATATGCATAATGTAAAACCCTCATGAGATACGACTACGTTTTTATTATTATGCAAAGACTTCGTGTGCACTTATTTTTATAATATAATTTATAATCCACTATCGACCCGGATTAATGTATTTTTTTTTTCTCTGCGTATCGCTACGGAACCGTTCTAAACTACCTAACTTAGTTAAACGTACCATGTTTAGGTGAACGTGCTACTTCATTGTTCTTTTATAACACATACATTATTTACTTCCGAAATTAATCACATTCTTTGTTACTGTTTCTTGCTCCGGTTTTTTGGCCATTACTCAACTATTATGATATATGTATAGTATTTTCAATTTTTTTCAAACTTTACCGCACCTCCTCCTATTAACATCCATTCACACAACTTTGTCAACCGCAGATTACTGTTTTCACTTATTTCGACCAATCACCGCCATTGTTTTTATATGACAATATAGTAGGTAATAATGCAGCATCGCGCAGCCTGATAACGGACAATAACCGTGAAAACACTGTTGTTGACAATAGTGATTCACATACAAAACAATTTACGCCTACGCATCCATCTGTTGTTGTGTCGGGATATCAAACTAAAATCTCGGTATGGAAATCGTATGCCGCCGACGCGCATTAGTCGCAACTTTTACCAACGTCGAGGAGGGAAGGCGAATCACAACTTTTATACATGTTTTTCATAATATTATTATATTATCGTCAACGTATGCATACAAATTATGTACGGGTCTTGTTTTTCGTACCATAAAATAAGGTTATCAATAGGGCAGTAACTCTGAACAACTAGTTTGCGAAAACCTTTTTTAGTTTTTTAACAGTCTTATCACAGAAATCGAATGCTTTTTAGTTGTTTATATATATATATATATATATAATAGCGCTGTAATATAAAACGCGTACTGTTTAGAACCATGAACTCGGTGAATTCAAATCGCGTATAGTAGTAATAATAATATGATACATTGGACCAATATAACTGTTCTGTATTCGTAACACATCGAGATGTCAAACGACTCGGCACCGCACTATAATAATGTATCGGTTCAAACGGAAACCCCGCGAGTTGTAACTTGAAATATGTATTATATAAATACGCCACGTGTATATTATTACACTGTGGTATTTTCACTTTTTTTGTAATATGCGTCACCGACATGCTGTCGTATAGGTACGGACGGGTACGCATAATTTTGTGGGTCAGTAGAATCCACCCACATATATATATTTACGTATACGGCCGGACGCTGTGAAATTGTTTTTTTTTTTTTTCAAAAGGGTAGAAAAAGTATTCGGTCTTCGTTTAAAACAAAAAAAAAAAAAAAAACAAAAAACCAAAACGAAATAAAAAAAAAAAAGGAAATGTTCACTAGAGCCACCCGGCGTATTCAAATGCGTACCCCAGTATCGATCGCTGTACATTCCTATCCCATTCGTTCGGCCTAGGCAATGTTGATTTCCCGGGAGACAAGCGGGCGTTAAAAGAGGACGATGTACTGTGCCGTATCTTCTGTCTTACAAAACGGATTCCGTCAGAGCTCACAGGCCAACACATACGTGCAGCACATAATGTGGACGAACACTGTCTGAACGTTAAAAATAATAAGCCTTGTTATACACACATGGTGTATAAGCGTACCGTCCTTATGCCCACTTATGCATTATCGTATATCCATATATTACTATTGTAGAATATATAATATACACCACCTATAGTATTTGTTCGCTATTATTTTCAAAATGTATTAGTAATAGTCATTATTATAATATATTATTTTTAGTACATTTTTAAACTATATACATTGTTATGAAATGTGTCAATATGCGTATACGCTTTAGGTATATAACCTTTGTATAACATACCCACCATTAAAAAGATAGAAATAATAAATAAAATATTATCACGTAGGTATATATAAAAATTTAACAAATATTTTTCACGTGTCTATAAAGGCAAATGAGTATACTTATCCTTATGTTATTGGCTGGTTATCATTAACATTATTATATTCATTAATTTTAAATAACACTGTCAGTGTCCTGAAAACTATAAAAACAAAGAGGTAACTAGGTAAGTGGTTATGATTGATTTTTGTTGTATGCGAGATTTAAATTTATAATAGAATATTTCCGCATAAACAATGTAGCGCTAAAGATTGATGTCATATTATCTGAACAAAGATTCGAGTTTTATACACAAGTTATAAATTCATAATTATAACTACTTATAAAAATGATAACCTTGTTGGAAACAGTGTACGTTTACACTTAAGGTTAATTTATAAATACAATAATTAGGTATCAAAAAAAAAAAAAAAAAATGTTAAATAGGCATATTACTAATTCAGTTATAGGTATAGTATAACTTAATAGATTAATGCAAATGAAAACCAAAAATTACAATATGTACTAAATGTAATTCAATAAACAATTGGCTGTTATCTATTTTATTTCATACAAAATAGGTAATAGTATTTTTAGGTGGTATAATTTAATTTATTACTCATTTTAAAAGCGAAATTATACGCAGAAATATTCTCATCACTCATATAATAGAAAATTATTGTAGTGATATTCTCAAAATTTTAAATAAATAATAATATTTTAAGTTAAACACTAAGGTCCTGTATTGCAATTGTTTTTATTAGAATATTAAATAAAATTATAAATGTATGCTGCTGAATAGATGATTATTTTTAAACTTTTAAACGTATGTTTTTAATAAATGATATAGTTATTGACGTACCAATTTCACTACGTGGTGATTTTTAGAAAGTAAGAGCGAAAGACCAACATATACGCTATGAATATAGAATATTTTAATCGAATTCATTTTTAATAATATTATGTCTCATAAAATAGGTAGAATAATTTTTGAATTGAGTAAGTGCAGATGTACGAAAATAAATTTAGAAATAAAATAAATAATCGAAATTAATAGAAATTATAATGTTTTTTTGGTGAACAAATAATAAAAATTATAATTCATTTTATACTTAAACAACTTTTATATATTCATAAAAACCTTTTTAATATAAATATTAACATTATTCGGTGTTTTGCGAAAATATTAAAAACTGCAGTTATTATAATTTATATGCAAGATAATTGCAAAAAATATATTGAGTTTAAACTATACAATGTTTAGAATTTCAGAACATAAATTACCAATTCCTTTTTTATAGGCCATTACACAGGGTAGAAACAATTAGATATTTCCAATAAATGAATTTATTATACGTTTCCAAAAAAACCTTTTCTAATTAATTGTATACGCTTCACAAATGTACTTACGTTTATAAAAATATTCTAGAAATAATTATTATTTTAACAAATATTCAAATTATTGGCAGAAGATAACCTAAAGTAAAACTAATCATTATTTAGGTATTATTTTTTATTTACAGTTATAAAAATAAAGAAAAACTTAAACACAATATTTGAAGCGTTACACGATGAAGAGTATTGATGACATGTGATGATATTATTATTATAGGTCAAGTATCGTCCAAAATTGAATGTCATAATGTCGACTCTTGTAAAACTAGCTACTCTAAAAAGTGTTGTATTTCAAAAGTTATTTATCATAAAATAATATGATGGAAAATTTCCAACAGGCAATAATAGTTATCGATTTTATACGCATACAACAAACATATTATATCTTAAAAACAAAAAAGGTTTTAAGTCAAACAACAAAATCACTAGGAACCGATTTGGCGTTATAAAGTCTACAATAAAATATAGTGCTATAATACTGCTATGATAACGGTAGTTCATTATTTATAATATTTTAATGTTTATAGCAAATAACGAAAACAGAATTTATTAAAATCAATAACTAATAATAATAACTTTAATGTTTTCAATGTATGAATATATATATATATATTTAATGAACTTAAACAATATATTTAATATTTATATATTAAATATATATAATATATAAGAAGATTTTACTTATATGTTTGGAAAGCCAAGTATGACTAAAAATTGAAACAGAATGTAATAGCTAATAAAGACGTAATCCGGAAACAATAATTAATACATTTATTTCATTTAAAAAGCAAATTGGAATTTATTTATTCCAAAAGTGTTAAAGAGCATTTTCCCGTAGTAAAGACTGAGTGTCTAAAAACAATCCAAAATTATTAACGATTATATAAACAAAATCCCTGGCTCGAAAAATTTTAATGTATTTTTTTTTTTTTTTTAGAATATTTGCAAAAAATACGACAGAATACACCATGTGTTTTTTTTTAAATATTTAACTCGATGCTATATTAATTTATAAATGTAATTATAAGTTTATAGGTACTCAAACATATACGGTTACTTTGACTGGTAGGTCAACCACTTATAATACGGTAAATAAAAAAAAAATGCAACTATCGTAGCTTTGAGGATTGAAATTAGAGCAGGTATAATATTATTTAAATTGCGCAAAGTTAAAAAAAAAATAAAACCTCATAGTAGGCCGTAGAGCCAAACGAAGTTATTCATGAAACTATAATATTATTCGCAATTTTTTATCACCAAAAGCTAGTAATTAAATTTCCTTTGTACTCTCAACGTATGTCATCGCACTATTTCTCTGGTTAGCGTTACACAAACTTTCTGTAAAAAACATTCAAGTCACTCGACGATTCTAAATTATCAAGTCAATATATACGTAGGGACTCGTGTAAACAATTTCCAGCTATTTACAGATGAGGACATGAACTTTTATCGATAGCAACTGAGCTAAGTCAATGCAAATAGCTCTTTTTAATTTGTTATCGCCGACGAAAACTGACAATCAGCCCCATAATATGATATCTGCTTATATGAAAAATCTGTATATAATATATTATCCACTGCACAGTGATTATCTGTTCGGTGAATTTAATGTATAGATAAACATTAGTTTAATAGTTTTTACTTTTTATTCGTAACTCATAGCTATAGTTGTGACAAAGTACATAAATTATCATGCTTGATATCAGTTACCAGGTACCTGGTAAACGACACGTATCACGTCAAATCTGTAATTAATAATATGTAAGTACCGTTGTCTGTTATATTATGCGTCTCCGATTTTCTTATACCTACATAATTTTTGTGCGTGTAATATTTATTTCAAGATTCTCGGCCATTGACGGCAATCCAATATACGCAAAACACTTTTATGGTCTTAAATTTATTATTATCTAGGGTCTAGATAAACGCATACAAACTTCTAGAATTATTGGATAAGAACTATCGTTCGTTTGACGAATGAAATAAAATATAATTCTCAGGACCTTTTTTTTTTTACAAAAGATTATGAAAACCATTATACAAATGCACAAAATACACTATTATACTACCTACTTTCATGTACGGTTATATGGAAGTAATAAATATTCGTATATGTATACTAAAATACGAAAATGTTTGAAGAAAAAAAAATTCTACAAACAACTTTTATAAAAACGAATTAATTGTGAAAATGTATGGAAATTTTATGAAGGTACAGTACGTATTTGTTTGTTTAATTTATTTATGTATATAAAATATTCAATACGAATAAATACAAATTGAATTATAAGAAAATATTATGACATTATAATAGTTGATCCTACATTACTTGGTCGTGACAAATTTAACACCCGTGGATTTACCCTTCTTAAACTATGTTAAATAGAAATTACACAGATCTTTTAGGCTATTTTAACACACTATGAAATACTAGTCTAAAGTTACATACAATTATAATAGATATTTTATTTTATATAATCAATGGAAAAAATTATTCATTTGTCATGATCTAGCAAATCCCTAAGTAAGCTCCTCTATAAAAAACAAATTAAAAATTGGTTTTTAGTTTTACATCCTCGTGTATATTATATTATATTAGATAATATACATAATCAAATATATTGTAAAGTAAACCAAATATCAGAACCATAGGTAGGATATATCTGACTGCAGATAATTTACACACACATACTGCACAATATAAGTGCCCTGATATAGCCAATATTATTTATGTGTTGTGCTTGATATAAAAAAAATAATAACAAACATAGAATACTTTGTGATTTTATATTATTCTATAAACAAAAATATTGTTTGAAAACGTTGTAGAAAAATCAGTTGTCAGAAGTCCAAGTTATAATTTCGAAATAATACATATTATCATAATACTATTATAATGCAAACGTTTGGTATTGTATATATTTTAACAATAATGTAAGGGTACCTTTATACTATATACATTAGATATATTATATTGCATAGGTATTGTGTATAATATTAAGCACATAATGTAATAACCTTATTTAGTAATTGCAGTGATTAGTATGATTTAGAGATAAACGGTTATTAAGCACGTGTTATACATTATAATAATAATAAATTATAATTATAATTATTATATGTACATTATATTATGTATAATCTGCTCAGCAGGCAATTGTATTTTTCTAACCTATACTACATTTGTTGTGAACAACTACAAATTACAATACGTATCTATATATAAAATAAAAATAATAATAATAATAATAATATACACGTGAACGTATAATTAAGGCTTAAATGTCCTTAAAATTACTTTAAGGTACATAAACATTTTAAAAAAGTATTGCAAGAAACATTTTATGAAAAAAACTATACATGTGAATATAAAAAAATATTGTACATTATTCAACGTGGTCTATGATTAGTGTTAAATTTATATTTTTTAATCGATTCCGTAAACTTTGTAGGTTTGATACCAAATTAATCACATTCATGTCTTACGATAGAGCTCTAAAATATTGTTTAATTTACAAAAAAACATAATATATCTACCATATAATGTGGTTAGGTATGGTTAAGCACTATTGAAAAATGATTATTCGAACAAAAAAATATTCATCGATTAGGGTAACGGCCCGTGGAACTTCTGATACACTCCGTATACTCGAAACCCAGCGAATATCATTATAACGCGCGTCGTATACAATAACATCGTTGCGATATCAAATTGTCATAATATAATATTATTATTAAGTGTGTATTTGTTCGTTATTATTGTCGTGATTGCTACGAGGAGCACGTCAACCGACGTTTCGGGATCTGAACGATTGGAACCCTTATAAAGACGAGTATTTTTTTTTTTCCACCGGCGTGCGCAAAAGTGTTGTTATCGGACGGCAGTGATTACCCCCTCTGCGGCGACGGGGATGAAACGGAATGTCCGCTTTTCGCCGTGATGCGCGCAATGGCACAGCAGTTATATAGCCTATCCTATTATTGTATAATAATAATACGACGAGACGGCCGACCAGTCCGGGCGCGTCGGTAAAAACTGCGTAGCGAAACGTCGGTAACTGCCGCGCGGCGAGGACGTGCGAGTCGCGCACCGCCTAGAGAAATAAATAAAAGTAATGATAAGCAGGCGGTTCGCAACGCGCGTTGAATACGGCTCACGGCGCGAATGTCATATATCTTAAACGGCGGACGGCGAGGCGCGGTTGGCGGTGAACGGATGTCTACAGACGGAGCGCCAACGCGCTGGTTATTCGGGGCGAGCCGACGACGTGGGCGCATGTCTATTGTGTCACGTAGTTCGAAAGAAATGATAAATCGTCGTCGCGGTTGCCGAAAAACGTTTCCGAGAGCCAAGCTTACACACCTGCATGCGCTGCGCGGCTCGGTCTCGCCCGAAAACGATCGAGACATTATTTTGGCTGCCTGTATAATACACACTCGCGCGGCGTGCCGAAATTAAATCCGAAGTGTAATCTATTCGACGTTTTTCCAGATTTTCACGATAACCAATGCGGTTATAGGGGTGGATTCCGAGAAACTTTTCAAGCTTCTTTTACGGCGCCACAAAAAGTGGTTTTCGAAGAAAAATATAATCATTGAAAAAAAAAAAAAAAAAACCTACGTATATAAAATATATAACAGCTACCTTCTTACATCGCGCAAAATGTAAAAAAAAAAAAAATAAAAAAAACGTAATATATTATTCTGTTTGACATTTACCAGCCGATGTATATATATATATATACATACGGCGGTTTTGGTATCGATTTCTTTGAATGTATTATTATTCTCGAGTGTGTGTGTGTGTGTGTGTGTGGGTATGTATCGTATACAAATTCTCATCACACGCACACACAGACGTAATATATTTTGCGTACTACGTATATATCTAATATATATATAACAATATGATAAACAGACGGAAGAAATAAAAACGATAATATTATTTTCGTTCGTCGAGGACATAATAATTTCACACCCTTTATTATTTGCCTCTATACATTATACACACAAACGGGAGATAATAATATTATAAGCGTTTCGATGTCACATTCGACGTGTGTCTTTATTTCGAGTTTTTCTACGCCTATATTATAAGCAGTAGTTAGGCGCCAAGGGAAGTATCCGTGTTACTGAAAAATAATGTATTTTTTCCATTCACACCAAAAATAGATATAATGCTATTATAGTGAACGTTCTAAGTAGACGTACTGAAACGAACATTATATGATTCGATTTGTTAATTGGATGATATTATACTATCTAATATACTAATTTATTAAAATTACACGAATATTGGTTGAATCGGCCGATATATTATTAAAAAGCAAAAAACTTCATACTGCACGTTTACAAGAGCATAAATACATAAATACCGTTTGTACCGATAAGTTGACGATTTATACTGACATTTTTTGAAGAAAAAAAACAATACACCGATCTATAATTTAATGACTTATTCTGTGATGTATTAAATTATAACTTGCCCAGTTGCAAGTAGACAATGTATAATAAACAGTTGTTTTCACGTACGATATGTAAGAACAAGTTTTTACGTCGTATAATAACAATAATATTAATATATTATGTTATATGCAGACATAGCTATCGAACATCGATGGCGTGATGTGACTGTCAAATTCATAATTATATGGATAGCACAGCGACTGTGATAATATAATAATAATATTATTCTAACTATTGGATCAAATATATTATATTTATATATGATCGAAACCGAATACGCTTATTAATGGCCACGTACATAATAACAGCGGTCACGTACGACATCCGAAAATTCCAACCAAAATAATAATATTCCGGTCGCGATAAACGCAAATAACAATAATTGATTTGAACACGTCCCGTCGTTGGCAAAATATCACCTCCTTACTCCTTCCATATTACGACAACAGCGAAAACACGCTCTGAACGAATAAGTTTTACCCCTTCGACGGGTCGGTGGCGGCGCGCACGTCCCATGCCACGTCAAAACGTTAAAACGTTAAGATTGATGGCTACCCGAAATTAAAAAAAAAATAGTTAGACAGACAGAGATAGAAACAGAAAAAACCTTTTTAAGAGCTTTTTTGACGGTGAGGTGACGCACGATATGCGTCCTAACTAACGTAGGTGACTTACAGTCTCGTGTAATGTAAAAATGTAATACAACCACTGCAGTAAGTCGAGCGACGTTGTTTTTCCAACATACTATTTCCATCGCCTGAATTGCTCGAAATATGTTACATCATCATAGCGATGTGAATTTAGAGAAGTTATCATATAGTTAAAAAATGTTAAAATAATTTTGACACAAATTTAAAATTAATCAGTAGCTTCGTAATGATTCATTCGTGGAATGAAATTAATATAATATTGCAACCAGGTATCTTTAGAAGAATTTCAATATTTTAGAATTGTATTTTTTTTTTATAATTTAAATTAGAATCTATGATACTCGTGCTCGATTTGTTTTTAGGTCTATAAATCTTCATTTTAATTTATGTACTTTTTTGCCAGCTTTTTTTGTACCTCAATTAGCAATAGTTTTCAGCTGCTGCAGATGGCCAGCAGCTTGTTCGTGAATATTAAAATTCTTACTACTGTTTCGTATATATTGGTACTACGAGTCGTAATCGATGGAGTTTCGTAGAATTAAAACGTTTGAAATTTTTTTTTAAGTTGTTTTTTTGTGAAAAAATTTAGGACCTATTTATAATTAATATTTATATTGTTTGTATCAGCATATTTTACTAGTATAATTATTACTTTTATTAATACTCACTTGAATACGTAATAATTATTTTTTCTGTATAATAAATTCTATTTGTTTTTATAATGTCTCATGTTCGTTTTGTAGCTGAACCAAAGATCCTTGGTCAACCAAAAGTAGATTTAACTTTTCAATAAATATTGAAAAGTTATCGTATCGTTCGCTAGACCGTAAAATTTATTACAATAAACTAACGATTTATTTAATGTCTGCGAAAACCTTCTGAATACAATACTATATGTATTATACTATTTATATTTTTATGATAATAATAATAATGATACATCCAATGCGGTCGTTTAGGTACATGTGAATGCGTGAGTATATATTATTATATATACATAATATCAGACGTTGCGACAACGTTAAATCAAAATAAAAATAAAAAAAAAGGCAAAAATGTATTTTACGGATCCCTTGCAACTACTGGCAATCTCACACGTTTAATCCTTATTGGGCGAGTAGGTCAATAGGTTGGGAGGCAGCGAACGGATGAATCATATATATATATAGATGACCATGAATACATTATACTAGCTCGTAATAATAATATAATATATTATTCCGCTGTTGTTGCATTGTTATTAATATTATTATTATCATTATCATTATTTCGTATTGTGCGCTCAAAAATAACGACGACCGAGACCCGCACAGCGCGTATATAACAATATTATTGTTATTACGTTTACGCGTGGTATTATAATAGTGGGTACCTACGACGATGACGACGTTTAAAACCAAAACTCGTATAAAATACTATTTAACTCTCGCCTGCCGCGCGGGCCGTGCGCCTAGTGACGACGTTTCTCGGCCGTCGTCGCACACAATTGTATAAAAACTTTTTAGAGGTATTTTCGTTTCCTTCCTTTTATTGTTATTAGTTTTTCCGATAATAATAAATCTGCAGTATCTAGTATATATATATATATATATATATATATATATATATATATATATATATAATATTCACGTGCACGCGTATGACTCAGGTTGTTTAAAGGATGAGATTACAATATTATTAAATTCCGTATAGATACTATTGAAGCGTCATAGTACAATATAATATTGTCGTATATTATAAAGATTTTTCCATTTTTCTTTATTGGCTTCACGATAAAATGGTCATTCATAACCATAGACCACATGGCATTTGTGCATAATATGTATGGTGTAGAATACAATATTTGTGACATGTTTCTAATTTTGTTAAATATAAATTAATATGTTCATGTAATAATCAAACGGATTTTCGTTGACCACATGACTCACTGACTCGAATGTAAAATGTAAAAATAATCAAAATTAGCTAACTACAAAATTAATAATTTCCACGAATGGAGTGTAAACCATTTTATTTTTTTTTAATAATAATTTCAATAGCATGGTTTATTATTTAAATTGATTCGATTACCTATCATTAATTAAATATTTACTATATTTTTTTTATTTTTTTCCAAATATTAAAAAATTAAATGCGTTTTAAAAAAATGTAATTGTTACTAATATGGTTAAGTAAAATATTAATAAGCAAACCTAGATAAATAAATATATTTTTATCAAAATTTATACTGAATATCATATCACAGTTCTTTGATAAATGTTTATGGATCATAGTTTTCTTACATTATCATTATTATTCCTGTTTTAAACAATATAAATGTTTACTGCATCTATTTATTATATTGATGATGAAATATTGAAAAATATCTGTAGCTATCGATTCCAAAATATATTTTAGATTTGTTGTTATCACGATTAATTCATGCTGAGTCAAATTGTATAGATTATATATATCACTCAATATTTGATTCTAAGCGAAATGAAAGATTATTAACATTTTTTATTTTATTTTTTTCTCTTAGTCAGTAACAATGTTTTTTATTTAAGAAGATCGTAGTTCGATATGCCAATATTTGCATATAACATCTTTAAATATTAAAAATTTAAGTTTGGTTGGTATTATAAATAAAAAGGTTTTTTTTACATAAATAATAGTTATCGACAGCCAGCAAAATATTTTAATAAATATTTTTGGTAATTATTTCAAAATGTTTAACTAATCTAATCTGTTCTAAATAGGATTGCACATGATAATTTATAATTGGTTTAGAATTCGATATCACAATCTGTGTTGTACTTTTATATATGACTGAGTGTCTATCAAACGTAATCTATTGTAGTATCTTGTCAAATTTTTTGTTTCTATTTAATTTCAACTCACATCAATTGTTCAGTAGTAAACATGTTAAATTATAGAATATTTTAAGATACTAAAATGTTGTAAAATACAATTTTGAGAAAAATTAATTTTATTTAAACTTTAATAAAAGCTGCATAGTATAACTTGATACGTTGTTCATTAAAAATAAATATTTTAGTATTTGTAAAGTCAGTTTTTGTATACAAAATTATATATATTTTTCCTTATTAAATTCGTTACCAAAAACATCAAAAGACCTATCATAATCCATCTACGCACCCATGTAGTAAAATTGCCTATACACCACGCCGGCTAAAGGACAGAAATCCAATATTGCCTCATAAACTAACACTCTATCACAGTCCAATCGTATGTTAATCTATTAGACTTGAAACCAGTATACCATTTCTCTCTTCTCTCGACAAATACAATTAAAAACAAAATGTTTCAGTCAGAATGTTTCGCACGCATAATTTAACATATCGTAGATAAGATATGCCTTATCCGAATGGGGAAAACTCTAGGTAGTAGTCGTGTGAATTAAACAGTTAACGTTCAATGTATTCGTAATTATTTGTTTACAGATGTGTCAAGGAATCATTTACAGGACATAATTTATAATCAATCTTCAAAATAGCTTTTTAAAACGTGAATTTGTATACATTATACAGTATTATACCCAAGTTTTATGAATCCAAGTAACATTAATTTATGTATTTTTTATGTAAATTACATAAAAATATCCTATAAAATTTAACCTTAAATTAAAACTAAAATCCTTGAGTAGATTCTTCTGACAAGTTTGATGACTTTTAAATTTTTAAGACTACCCATTTTAGTAGAACTTTCTCTTAATTATTCGACATTTATACGCATGTTAAAAAAAATATATTCTATTAAATTAATTAATAATTAAGTAAGTACACAATAAGTATACAATCTATATTCGTGATATGAAATGCTTGTTTAATATATTAATAGGATATAATTGATGTAACAGCAGGGATGTCTAAAATACTTGAAAAAAAGTAACTGCATATAAAAAAATATTATTAATATTATTAATAATATTTTTTATAATATTAAATATTACATAAGATACAAATTTATCTTAGATATTACTCATTTAAAAAAATAATATTGATAATATTATATACGTACATAGTCATTGACAACAAATTGTCGTAATTTCACATGATAACTAATTTTTGTTGACATTATCTACATATTTTTAGGTGAAGGATAATTTTTTTAAAGTAAATATATGTTGTAAAATTACATTAAATATCCATAAAATTATTGTTGATCGAATTCTTAGGTCCATTGTTTACAGTTATTTATTAAATTGCATTTCGAAATTAGTATTAAAAAGTATTTAAGTGTGAAACTAAAAGAAGTCTGCAGCCTATAAGTAGCTCAATATGAGTCCCAAAATATCATGATTGTTTACTATATGAAAATAAAATGCATTTTCTATAGGATAATTAATTATTAATAAATAACAATTATCATTAATTTAAAATTAATTGGTAATTCTATTATATTATCATTATAGTTTTGTAAATTAGCCGAATTTATTTTTATTTTATTCACCTCATCTTCGTATTTAAAACAATAAATGATTATATATATATATATATATATATATATTTAAAAAATGAACGAATGTTTGGTAAAAAAAAACCTGTCAAAGTAAATTGTAAACGATTCTAGACACTGTACAAAAGTTTAACGAATTTGGGACAAAGTGATGGTATACAGTGCCAGTATGGCAGTGTAATAAATCAATATACGTATTATTATATATAGATGACACGTGTTAGGAATGATCAAAGCATAGAATATGTCAAGTTTAATTAAAAGCAAGCAAACATGCATTGTGTTATTAAGTCATAGGTCTGCAAATAGACGAAGACGTTTGTTCTGATCATGCCAGAATATCGACTGAAGACTGCCGGCAACTAGCTAAAATATACAATAGTACAACATATTTCATAATTGTTGTACCACCAGGCTCCTACATAAGGCGGTTGGCCTAGGATGGCAAATTAAGAAAACCCAGAGTATAGAATAAACTATAGTACAAGGAGCGGGTGATCAATATTTTAATGAACAAACCAATTCATTTATATGCACCGTCGTGCTATGAGTATATATATTATAATACTCGTCGTATAAAATACATAAAAACAATATGAATAATAATAATAAAAATAAAAAACGGGCGCCCAAATAAAAGAAATAGTAAAATATTATAATAATAAACAATTTAGTAAAAAACAACAATATTGAACGTGATCGATATCACTGTTATCACGGATAGTATATAAAAACATAAAAACGATACAAAGCTGCTAATCCCCGCCGACGGCTGAGTCCTTCGCAGTGTGACCACTAGACTGGCTGCGCTTAATTATTGGACCTGATATCACTCTATTTTAGGTGATAGGTGCCAGGTCATTGACACACAAATTTGTATGATATTTTTTACGTACTTTTTTACGAAAAGTAATGATGACGTCCCGCACAGGGACACAATAATAATAGCGTAGAAGACTTAACGACCTTGCAATTAATTAATACGTGGTATCAAACATCAACGGCTCACACGGCCAAAAACGAGTAAATGCGCCCATGCGCCACGCACAACAGCAGCGATATCCCGCGCGACAAGATATCGAATAATAATTAAAAAGTCCGCAAATGTTTTCAATAAAACATACGTCAACGATGCCGAATGACGCAAAATGGCACAAAATGGCCCACAATGAAAAATTACGCACACGCGACAAAGGCGACGTCTTGTACGACGGTCGCGGAAGAATAGATAGTACTTCGTGCGTAAGTGGATATCCACGGTTGTCGTACAGTCGATAGAGGAGGGGACGACGGATGAGCTTGCCGAGCTTATTGCGTACAAAGGTCGTCGAACTTGGTTTCGAAATATCGCGATAAACGATAATCATATTATATCTTGAACAATTGTAGTACACGTAAACGTAATACAAACGGTTCGAATCATTTCGGTAGATTTTATTTAAATCTCAATGAATGCGTTATAAGCTTGCGGTATCATTATTTTATTATATGCGTGCTGTACACGTGTATTATTAAAATTGACACATGGTCGTTAGTGGACGGAAAGTAGCTACTATAAAAGTCCTATTAAAACCTACGGTCAGTGGTACGTGTATGGATAGTACATAAAAAAAAATATAAATAAAGTTTGCGTGTCAAATGTTCAACTGCCAAATACAATAATATTGTTAATTCACCATATATATCTATTTGGTATTACCGATGGATTATTATGTATGAGAGGCCGTGGAGGAGGGTTGATGTCCAAAAAACGATTGGACAACGAGAAATAGTGTTATTTATTTTTTCCGACACCATTGTTGCTACCCATAGATGGCAATCTATTACCGATATATCCCCACGTAATACAAACACGAAAAAACTAACACGCACGAGGCCGTAAAATAAGATAGTTTGTGGGTTGAAAAAAAAGCTATTGCAAAGAAGCCCAAGCGTACGAATATGCGATGTCAACTCGATTGTCATATTCTAACAACTGAATCAATACACATTTACTCTATAATTCAATATAAGTGTAGTTGTTTTGTAATGCACTATAAGCTGAGCAACGTATATAATAGTAATATTATAAATATACATTATACGTAAATATCAAAAAATAAAGACGTATGCAAATCAAATATGTTTTATACAGAGTTCATCTATATAATATTGTACGAGGATAAGTGTTATTATTTTTAATTATTAAAAAAAAAATGAAATTTTTTTATAAAACAAATATCATTTTTTTATTTTGTATGTACATTTTAAATTTTTACGATTTTATACAGCTTACACGTTTGAAAATTAATATTTTATTTATTTTCCCGGAATATAAACAATTCTTTATTAGCTGGTTCGTTAAGTGTTTGTTTTCTTACAATTTCGATGGCTAAATAACTCATTGGATTTTTTACTTTATTTGTTTAAATTGCATTAAGTTTATCAATGGATATAATCGAAATTTAATTTAATAATGTCAATTTTTTTACAACTAATAATGAACGATAATAATATGTCCGTATGTACTGGATTTACTGAATTTTATAACATTTAGTACCGGACATAGATTGCCAATGATTATATTTTTTTTTGCATGTTTTATAATTTTAATATGAATTTAAAAATTTTTAAAATAAAAGGAAATATTTTATAGAGATAAAATGTGTATATATATATATATATATATATATATATTATACTATAAACATATTATATATATATTAAGATATATGAGTTATATAAATTAGCTATATATTTTACTCAATTTTGGTAAAGGAGAAAAGGAGTCATATTTAAATGTATATAAATGAGGATATACATTTATATATTTTTATTTAAATGAGCTGTTGAGGTTGAAGTTACCTATTTGTAATCCAAAATGTTTGCTAATGAACTCTTTATTTTTAAATGTGTTTGATTTTTTCTGGAACTTATAATAATTTAAAAATAAAATGAAATTGTATCATAAAATTTTAATACTTTACCGAATTATGTAATAGTACATAAAATAAATCCAAATAACAATAATACAATTTTAAATTATATTCTTATAATAAAACGTATTTAAGACTTGCATTTTTTAGTCTGATTTAATATTAACAACGTTTTGGCAGCCACCATAACTTATGGATTAATATTTATGATTTGTATAAACATTTTATAAAGATAATCGTAATTATTGTTACATTATCATACTATCCGTCTATCAGTAATGATTTATGAGTTGAAACAATATTCTATAAATCAAAGAAAAACAAGTATAAAGTTTTTAAATAAAGTTATTGCTAATAAGCGCTAAAATGTTTTTTTAATTTTTTAATTACCATGGTTTAAATGTTTAAGTACCCGAATACACCAGGCATCAAAAATGTATAACTGAATAAATGATTCAATTGCAAAAACCAAGATTTTTTTTTTATTTATAATATTAAAAAAAAAAAAGAATTAAGAAATTCACAGAAAAAATAATTGTATTTTTAGAATGCTATGATAATAATTTTTGATTATTTTTATACCTATAGAAAAAAATAATAATAATACCCATACATTGGAAACACTTGTACTGCCTATTTAATTTAATTTTTAAAGCATTCTATTGATGTCAATTAATTTGAAAAGATAAATCTATTTTTATTTTTATAAATAACTTAAAATTACCTAAACATCAAGTTAACCAAGTTTCAATCAATTTTTAAACGATAAATGACTTTTATTTTATTTTACCTAAACACTAAGTGTTTTCAAATGTAAAAACCCTTTCCATATGCATAGGCTTAAGGCAACAAGAAATACGAATTCAACGCCCAATATCTACGCAGTATTTAAATGAAGTATGATGGCGAACGTAGGTATAGGGAATAGCAGTTTATTGACGTGCAGTACATTTTATAAAATGTCCAATATTGACTTTTAGCATACTTCACATATTATAATTTAATATTATTATTATATATATATTTTTTTTTTTTATGTGTGTGTTAATGGGTTTTTTTATGTTAATAGCTATGGAGTTTTGTTAACTACACATTTTAAACGACCCTAAAGGAAAAAGTCAAGTGGTGTCAAATCTGTTTGACCGTTCAATAGTCCGTGACGCCCAAATTAAATCTATCCCATAAATTTGCAATCTCATAATCCCTGAATAAGGTTATTAAATATGCAAGAGAACCATTATTTTTTCATACAAATATGTTTTGTAAGGCCAATTTTTAGGATTTTAGAGAGTTGAAAATATTAATGACCATTCAGCGCATATTTTGGAAAAATATTAAGTACTTTTCCCCAATTAGGTTTAACTGAGCTTTCAATGATATTACCCGGGACAAAAAAGCATTTATATGCCAGGGAATAAATGTAATTATTTAAATGATGTGTAAAAAAAGCATTCAAACAAATTTTATTCCAATCGTTTCAATTTAAATATCTAATCATTCAATTTCCAATGCAATTAATATTTAAAACAACTCTTGATACTTATCAAAACAGAAAAAAAACAATTTACAGTTTGGTAAACTTGTTATACGATAATTATAATTGTTTAATTTTAAGAGTGATAGCTGATATTTTAGACATTAAAGTTTTTGTGAAAAAAAATAAATCGTCTAGAAAATTAAACCAGTTTTATTATTATTTTATGATCGCGGAGCGATTAAAAAAACTCACTGTGACATAATAGATATATAAAGCTACACACAATAAGAATAAAATATGATGTACAACGCACACTTTCTCCGTTGTCACGCTGTAAACACGATAATATATTTGGTACCTATATCATTATAATGTTGCTGTTAGTAATATTCGAAAATACTTTGTGAAATGTGCACACGACAGTTAGCTATATATTTGCTTTTGCTATAATATACGCGTACATGTGTAAGTAGCTGTGTATTATATATTGCTAGTGTTAATGTTGGTGTTAGAAAACGAGATGTATTATCACTGAATTCTGTATATATCATAGATTTTTATTATATTTGTGATAAGAATAAAAATTTCTCCACGATGAAATTGAGTTATACGCGTGATAACGATAATAACAGCTTTGGTTTATGCATTACTCCGTAGTATAAAGCAGATACCCATATTGTTATGACATAAAAACCGAATGAATAATTTATCCCCATTTTGTTTAATAATCATCATTACTGCTATATGACGTTGCAATAGATATTTGGCTGCTTTATAACCATGTACTTATAATACTGACTAACGTTACACGACATAAGTCTGTACACCGTTTTTTTCGATCGTCAAACTGACATACCTCTATTATGATTTTTTTTTTTTTTATCAGAGATAAATATTACATAATAATTAATATAAAACATAAGAAACTATTGTTTCATTATACGCCGGTTTGTCAATGAACGTTTCTATTCAAATCGTCATTACGGAGCGCCAGCGTTTTTCCGACCTTTGCACATCGTCACAAAAACAGTGTAAGTATTTATGGCTATAGACAATATGAAGACATTAGATATGTATTATTTGTAGATATGAGAGGTGTATGATACTGTAGTAAACATTATACAGTTATGGTTGTGGTATTTGTTTGAAACACGTGATGACATTTTTTTTCATCGTTTAATTATCATGCATATACTACAACCGCTTTGTTTGAATGAAAAATATAAGTACTCCAAAAATTCTCTTGACTGTGCAAACATTTCTCAAAATTATTTATTAATTTTAGTTATTAATATTTGCAACTCACATGCTCTAGTTTAAACTTTTCGTCATTGAGATACGTAGAATACATTAATATTTGATATGATAAACTTATTTTATAATTTTAAGTTGTTAATTTTTACTTTATCTTATATATATATAAAAAAAAAAATATTAATAAATTATATATATCATTTTTGTGTGTGTAAATACGTACATTGTGTATGTACTAATAAATTAATACACTATGTAACACTGTTGAAAAAGAATATTAATCTTTGCATGGAATCTAAATTTACTAGGTAAGTATTTGATTATATCCATAAAAATAATTAAATTTTTTCGACAAATTTAATTAAATATTTCTTTAGTTCGCATTAAAAATTGTCATTGAAATAATTATCACATGTAATTTATTAAATCTATGGTGGCTTGTGGATATGTTTTAAATTAATCATTAGTTTCAATTTTTTTTTTTTTAAAGTTAATGAAAAATATTTCAAAAGTTGTTGGCCAGATACAAAAAGTTATAACATACAACAGGCTTCATAAAATACAAAAATAGAAGTAACCGTTGTTCATAATTTTTATTAAATACATTTAATAAATGATTATATGAGTAATTATTTAACGTACTACCTATTAAATAAATTATATATTTTAGTTTTTAATACAGTAAGTAACTTTACGGCAGGTACTTTAATTTTTCATTAGTAGTTTATCGGTACTAAATTTTTTTTTTGAAATATATATAAATATAATATTCTTTTTGATTTATTTAACACAAAATAATTTAAATTTTACTTTTACATCATATAACAATTGTTTTACTATTTTAATATACGTAAAACATACTTGTACTTGCTTAATTATCCTATTTATTTTAATATGTTTGACATCGCTTTTTGCTTGTGAATTTATGTAGATACATACGAGTAGTCTTTGTTTTAAATGTATGAAATTAAGCCCTTAATTTATTATATGAACATATGTATGATGTCAGTTTCTATAGTAGAACAATAATAACAACACATATATAAGTACCAAAATAGTTAAGTGTTTTAATTTGTGTATTTTATTATTATTATATTATTATATAATAATGATGATAATTATTCTAAACAAAATTTGATCAGACAGAAATATTTAATTTGTAGTATTTAAATATTTTGGTATGCTGTAATGCAGACTTCATAACTATAGGTTTTGTCATTTTATGATACATTATTAATGTTAACTACAAAACTAGCGATTAGTGATGGGTCGAACTGTTCGAATCTCGAACCGAACCGAACCGAAGCCTTGACGTATGGTTCGGTTCGAAATTCGAACTCGGCATGAAAAAAATTCAAACCAAACTATCAAACATCTTTTACTGTTCGAAAATTAAATTTGAAAATATTTTCAAGTCAGACTTACTGGCCACAATAGTTCAAAGACCAAATATTTCTTCAATTCTTTAAAACTTATTTTTAAAAAATAAAAATTGATAATCATTATTTATAAATAATTAGACAATTAGCGATAGAAAGTTATAAGCTGTAACGGGCACTTTATATACCATTTATAATAATAATGATAAAATGTATTAAGTTCGAATTCGAGTTCGACTTAAAATGATTCTAGTTTCAGTTCGGTACGGTTCGGTTCGAGTTTGAAAAAAAAATTTAAACTTCGGTAATATAAGCTATATTTTATTTCATTTTTAAAGTAAAATTCCGGAACTATATTCTATTTGTAATTATTATCAATCTAACTTCTACTTATTATACAAAATTTTATGTTAATTGTGTATGGAAGTAAATTGCCTAATCAATGTTAGTATGAGTAAAAATATTATTTTAATAACAGTAAATTATTCAACAGCTTATTTACAAAACCAGAAATCGGATAACACATTTTACACATGCGTACAAATAATTTAATATTTTAAAGAATATTGCAATTTTCAGTATAACTTTTTGTAAACAAAGGCGTATTATAAAATTATTATAATAATTATGAAAATATGACAAATAGTATGATGCCGAGAGGTAATACTCCTCAGAATTTCCACACCCTTATTTTCAAAATAAACCCATATTATGCTCAAATAATTTACATCTATTATTTAGATTTTTGGATTTTTTAAGTGTTGTACCATTTTGTATAATATTTTTTTACAATAGACTTGTAGCGATCACGGCATTGCGTGACTATTTCGTCTAGGTTTTATTTTAGTATAATATTTCTATTTAAACATCAAATAACTTATGTGTAATAACCTACTATAAATTCTAAATAGCAGTCTTAAAGCATTATAGTGTGAAAAAATCTACAAATATAAAATAAATGAGTAACTGACGACATCCATCTTACCACGATACATCAATCTCGGCTCATAGACCTCGGGAAACGATCTATGTTGTTCATACTTTAAAGTTAAGATGCTCCCTAATAAGCCCTAGAATGAGTTATGAAGTAAAATGGCTAAATATTCCCGAAATATTAAATACAACTAATACAACTATAATGATTGTGTTGTATATAATGGCTATGATACTAAAATTACAGTAAACTGCAGAGGTTTGACGTGGAAATTAATTTTCTAAATACTTCTTTTATAAAGTATTCATGAACACTAAATAATTCTATTGATGTACTTTAAGTACACCATATATTTTTTAATAAAGTAAGTTAATATTTTTGATTATGGTGTTTATATCTTTGTTGCTGCAAAGATAATATGTTTATAATCAAAACCAATCCATCATTAACATGATTACATGACCTAAATGTAATAAAACGATGTTTTCCAACAAACCATTATCTACCGCGGTCTTTGTAGTACTAATAATATCATGTCTGAATGTTTACTTTACTAATAAGATCTTGAAATACAGTACACGTTATATTGAAACATAATTATTATTGTAAACTATGCAATATTGATTTGTTGTTAAATGTTGGCTTAAATCACAATTAATATTGAATAACACGTACAAAATTGGTTCCATCGCAACAAACCAAACACTTTACTTAGAAATTACAACACTGCATAATTAATACTCATTACTAAGATCACAATAGACAGACTTACTCAATACATTTTAAAGATCATAATATAATACGTTAACTATTATTACACAAAGCAAAGAAATGACGATTGGCGAAATAAAAAACGAACCAGAATTCAACGATCCAACAATAAACGTGACGAATGAAATATGCCGCGGACTCGTACAAATCGGTGTCGATGCAACGGACCCGTCGAATACCCCGGAAAGGTGTCGCGACAATTTAGGCCGACAGTCGCAACACGGACAATATAATAACAGTCGGATACGATGCAGCGCCGGAAACGATAACTGCAACGCCGGGCAGAACAATCAGTGCAACAGAAATCCGCCACAGCAGAACCGTCGTCGGGCGAACAACGGACGTCAGCCGAATTGGGGGGACCGGGACGACGCCCGATTGCCGCCGCTGCGGTTGGCGTTTCGGGACTCGAACCTCGCGCGACCCGCACAGCAAGCGCGGCCCTCCAGGATACCGGTGCCCTGTCCGTGCCAACCCGAACAGCCCAGGAGACAGGACCGGCCGGTAGACCTGTACACCGGTTCCAGACTTCCCGTGCCCTGCCGAGCCGGTCAAACGCAGCAGCGAATTCCTCGGCGTGGCGCTTGCGACGCTCCGCCTGCACGGCCGTGCGCACCCGCCTGCGCGCCGGCTGACAGACGCGGTACTTACGACGTGCAACCGCCACCGTGTGGCGATCAAAATTCCCGGCGGGGCACGTTCACCGTGCAGCCGGCACGCCGCGACACTTATGACGTGCAGCAGCCGTGCGCCGCGCAGCAGCCGTGCGCCGCGCAGCAGCCGTGTGCCGCGCAGCAGCCGTGCGCCGCGCTCCAGAGCACCCAGCGGAGCTCGTGCAACGTTCAGGCGGCACCCAACTGCGGCGGCAACGTGTCCGGTTCGTTCGCGATAACCGGCACCATCCGGCTGGACGGGTTCCCGGGGCTGTCTCCGGTGCGACCGCCGCCAGCGCCGCGCAACCGGTCGTCGTCCTGCGGCCGGCTGACCAACAACAACAACGACGACAGCGCGATCAACGCCTTCCTCGACAACCAGCTCAACTGCGACATGGTGGCGCCGCGGTCGATGGCCGTGCCCGGACAACCGTATGTGCGCATCGACGAGACGACCGATAACGCGACGCCCGAACGGTGGCGCCAGATGATGGACAACCGGAGCTCAATCGGCTCGCAACCGATGGGCATCATGAGTCCCACGTACGACGAGTATCGAGGCTCGCGAGACACGTCAGCCGACTCGTCCAGGCTGTCCCGTTGGTCGTCGTTCGACCGCCATTCCCGGCCGTTCGGTCTCAACGATTCGTTCAACATGAACAGCCCTTCGTCGTCGACGCCGTGCGACCGCCCGTCCAGGGCAAGGTCCGCCGCCCCCAATTGCGGCCAGTCGGTACGCCCCAACCGCTGCAGGCGTGACACTTTCGACCGGAACACTCGATAGATGATGGCATACGTCGATTTACGTACCTGTGCACCTATGCCGCAACACCTCAACCGTCGGAGTTCGGAGCTATAACGTAGTATAATATGTATATAAAATATAAAACGGTATATCAATGTTGATGATCACCACGGACGATCACCACGTCTAAAATGGCCATCACTGTATCTGTCGTGATTGAGCCACATCGTCATCCGACCGAATCGACCACAAAAATTAATCCAAATTGTGCAATAATATTATCGTATGATGCGTATAGCTATCGATTTTATCTCGTATTTCTAATAAACAAATAAAACAAATTTTAAACGACAATGTTTTTTTTATTCGTTATTTTACTTCGTCTATTCGTGCAAAATGTGTTCGTTGGACCAATATTAATATGTTCTTTTAGTGACGAGAACAGTTCATTTAAGCGCATTTTTCTTGCGTTGTTTTTTTTCGTTGTTACTGGTCGATTTTCGTATGTCCACGCGCCAGTCACCTTATTAGTATTTCGCTCGCACTACTCTCATCAGTTACTGGTCGACTTTCGTAAAATACATGTGATTTACGAGTATAATGTTTTATACATGTGTAATTGCAGTAATACATGTGTAGCGACTGAATACAAATTAATTGAATATGATCACCGAGCAAAAATATACAGCCCCTTCCACTCAACCCACTGGGTGTAAATGTATAACGGATATAATTGTGTGTGTGTTTACTTAAAACTATGAAATAAAATGGTAACACAGAAATTTGAATGCTTGTTTTGTATAACTAAAATATATATAAATAATTTATAATGATATTGTGTTACATTGATATATAGTGAATACGTACATATATTATTATAATACTTGTAACACTTTTGATTCAAAAGATATTAATTATAATTTTAAATAATATTTATGTGCGTCGCTGGTTATGACAGTAAGCTTAAATAATAAGTTAAATAAATCAACACAGAAAAAGGTAAAATTAAAGTAAGTACTCACGCTTTAACTATTATCGTAGTAGATACCACACTATCAAAGTGATTTCTATCATAAAATGGAAATAATAGCACACACATATAAGACACTATACATACAATACAAAAATATAATGGATGTTAGGTTAAACAAGTGAAGATTAGTGTACGTGGTTCAATAATATTTAGTATAGTGACGATTTGTGCTCACCATACAATAGAATAATAAAAATACGTTTACGATGATATTATAAAAATTAATAGTATCAAAAATCTATTTTATTCTAGAAACCTATCGGTTAATAATAGAATAATGTTTTTTTCTTCAAAAGGTTAAAAAAAAATACAGTCCCATAGTTTTAAAATTAATAGATTCATTGCTCCACTCAGAACCTATAAAAACATTTTCCCAAAAACCGATTTATCAAATTAATTTACTAAAACGGTTTTAAAATTTATATATGACCTATACGACACTTTGAACCTATCCAACTATTCTAAAACGAATTGTGAAATTTGTTTACCAAAGAATCATTCAGTATGCAACATAATAAAATACGTTATCAACGAAATACTTAAAAATTCTAACGACACACTGTAATTCTAGGAATTTTATTCGATCAAAGTATTGTTGAGGGTAATATCGTATTTTTATTATTTTTATTATATTTAAGTTTCAATTTCACGTATAGAGTATTTTAGTTTATTTTCATTTATTATATTTATTAAATATAAATTATAACAAAATAATTATAGGTTGTAAAACTTTTAAAGATCAATTTTTTTATTGTTTTCTTACCTAAGTATTCTTAAACCAAATTAGTAACACACTATTTATGTCGGCTTTTAAAACGTTATGAAACAATTAAAAAAAAATTGATTTGTCAAACTAATTTGGGAAAAATGTATAGTTTTTGATTGACAACCAAACTGGCAAAACTAGTTTTAATAGTCATTTTTCCTGAAAACGATTTATAAAAATGATTTGAAAACTATTTTGTATTATACTACTATCACTTACATTAGTCTTATATAAATTGCTGGCATATAACATTTTTTATTCAAGCTAAATAATCATTTTAAATCTCAACGCTTTAAATTTATTTTCAAACCTATTATAGTATATTAACGATGATTATTTACAGAAATCATAACATTAGTTTATAATATGGGCTTAATGTAATGGCGCAACCTACCTAACTTGGTACTATGGAAGAATGGGTAATTACGATAATTGATTAATCAATGTTAATTATATTATATTGTTAGTTCGTTTGTTGTTGTTCACATATTCTTCATTTAGATATAATCCTATTTAATTATGTACAATTAATGATATAATAGTATTGTTACCAAGACCTAATCAATTATTAGAATCTATGTAGGTATATACCGATACTTCGTGATTTTAACTTTATGGTTATTCGATCATATTATTATGTTCTATATCACATCACTCTGAATCATTCACGGGTTTCCAGGAAATGAATACTCCACTTAATCCGCTCGGATCTTCGCCGACCTTAAACTTACCATACATAGGTATACATAGGTATACAGATGTGATTTCACTTCCATTGGCGTTCTATGATTTTTTGACTCATTAGCTAAGTGCCCCGCGATAAGTATTAAATAAAATATATGTCATCAACGTTGGAAAATAAAAACAAAATCGAATTATTCATTCTACCATTACAAATGATATATTGCTCTTAAATTTTTCATTTCCACCAATAAGCCGTTAATCCACTTTAACGGTATTTGTTCATAAAGATTTATTTTTAGCAGCACTACGACCCACAGGGTAATCAAGTAATACGATGGCAAAACTTAAAATGTTTATACTTGAAACAAAGCATTAATACATAATATTTAAAACGAATACGGATTATCAACATAATATACTACATTTATAATTTTATAACGAGTAGCAACAGAAACTATATCAATCGAATACTATAATTTTTGACATTTCAAAATTCAATTGAATCCATCCAAAATACTTTAAATGCTAAAGATTATCGCTGGTATCGTGTTTTAGTTGTTATTTACTTATATTATTATTATTACGCAGTGAATAAACTGTTAGTTACATATTATAATCAACTCGTTACTACTTGTGTTAAAATATGAAAATCAATATTTTTACACGTTTTTCAATAATGTACCACTTCATATTTGCATTTAAAATTACTAAGAAACTAATATATGATGATTATCAAAGCTTTTATTAGTGAACAAATGTGAAAAAAATAAGTTAACATTACGTGTGCACTTACATAAACATGGTTAGGTGTGCACACCAAAGAAAATTTTAAATTATGGAGGGAATTAAGTGTTTTTAAAATGCAAAATAATAATTTTATTCAATGTAACGTATTTTAAACTTGAGATAACCTTTAAATATCTTCTTAAAAAATTACACTTTAAAATACGAATATTATACTAATTATAATTTTAGTACCATGTTTTATGATGTGGTGAATACATATACACATTCAACAAATTAGTTTTGAATATCCATTAATTTAAAATTCAAATAAATACCAAATAAAATGATAACTGTAACTAAGCAATTGTCTACAGATTAATATTGTTTTAATTTTAAAATATATTGTAATAAATTAAACCATCAACTTAATGTTTATATTGTGTACCATATACGTGTATATTGTATATTATGTCCATTTAATTGTGGGTATATAGCTACCTACAAAATATGATATTTGTCGTATTTACTTAAACTTCCACGAATGGTATTTTAATGTTTTATTTTTATTTACATTTAGGTCAGTGGTTCAGGATCAAAAGAGACTTAAAATCATTTAGAGGACTTGACTGGTGCATTACTACAAAAGGTTGACAAAAATATATGAAACTTTAAGTGTTACGCAATTTTAAAATATAAATAATTTATTAGTCGAAACGCGTAAAACGGTAGTTCGATTACGAGTTAACGTTTGTGTGTGTAGGTACCTAGTGATCATAATATTGTTATGTAGAGTGTGTAGGGAACAACACTGTTAACGATTTGATTTCAGAACAGCATACTTAACGAAATAAAATATACAAAATAATAACAAATGAAAATATTATACAAAGTGTATTTTTATTTTAGGCGGTCGCGCTATGGCGTATAAATAGACGGTTATTATGGTGGGTGTATTTATATAATAATACGTTTTTATCATTACACGCCGCGGGGCTACGTATGTCAAACTGCGGGCACGCGAAATTGATGACAACGCTCTGTGGTTACCATTATTATTTTCCAATAATATTATATTATATTTTAGCGCTTGGAAAAATAAAAAATAAAATTCATACAATAATAAATGAAAGGAGAAGCGGCGGCGGCGGCGGCGGTGGCATTTACCTACTGTACCTGCTTACACGTATACACACCATACGTATATACACACACACACACACATTATACTTGCCTTAACACGTAAAATAATAAATCATTCGTCCATTTCAGAGCGCCTCGGCGTTAATACTCTAACACGCGTGTGTGCGTAAAGCCTATTTATGTGTATATACATATATATATATATACACCATACTGGTTTACACACACGGGCGCGCGACCAAGCGAGTGTGTGTGTGTGTGTGTGTGTTATTATTGTGTGTATTTATATGTACGTGTGCGCGCGGATCGGATACGGTGGCGTGTGCGTGTGCGTGTGCGTCGGTATTTCACGTTTACGCGACGCGAGTTCAAAGGCACGCGCGCACACAAGCACACACGGCCCCCGACAACACGTACACACGCACACCACAACGCACACGCACGCACGCACGCACGCACGCACCGAGTGTAGTATTGAATCGATAAGAGGACCCTGACCCCCTCTTTTCTCTCTATCCCAGGGCCGTGCCACGTAATGTTAGACACGGTCGAAAGTTTTCCAGGCGGTGTCCCTCCCCTCCCCTCCCCACTCCCACCATTACCCTTTCCCGCCGGCACAACCCGCCACCGAGTTTTCCGGCCCCCGCCCGCCACCCCGCTCCAACTAGCATTCCGCCTACCCACTTGCGAGAATCGCCTCGCTCCGCCATCACCGCCGACGCCGCCACTGCCCCCCCTCGGCGCACACCACCCCGCCGACAGACACACACACACACACACACCGCCGCTGACGCCGCCGTTGCGTCGACGAGGACGATGACGACTATTATACCACTACGACTGCGACGACTGCGGCGGTGGCGATGACGACGACGAAGACGACGGCGACGACGACGCCTCTACCGCGACGACCGACCCTGCGGCCGCCACTACCACTGCCACTGCAAGCCGCCGCCGCCGCCGCCGCCGTCGTCACCACTACCGCAACGTAGATGCCGCTCTAATTAAAACCTTCGAAACACATCTCATCTCATACCACTCGTCGCGTGGCGCACGGCGCACCCGACCGCTACTTTTAGTAGTAGTCTCGCGGACACCGACGGCCGCGAGGGTTACGCGGTCGTTTGGATTTCGATAAAGAGAAATAATATTATTATCATTATTTCTCGATAATAATAATAGTATAAAATATATCGATTTACACGCGCGCGTAACAATATACTCTGTATGCGCAACGACCACTATAATAACGCAAAAATAGTTATTATTATTATTATTATTCGATCGTATATAATCTACAAAACGGTTCTGCACATAGCATTACGAGCAACGATGCATATGAGTGTATAGGTACTGCTGTGTTAGAGTAAAATAAATTATACCCCGTGTATGTTAATTCCACTTTGACTCGATAGTGTGTGTGTGTGCGCGCGCCAGTACATATTATATCAAATAAATAAATTGCCTTCTTATCTTATTTATCAGATCCAATATCCTCGGAAGGATATTGAATACTGCGGGTTGTGCGTATAAAATACACATTATACTTTGTGGTATTTATTTATTATGGTTTCTATAAAGATCAAACCGAAAGGTAGAAAGTAAAAATAAAATGAATCCATGATAATATTATGTACGCGCGATACATGACGTTATATCCGCCATATACCTACGTAATAATATTTTCATCCAAAGTGAAAATGGTTTGTTTCCATCACACCCCTGCGTCGCATGTATAATATTAAATGCGTTAAGCTGTGTATAAGCCGCATCAAATCATAGAACAATTCATTTATACATTTATTTTAATTAAACGACTGTATATAATTGGGTAATAAATTAACATAATAATTTACTATATTATTATACCAGAGAAAACCGATTATGACATCATAACATTATTACTATACCACAATAAATTTATAATTAATAGAAAATCTTATTTAACGCCTTTCGTGTTAAAAAAATATATTTATTTTTGCCTATTTTAGTTGAATAATTAATTAAATTGTAAGTCGCATACCCTTCCAATGAAAACGATTTAAAGATAATATTTCACCATGAAAAATTAGTTATTACTAATCACATGTTAAATTTACTATGTAATTTACAAGAGTTTAAACAAATTATGCTTATTAAGATACTTGTAGAAAATATTTCAAAAATTAGATAGTTTACTTATTGGAAAATTAATAATAAGTTGAAAAACATTATTATATTACAATGGTAATGTATTAACTGTATTTCGTTAGACCTAAATTAATAAAACGAAAAATAAGTTTATCAATGTAGTAGGTATCGTATAAGTTACACATACAACTGTATTAACGAATTCGTTTAATGAAACAAGTCGTAATTTTAAGATTTAGAAAAACAGTTCACTTTTATGTCCTGTCAAAGTATATATTATAATAATCAAAAATATATCGTGTGCCCGAATAGAACATACAATTTGTAGCGGGCTTAGATAAACAATTATGGAAACAATAAGTAAAGTATAGGTCACTATAATGAATTTGTTAAATTTGAATGTGCAATAACTGGTATGATTGTATACGAAAAACGATTCTGAACGGAGATGATTTGTCAGTCTAGGATATATTATAGTATAACCTATATTTAAATTGTAATTTATTTTTCTGAACTATTGGTGAAAGTTTCAAGTATCTATGGCTCATATTTTTTTAATAACAAAAAATATTTTAAATTGTTTTAGGATATATCGTTATTTTACTTGAATTCGTAAGAAATTAAATTTCACGCGCTCATACAATTATTTCTATATTGACGAAAGAGTTTTTTTTTACAGTAATTTGAAAAAAAACGTTATGGAGAACCTTGTATTGGGTTTTTTAACCATCAGAAGAATTTTATGAATTTTAAACTTCAACTCAATATTGATTTATTAGATGTTTAGTGATTGTTTATGCTACGCGGCAATGGTGTATTAAAAAAGCGTGGTCTTGCATATTCTTAGTGGAACCCTAATATCAGTTTTTACTATTAGACTATCGAGTTATTATAGTGTACAAAAATAATATTTTAAATATTACAATATAATCATTGTAAATCTATTCAATCCATTTTACTGCGGCATGCCATTACGGTACAAAAAAAGGTGGTGAAGCTGTTTAAAATAATAATGTTTTTGATCAAGTTCTAAAAAAAATATATATATTTTAAAATACAATAAATACTATCAAACCATTTTTAACTGGATAAATATTATTATGACGAAATAAGAACTTTTGTATTTTTTTTATATGTAAACATTTATAATACCTACCTAACTACTAAAGGTCTATACCAACCTATATTTTGTAAATTAAACAAAGACGGAAGTACAGTTTAATTAAACTAAAATGTGTATTGTGTACAAATACATAAAAATATTTAAACAAATTATTTTTGTAACTAACACTTAAAAGTTTAAATTCGTAATACCTATATTGCACTTAATATTAAATTGTAATAAAGTACTATTTAATATTTATATCTCGTATTTTTATTTTGTTTTTGTACCTGAAATATACTATTAAATATGAAAAAAAATATTATTTTATTATTTTTGAAAAACGTAAGTTTTAGAAAGAAATATTTAGAATTCTATATTTTTTTAAATTGTGAAACTAGATATGTTACATATCATGTTAGTTACACGAAAAAGGTTTCATAAATACGTCGCCATTGTATTTGTGAAAATCACAGTAATGGAATGTATGTTTTCATAAATTATTTGATTTCAATGGTAAATTATTTTGTATACGAAAAATAAACATGATAGTTAGATATAAATATACAATAGATTAAATTTAAATTATATGTATAATTATAAGGTATTTTAGTATATTAAGTATTTTCTTTGTTTTGAAAATTGAAGTAGCTATTACTAAAAATAATACATATATGTCAATAATAGCCAATTGATCAATTATTGATGTAATGTAGAATAATCAGAGCCGTATCTAACGGGGGGAGGGGGCAACTACCCACGACGTCAAATATTTTAAATACCAATAACCTATTATTTGGAAAATTTATTTTGCCCCCGGCGTCTTAAACTCGTAACCCGTCGCTGAAAATAATGTGAAAAACTAAAATAAATATATAAATGAGAACCAAATTCATGGGTAATAGGTTTATTATAAAATTAGTTTATTAGTAAATATTATGAATATTACATTGTATGTTCATAATTTAATAACTATTATACGCAATAGAGAAAAAGTTTCATGTTTTTGTAATAATATCTACTGTAAGTTTGAGAAAAATTATATATTAGTATGAATAGTAAATAGGTACCAAATTTCATCAAAATTTGAGATTTAAAATCCAATAAACAAATAATGCATATGTTTTTAAATTGCTGTTAAGTACAACCAGATAACGAAGAAATTCAATAATTCATTAACTCAAATTTTAAGCTTAAGGCAGATGTCCTGATATCATCTGAAATACCTATAAAAAATTGCTATATAGTAATATATTTACCATCCATCCAATCCGGGGTTTATTAATTTCCTTTTAACAACTAATTATAATCAAATTATCGAGTCTCTCTTCATATGTGGTATTTCGAAGCTTAGTCTTTATCAATTTCAAACACAAAATATCTATATATACTCACAAAACCTCTTAAATTACGTATGATATTTACCAAAGTTGAAATATACGATCGGTGCTACTGCGTGAGTCTTAAAATAATAAAAAAAACTACAAAATATAATCAACATATTTGTTTTATTAACGAACTCTATACAAATTGTATCTACAAATACTTATAAAAAAAAATGTGGGATAGTAACTACTTTTAAGGTTCTTTAACTGCACAGTAAAATAAAAATGTAGTTATGTTTATATATATTTATCGGAATGGCAACAGTGTGTTTAAAACAAAGCAGAATCATGCATTTATATAAATTTTACATTGTCAGAGTAGTATACTTAAAATCTAATAGAAATTAATTCGCAGCTTTTTAAATTACCGTTAATTTATTAATCTATTAAATGAATTTATCTAAAACAATTTTGTTATTTTAAGGGATAGAAGGGAGACCCCCTCTTACAAATACTGCTGTGTAGTGTCTATAGTTTAACATTTTTTGTATCATTTTTTTTTTTTTTTAATGCGAGTGGAAATGTTACTCAAAAATAAAACTGATATCTTCACTAATAAAATATTAAGTTGAATAAAATATTTTTGGTAAATTAATTAGATATTATATACTTCTATGTAATGAACATTAATACTACACAACAAATCACTAATCTGAATATTGATTGTTTTAAATTCGTCTTGACTATGAACGTTTTATTAAACATTATATTATATATTATTATAGATTTACGTGTATAAATAAATGAATATACAAATATATTTACAGTAATTTACTTGTTCAATTTTCCTAACAATACATATTCCTATCATTCAGTTCACGATAGTAGTATAGTTATTGAAATTATGTTTATACATAATAATAATGATTATTACAATATTCTGTACTTTTGAACACAAAAAAAAAAAATAAATAAATAAAAGAGAGAAAAAAATTAATTTAAATTTGTTAATAAATTCTAAGTGAATTATGCTATAAAAATTTTTATTTGTAGGTCAAAAGGCATAAAAAGCTTAATTCAAGGTTACTCATAAATTTTTCCATGCATTTTTTTTTTTAAAGCGTTTTAAAACCAAATTCTGCACATAAAATCCGAACATTTTAAAATAATTTTATAAATGAAAATTCATAAGCATTTTAATTTTTATACCAAAGGATTGAAAATTGAATAAAATATCTATTCCTCGAAAACTTTAAATACTATTAAAATTTGTTTAATCCAAATAACTATTCTATAAGACTTCTCATAAATTAATATTAATTTAAAAATATTTTAAAAAGGTTTGGTAATTTTTTTATGAAAATTTAAAATCAACTTTAACAATTCAAAAAATATTAATTTTGATGACTTAAAATTGTTTACCATATTACGTTAATTATTTTTTTATACACAATTTTAAAAATATTTCGATTTATTTAAGTTATTTATATTATGAACTTATTTAAACTATTTATCATTGGATAAGTATTAAAATATAAGTTATATAATAAAATTAATATATAATGTAATACTAAAATTGCTATAACTTAAACCGAAATGCCACGATAGCCGTTAACTGTTAGCCGTTAATTATAATTAATCATTTTTTACCAGGCGAAGTCAGTTATACAGTTAGTTAAAAATGAAATCCATATCTTTATTTAATAAATAATACAACATAATAAGCGGTAAAAAAAAAACAATTCAAAAATCAAGTAAGCTTGGAGTTCATTATTTTAAAATATTTCAAGGTTTTTAAAATTGTTTAATTTATTACATTAAGTATACACATATACGTAATAATAAACGATAATAACTTAAACTGTTAAATAAATAATAATAATAAATAATTTTAATTTACATATCTAATTTTTTATTTGAGAATTATTTTAATCTTAAATTTACTATTTCTTTTAAATTGTTAGGCATAATGAGCGTTATAATACACGAAATGAGGAAACGAGTTAATTAGTTATCGTCAATAGACAATAACACATGTATCAATTATGTTTAAACGTATTAAATAAAAATAAAAATATAATCCATTCTATAAGCATATTAAGATACAGAGATCAATAGTAACTATAATAAAATATTTTTTAACGCAATAAATTATTAAAATAACGATAGTCATCAGCTAAACATAAGTGAGATTTTCCGTTTTTTGTTAATGACATTAAAGGCCAGTGAACGTTTTAAATTAATTAAATTATTATAAAACAATTTATAATTTATTGAATTATTAAAATAATTAATATGATATTATGATATTATGTTGATACTATATTTTGTTTATTATCGAATTTGTACACAGTAGATGCTTACTTTTTCAAATAATATTTTATTCTATCGATTCGAATTAATATTTTAAATAATATTTATAATCCATTCATGCTTATGAATTTAAATTATATCCAATAAATACGAATAATACATAATAATATTATTAATTTTAAATAAGTGCCAGCATTTTAATATTTTTTAAACAAATTTGCAAACCACACGTCATTCATATAAATATCTCAATTATGAAAATGATATGCTTCTTTCATACCGTTCATACACATTTATGTCATATATATTAAAATTGCTTGAGTAATATGGCATTTGATAGGTAAACTTATTAATGAAAATGTAATATAACTAATTAAATCTTTGAAGAATGGAGGTGGTTCTAGACTTTAGAATATCGAGAATGAATATTCATTTTAATAACATATCAACAATAATTTCTTTCGAATATGAATAAATTTGAAATTGCGTAGATTTAGATATTTTATAATTATCTATATTATTATGTAAATATTTTTTTTTAATATAAGATAATATGTAGGTATATATTAAAATTATATGAATTTATTTTAATGTGTATGTTATTGCATAATTATAGGTTGGTTAATACTTTATTTGTTGTGTAAGCTTATGTAAAGTGAGATTCTCGTCGTTCTCGGTACTTAGTGATTATAATAAACTACAGTGAAACTTCTGAATTGTGGAAAATCTAGGTCACTGAAATTTTGTCCGCTATTCGGAAGTTTCCGTTATTCAGATTGTTTTAATTCTTGATACTCGTAAAAAGTAAATTTTTTTTTTAAGAAAAAATATGCACTATGTTAAATTTAAGTAAAATGTTTCAACAATTGACAAAATGGTCAAAAAAAATTATAAACGAATATTACTGTTGAGGTTAAAATTTAAAATATAATATAATGTCAATACAGCACACAGTTTCTTGTTAAAGAAATATAAAGATAAAAAAGCTGAGCCAGTTTTGAGTGGACCATTGCAATATATGTGTTAAATTTAAATTTATTTTCAAATCATTTTAAATGAAATTTCAGTAAAGAAAAACTTAAAAGGAAATTTATATATAATTTTCAAGCATCTTGAGCTAAAAAAAAAGTTATCAACATTTAAAGAAAGGAGATTAAAAATCCAAAATGTCTATAAATAGCTTAAAAAGAAAATGTTTTGATAAAAATGTTCCATAAGTTTAAAATGTTAACATAAATATTTTGTGAAAATTTCAAGTATCTAGTTATTTGCTTTTGGGTTACACTAAAAAAAAAAAAGATCGATTTTGTCAAATAATGGTTTTACTTAAGAATTCCCGTTATAGTTGTTTTTTTTTTTTTAATAGATGTCCGTTATTCAAAAGATTTTATATTAAAAAGTAATGAAAATTTTCCCGTCCCTAAGAAATTGTTCAATATTGGGTGGTGTATTTTAGGGGAGGTTTAGTTATATAATACAATTTTACAATTTATTGTTCAAAAATATGCAATTTGTAACAATGAAAAAGTTTTAATTTTTAATTGTACATTATTATCCGAGAAAATATTTATTTTTTCTCAGCACTAGAATTAAAATTATTTATTTGTTATGTATGTAATTCAATACCTAATTTATAAATTGCATTAATAAGGCAAATAAAAAAAATAATGAAAAATGAAAATGACAGTCTTACATTTAGAATAAAATAATTTGATTTTTTTAGTATAGCTACCACTATTGTAGTCTTACTTATAATAAGACATTCTATACTAAAAATGTCTCCAAAAATTTAATAAATCTAAATTCTTGGTGAGTAACTCAGGAAGCAATAAAAAAATACTAAAAACATTTGTATACTTATTATTTGGTATTGGTATTTTAATTATGAAAATTATAGATTCGTTTTAATTTTAGCATGCTTAGATTTATCTATCAATAAATATTTAAAATTAGATAACTGGTTTTAAATTGTCACAACTTTCAGAAATACTATCTTTAAAAATGAAATCATTTAAAATTATATTTAGGTACATTTTTACAAGAAGCAAGTACTAACATTAACAATGGTTAAATTATATTCAAGTTTAAATCCCTACTGCAGTTAAAAGCAAATTTATTTCATAGGTTGACATCAAAATACAATAGTTAGTTTATGTTTAACTGTATATGAAAATATTGTAGCGCACTGCGCAAATATACAAGTTTATATATTATACCAAAATATTGTACTTCAAATAGTCTAGGACTTTAGGTAAATCAAATTATTGTCGATTTCATTTAAATGTTGTATGCCAGAAATATTCAATAAATGATTAATTATTGCGTTATACATAAATTATACTGCATAGATTATCGTATTATAGAGTTATATTTTACTAACAACGCAATACTATATGTACTGAATAAATTAATTCATCATAAAATCACCAATAATAATACCTATATAGTTTGTAATTTTGAAATTATATTTTATGAAACTAGTATAACGTGTACAAATATTATATTAGATGAACTGTTTTATAGTAAAAGCGATAAATGCAGTTAGCCGTGGAATAAATTATATATACTCTCTGTATTTTTTTTTTTTTAATAAACCATGACGATATTACAGACATTTAAAACAATTACGTAACACAATAACACGTCACCCCCGACGTTTTAATAAATCAGTTGGCAATGTTGGCATGATTGTGGATTTTAACATCACAATATTATTTTATCGCAAACAACTTCATAAAATATAGTTTAGCTAAATAATTATTACAACTATAAATTATACTTTTAACCAATTACGATAAAAATAATTACGTAGGTGCTGCACAGAAAACATGGGAAAAACACACTTTACGATGTTTCTAAACGCATGTAATGCATGAGTCTCAATTAAAATATGACCAAAAATTAATGCTATGTGCTATGGCTTATAAATAATTGCATAATTAAAAGGGTAATATCTAAACAATATGTGATAGTTAATACAGAAACTATTATTAAAGTTAATTTACTAATTCGTAGTAGCATGACGTTTTTATTAATTTAACTCATCAATAACACAATAATTATTAATTATAGGTATTATAAGTAAAAAATAAAATACCTAAATTTTTTTGAAATAATCAATGATATCCATTTTATTAAATGTCACAACTGATGGAAACTAAAATGAAGTAATATTTTCGCAAAAATTAAAATTTAATAATTAAATAATTACTAACCTTTGACTTTTTTTCTCTATTCAGCGTACGACGACATCTTGTACCGGTACACTGAAAATAATAAAATGAATATGTAAAACATTATAAATATATTTTTGTAAATAATAATTTTTAATATCCAACATTTCACAAAGGAACAGTTGATTTAAATACATGAACAATATTTATTATTCGATATTTCATACACATAAGATATATTGGATTCAAAAAATGCGCATTGTTTGGATGATTGAAATATTAAATTAAATTTATTAAAATTATTTAATTTATTAATAAAACGATATAAAAATAATAATATAATATTATCACCCATTTACACAATATGTTTGTTTAAATTATTATACTATAAATACATTCTTAAAAAAAAATAAGATGTACATAAATCTTAAAATTAATACACTTATTTAATTTTGAGTTTAACACTTATTCACTGGGAAATACATATTTTGTTTCGTGGTTGGTTAGACGAGCCTAATTTATACACAAATGTGCCTTTTTATTTGTACAAACAACTATTTACCTTAGAAACACTTCGAATATACAATTATTTTTGAAATATACCGCAATGTAAAATTTTTATATTTTAGATTCTGAGGAAAATGATGACAATCCCGACAATATGTAAATAATCTTAATCGTAAGGCTTGAACATCGAATAAAATATTCTCTAAGAATGTTTTTCTAAATATTATATTTAAGCGACATACATTTTTTAAGAAAGAAGTTATCGGTTTTCGTAAATTTGATTATTTATCCAAATTTTAATTAATTGTTTATATTTGCTATATGTTTTGCAATTTAATATGATTTATGGAATATTATTGAGTAGTTCAAATCCTACTTTAACAAAGTGTTTTTTCTTTGCTTGATTTTAGAGTTTTAAATGTATGAATAGCAATTATATTTGTCTTACGTCTATTGTAAAATTTTGGTTTAATTTCTATTAATTTGAGTTAAAAAACATAGTTTCGATGAAATAATTATTGAATGCTATTGACTCTAAATTCTTTGAATATGTTCTCAGATGGGTATCTTTTTGGTTTATTTAGGATTATTTTAATTAAAAATAAGGATATTAGTTATGTATTTACAATAAATTAAAAACATCATTTATAGAGACTTATTGATACTTTTCATCATTACGTAAATTATTATTTAACAATCACAGTGAAACTTACAAAATATGTATATTAATTTAATTTTGTAATAAGTGTACGTGTCAGGGATAAATACATATTATATAATCAGAATTTGTTTATGTCGGACATTTATACTTTTGGCTTTCCCAGCAGCTAAATTTTATTAAAAACAATAAATTGTCTTTATCCTTTTGAATACCTCAACTTATAATTTTTTACATTTTCTTTACCCAATGTTCTTATTGCTATTTTTTTTTCACTATTATAATTATTCAAAAATATTTGAATTTTAGATTCAGTGCATGATTAGCAAATCGAAAGTTCTCGTTGTTATCGCAACTTTCTGGTAAGGATTCATGAAGGTTAAAGCTATTTATACCACTAACTTATTCACGCCATTCTGTGATTGGTACGTTGGTATTGACTTTCAAGTTAATAATTATATTATTATCATTTTATAATATTATGTCAAATATTAATATAATATGTATGATTTATTAACAAATAATTTAACGTTATACCTAACTTACCTCCACCAGTGTTTAAATAATTTAAAAATAAAATATCATAAATATATAAGTATACTAAAGTATCCTTTAAAATATATACTAATAAACCGCCTCCACTCAGAATCGTATTTTCCACTTAAGAGGACGCTATACCCACATGTATTGTCTTTGTCTTACTTACGTACATCATAACAAATTTTCGTTCAGCAGAATACATTTTGTGATATTAGCTTTAATATTAGAGTAAATTTACTTTTAATAAAATTTAAAGGTAAGAATATTACCTAGACAATGACATATGCTATTATTGATATTATAATTTTAAAGTGAATTATAGCTATTTAAATATTACAATTTTAAAATATTCATAACTCATTTTAAAATTATAATACCAATAAAATCATATGTCATTATCTAGAATAATTTATCATTGAATTCAGATTTAACACACATTATTTTGTGACCTGTTCATGATTAGAGAACTTATCCACACATGCTAATATATTAAAGTATTTGCTGACCGACTTGTTGAATACTTTTGAGGTTGATGTGCCTCGAAAAAAAAAAAATCTGTTCTTGTATACATCATAACAAGTATTATTAAATCGATATATTCAATTAAACAATTTAAATAAGAATATAATGTTTAATTTAACCATATTTATAATCATAATAATTATAACGTATATATTTGAAATAAAAAAATACCGTCCGTAAGAATGTTCCTAACTTAAATATATTTTTCAATACAAAAATAATAATAGATTATTCGACTGAAAACGTAATTTTACACAATAGAAAACTAATTATTTGTGTAACACATTTCTCTACGATTAACTGTACGTATTCATTAGACTTGTACAAATTTTGAGGTGATATAATACCTATATATGATAATTTATCCAATAGCTAATAAATTATACAGTAAGGGATTGCATGTCAAACGTATTGTAGTAACACTCTTAAGTGGTTGCGTCTCGTGTTACAAACAGCACAAGTGTCTTTGCGTTAAGAGATTCGCAAATACTCCTCACAATCTCCTTATAGAGGAAAACTCACAAAAGCGACTATTTAAAAGTTACCAAAGCACATGAAACGTGACGCGAACAAAAGGATATACTGTTTTATACATGTACATTGTTATACATATTACATTTATTTTACATATATATGAAATAGGGTAGAAACATATATTATGTGATACTCTGATGCACGGAAAGGTGGATTTCCGTATACGTAAAAGAAGTTCTATTTTTTTCCAACGAATTCTTTAAAAACAATTTCTTTATGAATTGTTTTATATATATAGATACGTAATATTATATCTTAAGCTTATAGAATTTTTCGTGAGTTAATTAAAATATTTGAATAACTAGTAAATCAGATACCTTTTTTAAATTTATTGTACGATAATTTAAACTACATCACTTAATAACTCTATATATATACGGTCTGAAGGTCGTTTAAATATTGTTTAATTAGCATTTGTACAAATGTTTTCAGTTGTTCTTAATTGTATATAAACATAATATCCAATAATAGTGTACCTACCTAATCCAATTTATTTAACCACCGAAGATACGTTTTGAATCAATTTATATACATACTTAATATTATGTAGTATTAGTAGCAGTTATGTTTCAAGTTTAGAATTTGTATTGCAATCTCAAAAAAAAAAAAATAAATATTATTCAGTCATAATAACAATAATATTTAATTTGGAAAATTATTATTATTATATTCAACAATAAGCAATTATTATTTATGATAAAAAGGTTGATTAAATGTATAACTCACGTCTTATAAAATTAGATTCAATGACTCATTATACTTTGAAATACAAATATATGTTGTACTCATTTTTTTTTATAAATGTACAATCATCTTTGTAAATAAAGCTTATATAAATAAATAAGTGAGGAAAAGCTTAAACTAAGCAAACTTGCTGACATTTTACTCTGTGAATGTAATTTATGAGTTATATAAACAATAGATTATATTTCGTTTTAATGTTATACATTTTAGTAATATAAACTGCACTTAATTTGCATGCAATAAATACTATCTCCTATATATGCATCAATACGTGCGTATAAAGGAAAAAATAATAAAAAAATCTTATTAATCTAATGACAACACAATAACTGAATAAAACAATGATACTAATTTGTAAAGCTGTAACCAGGTGTATTTGAAGAAGACCGTCATTCAATAGTATAGTTATATATTAAATCAACAGCGATATTGGTAGCCATGGCAATGGCATATTATTATATATTATTGGTATATATTTATTATTAATGTTTGTCATGTGTGTGTAGTAAAGTTTAAACGTATAATTATTTATGTTTGTTTTTCTTATATTAAAAAAGAATTTATTTGACATATTTTATACAGAGAGGAACACGATTTATACTATATTGTATATGTTATATACCATAATAAATATATAGTATATACCTATGGTACAATAAGAAAAATACCGTGTAAAACGTCATAGTGATATTAATAATTTTATAAAATTTCAACATTAGTCGAAATAAATAAATAATATATAGCTGAAAAATATTTGATTATTTATACCTAGGTATTACATGAACAATATAATATGTATGCACATTTCTCTTTTATTAAAAAATATCTAATTGAACACATATGCAATATACAAATAAATAAAAGTATGGTACACTATATATGTAAAACCATTTGTCAATCTTAAACTCGATCCACTGTGCCAACAAAAAAAGTACAAACTGTCGTGTTATCTTGCATTTATGTTTAGTAAATGTATAATGTATATAATATATTACACACAATCGTACATTAGTTTTCGTTAGAACAATAAAATACACGCAAGTGTTTTTATTTTTTTAGATATTCTCAGAGGTCTTCGACTTGATATGACCTCATTAAATCCTTTCCAAAAACACATACTCTTTGTAGCATTAAAGTTATAATATGCATTAATATTTTTCTTAGTAACTTTTACTTAAATCAAAATAATTAAATAAGGCGTTAACTATACTAAACATAATATAATGTATGTGTGTAATACATTTTAAATAATTCAAATTTATTATTTAATACTTAAATAATATTAACTCAAATTAAATTTTAAAAATTGAGCAATTTTATTTAAAATTGACCAGAGATTTATTTAAATTCGTAGATAATTATAAGTTTTGGTTAATTTATTTTGTATAGATAAAAATTTGAAAAACAATTTTATTGTTATTTTAAAATATAATGTATTATTGAATCGTTACTTATCTACAAATAATAAAATATTGTATATTAATAACACTTCTATTATTTTTGTATTTTTTTCTACAACAAATTGCATCCAATAAATACTCTCTTACAATTCAAATGATATCATACTACTTATTAGATGTTAACGAGTATTAGCTCAGAAAAGTGCATAGCAGGCTGAACACGGATCAAACGATATTTGCAGTAGAGGAAATTCATATTCGACGTGCGCGCGTCGCATATAAATGTATATTATTATTTGAACAGAAATTATGAAAAAGTACACTTCTATAGTCGGTATGAATACGATGTGTACGTGCAATGTGTTATTTTTATTATATTTTTTTTATATAAACTTCTGTTGTTTTAAGCCCGTATACAAAATGCATCGACACCTAATAACATTATGGTAATAATGTTCACGAAAAACAGATATAAATGTAATTCCAGCGATAATGCGTTTGTGGTTTGGCGTATTTACGTTTCTAAAATTATATATTAGATGATATCGTTTCAGTGTGCTTAACTGCCGTGGAAACATCCCAGAGACTATAGAAATCAAACACTGGAAAATATTCAAAACGGAATGCAGAAAATATGATTATATACGAACAATGCCTGTATGTAAGTATATATAGGCTTTATAGTAACTACATATACATACGTCATACATATTACATAATATATAATATACATAATGTATATTCTAAGTAGAATTATTCATGTAAATATATATATAATTTATAAGCGGACGTGCGGACGCATGCACACATTGTAGGTGCATACGTATGTATATTTATATACAAATAAGGTGATAATTTAAGTTAAATTTTTAAAAATAATTGAGTTAATAATATTCTATCCTATGTTGAATAAGTTAAAACTCATAAAGTGCCCAAAAGGCAAATACTGTAATACACGTACAGAATTTTTTTTTCTTCACTAAATGTTACTTAAATTATTTGAATAATTTTCAATACAATTTATATACCTCGGTATAATATTATAAGGTAATATGACAAACTTCATTGTTAATTTAGGTATAATGTACAATATTATAAAATCTAATGACAATTTATACATATTTTTTAAATATTTTTTGTTTTTTACCGATACAAATACTTTAATATGTGTATAATATAGAATGGTTAATACTTAAATCATGAAAATTACATAAGACAATTATTTGTTGTTTTTTTTTTTTAATCGAAGTACTTTGAAAAGTAGTATTCAGTAAATATTTTCAATTTTAAATGCATTATATACGTCTATATAAAATGCATCAAATATCTGTAACAATTACATTTTCCTTATTGTTCAATTTATACAAGTTTTACATTACAATTTTCATACACAAATTAAATTAATCTTTTTCTAGGATACTGTATTCTAAAAATATAAGTACCTACATACTTAATGACAATAGAAAATTGTAAACAACTAAAATAATTAAATTAAAAAATTGAGTTTATGTGTATTATGGGTGTGTTAAATTCGAATTCAGTAATATTTATTGTACACAAAAAAAAATTCTGAGCATAGACAGTCTGTCAGCTAAGTATTGGATATAAACATGTTTTGAAGATTTTAAGCATCTATTGTTATTTTCATTTTTGAAATAAGTACAATAAAATATCAAAAACTGTTTGAGGACAATAATTAATTTTTTGTATTTAAAATGCACATAACAATTAATTTGGCTTTCCCAGTAGAAAATTAGGTTAAAAAATGTATAAAGAAACGTATTCAATTTTCAAACCATAGGTATAAAAACGAAAATGTTTATAAATTACCAACTAAAAAATAATTTCCTAATTTTCGAGACTATGAATTTTTGTCGAAATTCTAACTTTAAATGCATATGAAAAAATATTATGACTATGGATATTTGATATATTTTAATTGAGACACTAATAACATATGAAGAGCTTTGTGTTTTATTTGATATTTCTAGAAAAAAAAAAACTATTTAAATTTCTCATCACTATAAATAATTCAAAAATATTCATAATATTTAAAAATTTGAGTATGAATAGAAAATGATAACATGAATATTTTGTAAAAATGTCAAGTGTATACGATTATTCGTTTTCGAGTTACACAAAAAAAAAATCAATTTTGTCGAAAATTGGATTTGCGTTAAAATGTCCGTATTTCCTGAGAATATCTAATTTTTACCCTCCAGAGTATAAACTAGATCCTATTTGCTATCTAGTCGCTCTCAAAGTTTAAAACTTAAGTATTTTATCAACTATTTATTATGTATAGATACTAACACAAAAAAACTCTGAATCTAAAATTAAGCATGAATATGTGCATTCAAAGTAAATATGATAAAAACAATTATAACTTCCTATATTATATTTTATATCATGTATATTTTTAACTAAAATAAAACATGCAATATTTAAAATTATATGATATTCCATAGTAATACCGCCTATCAGGGACCCCACAAAGAGGGGGGGGGGTGCTGATAGACCTTGAGTACAAGGGCCCGGCTATTGTATGTGGGGGGGCTCTACCTTCTATATTAAATTTGTCTGCATCTTCATCATATCATTAGATTATGCATAATTTATTTACCATAATATATCAAAAATTGTTAATTTAAGGAAAACGAAATATATTGCGTCTAACAAAATATATTCAGAATATTAAAACAAAATATTATCAATGATTCGTGATCAATAATTATAAATATTATACAATAGGTATATTGGAATCTTAAAATAATATTGTCGTTCAGTCAAATTATGGCTATTGTTATTATAATGGTCGTGTGGTGAATAATTTAAGATAGATTGACGTATACCCCTATATTATTATACTTATACATAATTGTGTAAGCATTGACCTATGAAATTCCTAGATCCAACAGAAGTAATAGTTATCTATCAATAATTTCACATCAAATATTTAATATGTTTTATATTTAGTTGAAGTATATACCGCTCACTGATATCTATTTATTCATTAAACCAATCTTGAATTTCAATTAAATGCTACCTAATGATTATTTCAACGACTCGATTACCTTTATGGCATTTATGATGAAGAATTATTATTCCCAATTAACTAGGAAAAATTATAATCTAATTAAGCAAAGTTAGGTTAGCTAATAAATATAATCAAAAATATAGATTAACCAAATATTATGTGTAGTATTAAATAATCAATAAAATTATAAATCAGTAAATAAATGTAACTAATAATTAAGTAAAAAAACTGTTCGTAATATTTAAAAATGTTTACGTGATAAAAAATGGGATAAGCAAAAACACATTGGCAATAAACACATACAGATAAAAAAAAAAAAGTTGCTTATTAACACCTATGTTGTACGCCCATATTATTTTTTATAGTAACGAATAGATTAATGTTTTAGTATCACAATCGTTGATTAATTTTGAAATGTATGATATTCATTTTTCATGTTTTTTTATTTATTGAAGTAACTTTGTTACGAACTTTTTCCGGATTCCGTGTGTCTTTCTTCATTTTATCATGATCTTTCAATAGTTAGAGTCATTTTTTCTTCTTCAAAGAGCCTCTAGTTGGCTGCCCAGTAGATACGATATAACACGTTTTTTTTTAAACCATCTAACAAAATAAATATAAATAAAATATAAAATTACGGTAAAGAAGGATCGATCTCAATCAGAAAAACGTAGACGAGCGAAATGGCTTAGACCGATAGCTCTTGGATTTCCGTACTCTAATTAAGATACGACACTAATTTACAAATGTGAATGTGATGTTATATTATATCGTAAAATGATGAATGGAAGTTGCCGCAATACGAGGGCCAGCTTTAATGAGTGGAGTTTCCGGTTCTGTATTTTTACACACTTAGTCAGCTAGACTTGTATAAAAGCGAGCAACGGTTTCAGTGAGTGGTAGTTTTTGACAAGTGCTATTTGATGTTGGCGAAAATGGACCAACAACCGTTAGTGGTCATCGAAGTTGTGATTCATCGCTACTTGCCCTCCTTTTAAAATTTGTTTGCGATTATCACTTTAAAAAATTCTTGGATTATATTTTTATAATTTAAAATATAAGTATTATTAAATAATAATGAATAGAAGTTACTAACTATAATATTGATTATAACGTGTATCATGTGTACGAAAAGCTAACGCGAACGCGGTACAGTGATTTTATTGTTTATCATAATAGGTGGAATTTGTAAATTTAGTTTTCCCGTATTGGTGTCAACTGATTCACAGTATGTTGATGACAATAATGTCTACAGAATTTATATATTTATTCACTTATAAAATAATACGAATAGCTCACTTTCGTGAAATATGGTATATAGCTAATGTCTCTGCCGATTTCTACGGCTCAGCGTTTAACTTTTGGAAACAAAATTGAGTTTAGGCATTCACCATGTAAGTATAATATCATAAATACAATTATTTATTTATATATCATTTAATATAATAATTTTATTATTTATCAGCAATTATAATAATTTCTTACATATTATTATTATTAACATAATTTTTTTTGATTTTATAATATGTTTTCTATGTGACAGGTATTTGTTTTATAGTGTTACTATTTAACGTGTTAAATAGTAACAGTTATTTGTTAGATTTTGAAAGAAACAATTTATAAAACATAAATAATATGTAGGTAATAATAATATATACAATAAATTATGAAACCAAACGATGAGTATTGGTGTTGGAGATATTCGTGTCTATATGTATTTAACTTAGAATTGTACAAAGTTGCCTCGTAAAAATTAAAATTAAATTCTTGAACCACTGTTCAGTGGAATTCGTCTACTTCTCTGTGTGACTGATAACTGTACTCAGTACTCGTATGACATAAGTTATTTAATGGATAGTTGTGTCACCGTAATATCTTTATGCTGTATCATGATCCAAGAATCAAGTGTTATTCGCCGGTGTATTACTAACTGTTGTCGAACGATAGTAATTTATTTAACTATTCTCTTGGTATCTCTTCAAATAAATGATAAGATGTTAGTAAATTATTTAAAGATGAAAGTTATAAATTTCATTTTCCAACTTACAATTTTTATTATCAAATTAATCCTCTGATATTTTAAATATAAGTTTTGATTAAAAATAATTATAAGTTAACCTTTAAAAAATATTAATAATTATTTCTTCAATAATATAATATTTACATTTTAATATATAATATATTATGTTATAATTGAGTTAAATTCAAAATATAATCGGCATATAATTTTAAAATTAATGTATTTATTCTGTTTACAATATCAGAGGTTCCAAAAGTGATCTATATCAATCCCCTGGAAATGATTTCGACCTACATGGAGTTAATTTCAACAAAAACAAAATTGGCAGTATATGAGATATAAAAAGGGGTCCACGAGAGTTATTTATATTTTTAAGGGGATTAAAATATAAATGTTCTTAAGAAAGAAAAAATAAACTGTAGAAAAGCCAAGAAACAGGTGTCTAAAAATTATACAAAAAAAATATAATTGGGTGATTTAATCATCCATTAAATAATGTAACTTAAAAATAGAATTGTTTAGTTTTAATAAAATTAAAAATTATACTACCTAGTACCTAATAATTTTTCAGAGTAATTTTCAATTTAATTTTGGTAATAAATTATAATAAATAGTATTTGATGTTTTTAAAGCACTTGTGATGAAGTATAACATCATTAATTTTATAAACTTAATAGAACTTGTATATGGTCTATACCTCTATACATATTTGAATAGTTGACGGTATAACACTCCCGTTATCTCGTTTAACTACTAACATTTAAGAGAGGTTTAACTTTTTAGGAATTTGGATATTATTACACGTACCAACCCTTATAGAATGCAGGTAAATATAAGACCGGGTGACATCGATCCTAGAAGAGAATTTTAACTAGTAATTATCAAATAAAAATTACGTAAACGTTTCTCTGGTAAGGGGAACTGAATAAGGGTCGAATGGGATTAAATAACTTAAGTAAATTTTTGTTTTATCGTGCTTGACCTAAAAAATACTAAACATTACACAACATATAATATTGTGATGTTTACTTGTACAATAATTTCAAATTATTGATATATTCTTGCAATTTATTTGTTGACCAATAAACTCCTTGAAAATACTTTAAATATTAAAAGACCCAACTAAGATCACAAGAATATTTTGGTTAAAGTAACAATAAGAACTTAATTTTTTTATTATTTAAAAGAATATGAATTATTTAAATATTTTAAGACTAAAAATGTTCACTGAATTATTTTAAAAATATACACATTCATCTGCATTTTATTTTAAACGCACTGATAACCCTTTTATTTATATTGGATAATATGAAAATAAAATAATGATGGTATTTATTTTGGCATATAGTTCCTTCGTGGGATTTTAACTTTAGCTACGTTATATTTTTGATTATAAACTTTTTTCATCTTTAATTTAAACGTGGGTAAGGAATTTTAAAAAGAAGAATTAGAATCATTAAAATCCCGCGGTCAAGTGTAAACGTAAATTTAAATAAATAGATTAGTGTAAAAGAAAATATATTATTATAGTTATAAAAGCAATTTTAATTGTGGTTTCTGATAAAAAAGAAGCTATTGGTGGTTTCAAAATTGTTTTAAAACACTTTTTTATGGGAAAAAATGTATTTTTTTTTTTAATAAATTAATTTGAGATTGTTTAATTCAGTATATTTAATTGTTTTAGTATTTGAAAAAAAGCATTGTAGATAAAATTGGGAAAAATTATATAACAAAATCCATAATATTTAGTTAGCGATGTGCTAGTTATTATTTTTGCACGGATTTTATACATGCACATTCTGTATTGACAAAAAAATAAAATAAGCAAATATAATTAACAAATAGTCATAAAAATAAATTTTTTTTAGCTTAATATACGTACAGGATCATGTATTTATAAATTTACTATAGATATTTATTTATGTACACTATATTTCCCATTTCAAATGAGAAACAAAATGTATATGATATAAAGTACAACAATAAAAGTTATGCTTATTTCTAATTTGAAATTTCGAAGCAGCTAGTGTTTAAACGTTTTTCGTAAAATATTAATGTAGAACAAATTATGATAGGTGCATATAAATTACATTTTAAGTAATTAACTGAAAATACATTTTTCATTTCTATGAATGAAATAGGAGTATAACCAACATTGTTTGTCTTTGTTATTCTTAAAATCTGATTAATATTTCAGATAATAATCAATATTTTACACAGTTAATGGTTAATCCCCAGTGTTTTGTCACGCAAGAAAATTCGTGTTAAATGGGTTTTTGAATTTGAAATATTTAAACTTTTTACGAATGTCAATAATAGATTATTTCAGTTATATCAGTTATTTCATATAGGTACAAACACTTATCAAAACAATTTTTTTAAGATATATAATACAAATAATAATATAGGCACCCATAATTTAATTCAAGTAAACATCAATTATGACCTATAAAATATGTATTAAATTAAAGTTCTATAACATATTTTAAGGCACGATTGCCATTTTAGTTATTATGTTTTGTTTTATTTAGTTTTATTTAATGATTCTTAAAAATTCGAGGAGCTTTATGTTCAATATACTAAAGTATTTAAAAAGTGTTAAAATATACATACCATAAATAAAGTTTTGGATATTTACTTTATCGACTAAATGGCATACAAATAGATTATAAAAAAAAACAGAATAGAAATATAGTATAACCTAAAAGAAATGTAATTTTTTTTGGTGTAAAGCGATGTTGACTATGTTTGACTTTGAATAAATTATAAATCCGTATATAATTAGAAAACCAACTAATAGTCTACCTTCTTGATATACAAATTGGAAAGTAAAAATTAACAAAAAAAAACAACACACATTACTTTTTCATTAGACAAGGTGAAATACATTTAGTCAGCCTTAATGACCAAACAATACTAAAAGTCTCTTATTTCAGTTACTTATGACTAAAGCTAGAAAAACGTTTCTCCTGAGCAGAACATAAAAAACTAAACGTTCCTCTCTAAACCTCAAAAGGTAATCTCAGTAATCACTATATTATTTACTTGGTAACCACTCAAAACACAATCTCAATACTACTTATCATACCTATATGGACTTACAGTATCCAGATATATGTGGGGTGTGGCTAAATTGTAAAGTATATTCAGGATATAAAGATTCAAATTGATTACCTTGCTTATACTAAATATGAGGCCCCCTTCTACGTATCCAATCACATATTTCATATAGACTACACATCAAAATTGTCTTAGAAATGTTCTCAATTATGTATAAACGTTATCGTTTACAACCAAGAAATCACCCTAATCCACTAATCTCAGCACTCGACTACGATTCAATACCTGGAAATCTCAGACAGAGGCTACAGAGAAGATAATGTCGTGATCTAAACAATTCAACCTTTATTAAAAAAATCAAAATTGATATTTAACAAATTAAAAAAAAATCAAATATAAAGTATAACTGCTAAGTTACTTCTTATTTTGACGTAACTCATGTCATATTTATCTTAGCACATATTCTTATGAAAAGTAAAATGTTACACATTTGACATATTATATATTATACCTATAGGTATAACCGAAATTCAAATAAACTCACAACTGCAGTTAAATAACCAGGTTTTGCTTTTCCAATTGAAAAACAACGTGCAATATAGTAGTTTCAATAATATATTAGCTATAATTATACTTATGACCGCGCAACAAAATACAATATAGCGTGTAAAATATTATTCGAACCCGACTGCGGTCACAGTAGTGGTTCAGCATTCCGTCTTTCTGGGTTAGTGTGGTGTAATCTAATTTGGCGACGTGTGTGAATAGGCTGTGAACGGGCTAGCCACTTGTATACGTTCCACACGTTGTGGTTGTATTACACTTTTCGAATTCCATTAAGTTCTCAGCTATCTATCTATGAATGACCTTTTCAATTCACTTTTGCGGTACTACAGTCCTATGAGAAATACCACAAACGCGCGAAACCACCATTTGCCACGCGTTGGTCTGAAATGTGTCTTTCGGATATCAGATGGATGTAAAATAAATGAATAGGTACGTATTATTATTACACACATGGACATAGGTAGGAAATATTTTCGGAGGGGTTTTTTGTCTAAATCTATATTAATATTATAAAGTTATGAAATACAATTGTTTTATTTAATTTCGGGGGGTGTTTGAACACCCAAAACCCTCCCCTTAGCTACGCCCATGATTACACACATCGATAAATTGTCTCGATTAAGGCATTCGGTTAAAAAATCGAAATAAAATAACTGTCATAAAAATTAAGTAATAAAAGAAAATTTTAAAATTATAATTTAACAAATTTAATAAGCATGGCAATAAATCTTTTGATCAATATTTTGTACCAACCTTTTTTAAGTATATGACTTTTGAATTAAAAAAAAAAAAAAAATCTGGGGAATGGGAAAAACTGTTAATATTAAATGCCTATTATATAATTATTTATTTTTAGAATTAAAGAAGTATTTGCATTTGTATTAACCATTTGATTAAATTGTGTTGTATTATTTATAGTGTTTTTTGTTTGTATATTATTTTTATTTTTTGTTTTGTTTTTATTTGTTGTCGTTAACATTGTTCTAATAAAAATATATTATATACTCTATTTAAAATTATTTTTCTATAGTCATTAATTTAATTTATCTCGATTTTTTGATTTGTTGTGTTGAATATTACTATTTAATTTTATATTTTTATTTCATTAGTAATATTAAGCAGTAACCATATATTATATTTATATCTCCGCTATCAAATCTGTAACTAATTCTTATACCTAATCTAAATTCTATGTTTGATTCTTAAAATTTATTTTAATTCATGGAAATAATTAACCAAATTTGTAAAATGATACTGTTGAAAAACGTACGAACGCATAATAAATACAGGTCCTATATTTATAAATACTTGTTGATTCACTTTTAATATTTTTTTTAAAACAAGTATAATGTGTAAAAGTAATTATTATGATCTCTCAATTCCAGGTAAAATTATTCTATCTCATATATAGTTTTTTGATAAGAATACAATTTTTGTTACAATTTTAAACTTGTATAATGTATTTAATGTATTTAGTTTTTATTTTTTTCCATTTATAACATCCCAGTATTTTTAAGGATCAATGAAAACCAAGAACATAATATTACTTGTCTCTTTAAAGTTTTATTCACACTCTCGCAAGCTTTATCCCATAGCAAAGTCTGTGACCGGAATCTAATGCGGCTTATATGTAGTCTTCTTGAGATTTAGAATTTTAAATGAAATTGGTATATGGGTACGAGAAAAAAATAAATTAAAAATGAAGAATATATGTATTATTCAACATCAGTCGTTTTGATCGAACTGCAATGCGTTTCGAACGTTTTTTTGTATTATTATTTTTATTATGATTATAAAAATAAAATTAATTCTTAGAACAACAAAAAAAAAAAATAAAAACTAAACAAAATAAAATTTTTTATATTTGATTGTATACTATAAAGATTAACTGTAATTGGATGGATTATTGGGTCGTATTTATGTTGAGTGATTTAATTATGAATGATATTACTTTTAATCCTGAATTTGTTTCTGTTTGTACAGGGCAATTTTTTTTTCAAGAATTTATCTAATCTTTCAAAAATATTCGTATTGTTTTTCACAACACATGCTATAAGTTATAATTAAATTGGGATTTTCCGTCACCAATAGTGATTTTAATACAGTGGATTTCGCTTATTGTGGGCACCGGTTAATATGGGCATCCGCTCAATATGGTTAAAATGGTCTGGTCCCAATATAAATGTATAATAACAAGGTTAAAAAAAGCCGCGTAATATGGGCATTTGGTTCGGTTTATGTGGGCAATTTTTATTTTGTCATAGAGTTAGAATATACACATATGTATTTAAAAACGACTAATTTAATCGGGTGAGAATGTGTTTATCGAAAGTAATAAAAAGCACTAGGTACCATTTAAATCTTAAAACCCTTTTCTGCAATTGTACCAAAAATGGCACAAATTAGTTTTTTGTAGTAGTTTTTCCACTTACAACATCTTGGTAGTTAATATTATATATTATGTATCTTTTATATCAAAGTTTACTTATGTTTATCCATAAACTAAAATGTATATGGTTTTGTATAAGTGTAACATTACAAATTTCATATTTTTAATCGTTAAATTTGTAAATACGAACATTTGGAATTAATTAATTACTTAGAAGTGTTGTAAATAAAGATTATTATCTTAAATAATATTATGACGAGGGTACTAATTTAAAAATGATTTATTTAATGCTACACAAAAATGCAGATATTTATGTTGTTATTGTAATTATTATATTATGGTTATTAGGTTTTATAAATAGATAAGCTTATTAAAATCTTTTGATGTATTTGAATATTTGATAGATTTAGTTTTATTTAAAACATAAAGAATTTTCAAAGCTCTTAATCAAACCAAATTTTGATATAATTACAAAGAAATTAACTAATTATTAAAACAATGGAACAATCTATTACACTTATCATTACAAACTTTACTTAAAATTAAAATTAATAAATGGTTATATTATAATACAACGCTTAAATGCATGTAATTTAGTATTATAAATAATACCAACACAATGTTAATTGTAAAAAAAAAAATAAACATTAATTGAAATATCACTCAATACCACTGCAATCAGTTAGGTATTAAATACTATGAACGTTGATTGATTAATATATGTTATATATTATATATTACAAGTGTACAAGTGTATTCTTCAATTGCTTTATAACTAATATAAAATAGTTTTTATGCAATCACATAGAGCAAAGGTTCCGAAAGTGGTTTGTATTGACCCCCTGGGGTAGATTATAAGTGGCAAGGGGTCTATGTCAACAAAAAAGAAAATTGTGGGTGCCTGAGGTTTAAATAGTGAACTACAAAAGTTATTAGATAAGTCAAAAATGCATAATATAATTTAATTTGCATTTTTTAAAGTTTTAATTACTAAAAAAATTTAATAAATATTGTCATTATTAAAGAAATAAAGGTATGAATAAAAAGAATCATAACACGATTTTATTTTTAAAAATTACACTCCATAGTAAATCCTATTCAAGTGAACCACTCTATGTAAGCTATAAATAACACCTAGATGAATTTGTAGAAAAATTTTAAAACTTGGCACATGGTTAATTGGAAAAAAAAAATTGGGAACCTTTGTCGTAAAGTTTACGAGTATAATATATTTAATTAGTAAAAAATCGGAGAAGTCACTATTTCGTATAAAGTATATTAGGACACGAGTCGTGCCTCATAATTGAATAGTTCACTGTGTTGAATTTAAATTCAACGATAAATAATTATATACACAAAACAACTACGACCAATTTATAATATTATGGCCAATTATCTATATTTTTAAATTATGTACAATCATATTAGGAAAACGGATTTAAATACTAAACAAATTTCTTAAGTTATAAACTGATTGCGAGAGATGCCTTCTAATTCTAATGAACAAATTTGTTTTATAAGTTAGATAATATTGAAATAAAATTTGTATGTTGTATTCTTTCAAAATCATCCGTGTCTAAATGATCAATAATACTATAATAAATCACAAAAAGGTAAATAAAACCGTATAGTTAATATATTTTGTGAAAGTAAATAATAACTTATTTATAAAAATAATATTTTTGGAAAACCTTAAACTGGAGAAAGATTATTGATTATAGACAAAGTTGCTGATGATTTAAGTTCAACTTATTATGAATAAACATTAATTAAGTACTTATTTTTGTATTTCTGAATAATTCACAGGTATTAAATAAACCTAACTAATTTTAATTAATATTTTTAAAAACTATTATTCAATGAGTTAAGTAATTTGTTATGTTTTTAACATATTAAGATCTGAAGAAGAAAACTTATATCAGAAGGTGAACACTTGGTTGTCTGTACAATCACACATGAAAATACATAATATCGTGAAAAAATATTATTTTTCATCGTACAGCAATATTATTATATATTTTGTAGCAATTATTTTTAGATACGTTTATATATATATATATATATTTTCTAAGTTCAAATTATGTAACAATGAATTATATTTTGAAACTAAGGAACTACAGTTCTACATTTTATTTTACATATATTATTTTAATATTTCACATTATTTTTTAGTAATTTAAAGTAATTTTTTTCACTTATTAATATTTTGTGGTATGGAAAATAATATTTACTTAATAACAACGTTGTTTTTAAACTATTTTACTTAAAGTACTTACTTAATTAATTAGCTAAATAATGTGTATATTATACGTTATAAACTAAAGTCTCGTCAAAAAATCTAACCATTAAAAAAGGCTATAAGTTAAAGACCACTTAACGAAAAAAGTCAGTCTCTCTACGTAGTGATGACTATATATATCGTGAGCGAGTCTACTCTTTTTTTTAACCCAACACCTACTCTTACTCCCTCTTTGATGAATAACAATGTTCTTTTATTTGTATAGCTTAACACTTGGCCAATTACTGAATTGGGCTTTTGTATATTGTCAATATCTGACACATGTACGTAAGTATGATCATTCATTTTTCGTTGTTAAAATTTGTGTTAATGAGGTATGAAATAGACTAAGCCACAATATAGATATCTCTATTTTTATAAAATTATGCTTTGGATAGTGGTACTTGAATTTTTTTTTCTGAATAATATTCTTTCCATATTTTTCCATCAATCGTTTGGTTTTTAGCTATAGATATTTTGGTGACAGTAGTTTATTGTGCACAAAAAGTCAATTCGGGAACTGACCAAATTTTAAGCAAAACAATTAAAATACTAAATAGTATTATTGTTCACAAAAGTTAGTATAAGTGAGGTACTAGACTATTTTTTCATATTTCCATAAACCATTTTGACTTAACCGATGTTTCAAATTTTAGAAGACAGATATCATGAATTCATATGAGGTTGAAAAATCCAGGAATTGTGAAATTGTTCGGTGTAAAGATACACTGCTGTTTTAACTTATTAAGGCTGCACTGCCATGTACTCATGATATTATAAACATAAAAAATATAGTGTTTTGGCCTTTTCCTACCAGACTAATCGATATTTATGTTTTTAAAACTTGATTTTAATTTAGTAGTTCATTTTTGGCATTTTTATTAGTGCATTTAATTCACGACCCAATAAATTTGTTTTTTATTTCGGAATTACCCTGTAATATATAGACATATATAATAATACATGCTTTATGTACTGACCTTTGGTTGTCGGGCTGTATCGGTGACGGCGGTCTGCCGCCTCGGGTACGGATAAAAGTCGTCAGTGTAGACGATGTTGCGGACGGCACCGTTGAACCGAGGCTCGAAAATGACGCTGGGCAACGCGAGTCTGGTGAGCCGGCCGTTGTACCAGCCTGGCATTCCGCCCACATACACGGCCGAGTTGGACGCCAACCGGCCGAACTGCAGCTCTTTGCCAGCGGACACGGCCGCGCTGGTCGCGTTGTCCACGGTCAGGGCGGTGACGCGGCCGCGGCGCTCGACGGCCGCCCGGTGCCAGCGGCCGTCGTACAGGTCGTGGCCGGCCATCAGTATCTGGGCACCGGCGCCCAGGTTGTACCGCAGCCGCATGGTGCCTTCCACCATTTTCAGCTCGAAAAAGTCGTACGTGCCGCCGTCGTCAGTGTACATGAGTAGACCGTTTGGCGACCTCGTCTTGAACTCCATCTCCAGCGTGCCGTTGACACCCGCGTTCCACTTCCGGAACTGGCCGTAGGTGCCGTCCAACACCAGACCACCGGCGGCGCCCAGCACGGCGGCTACGCACCAGACCGCGATCGCCGTCATCGCGGTGGTCGTTGTCGTCGTCCTCGTCATAAGGGTACTGTTAAAGCTGAGGCGTCGGCGGTGGTGGTGGCGACGGCGGTCGGCCAACCAGCGACGATCACTGCAACGCGACTATCTCTTCCCTCATGCGCGAGCGAAGAATTGTCTCGTCCTCGTCCGCTGCAGCAGATTTACCTGGCGAAAACCAGATATACACGTTCGTGTTAATTAATTATAATAATATGTTGTTTTCGTTGCTGTAAACCACCAACATAATATTATTATAGTATGTCGTGTGCATAAAAGATTCATGGCATATCTACTCAGGATTTTTTGGTGGGAAGGAGACGACTGAATATAATATGATGTAACCGACTACCAGACTACTATCGATTCCAAAAACTATATAAATATTTTATTAAAAAATGTATCGTTAATGATATCTATAAATCCACAAACTTCTTATAATCGCTATTAAGATAAATAGTCGATAAGTTATAAAATAAAATATGAATAATTTAATAATATTATCATAACATATAAATAACTAAATATAATTAATAATATTTATTAAATAAGTAATTAAAAATGAAAATATATCAAAAACATAAATACACATAAAGTTAAAATAAATACTGTAACTAGTTATTTTTTTTAATTTATCAAATAATTAACAAGAGAAAAAAAATATTAAAAACAAAAACAAAAAAATAAATAAAAATTACCACTGATTACAACCAGTTAACGATCCAAGTAATTGATTTATTAAAATAGCTGAAAAAGTTCTAATAAGAAGTCCACATGAGTAATCATTTAGAAGCAAACTCGGATAACCACACCAATATCGGATCGAAATTTATAATATCTAGCTATGAGACTCGTAACTACATTCGTAGAAACAGTGATTGAAAACGCGCAATTGAAAGCACTTTTAATTTTAAACAATTGAATAGATTATAGGAAGAGAGTCATAAACACACGAATATAATGTAAAGGGGAGCAGTGTAAGGAATTATTAAAAATAATGAAGTTCACACAGGACCCTACATAATAAATACTCAGCTACCCAAATTAAAAAAAAATATTTAATTAAAAATATAAATAAATTCTTAAGTGTAACAGACTTTGATATCAAGATTAATTATATTATTCACATAATAATAATTTATATTATACAGTGATTAAATTAAATTTTATTGGTTTATATTATACACAAAAACTAACAAATTGAAAAATACAAAGATACAACATGATTAATAATATTATAATACTTAAATTTTATATCATATAATAATGTTTTCAAGCAATAAATAATTGTAAATTTGTAAATGACACGTCATGAAAAAAAACGTGTCATCAGAGATCTATCTTACACTATAATTTAAAAAAAATAGTAAAGATTTATGTTTTTTTTGTGGTGGGTTACCAAATGTACACCAATTTTAATAACTATGTATAATATATATTATTAGAAAATGTATTGTTTCACAATATCTCTGTATTGACTATTGGGCTCGTTATAATTGATATGAATATACGTATATTAACATTATACATGTAACAGGATACCATTTAATATATATCCAGTTATTATTGATTCTAAAAACTGTCAGAAAATATGATAGCAATAAAAATAACCTTAGGACTAGTTAATGCAAATCGCGAATATATACGAAAAAAAAATAAAAAAATAAATAAAAATAAATAAATAAATAAATTGTATATACGAAAACATAAACATTTGGAAAGACGCAATGGAAAGACTATGACCAAGTTATGGACCTCAGGTAGAAGAACGAAGACGTAACATAAATATCACAACCTATTTAAATGTACCAGAGCTGTTGAGTTCTTAGCATCTTCAAACCTCACATGCACTTGTTTGAGTTAAATAAAATAAACAAACTATTTTAGATTAAATTGCATTTCACTTTTTCTATTTATCTTATAAAAATAAAATATTTTACTTATTATTTTCACTATCACATCTTAAGTTATTTATTTTGAATCATAAAGAAGATTTCAATTGTGCTAAGTAAGAAATGGTTTACTTTTACCAAGTTCATCTAAAATATGGACCAATAAGCTTTGATCGAATCAAACGATTTTAAAACGTGTAAACCATATATACTTAGGCTTTTGATTCAAAAGAATGATAAATTAATGTTGTCAAGTCATTGTATAAATTATTATTTAAAAATATGTTGGTGAAAATATGATGCGGTAGATAACAGTGTTTTTTCAATCAACATAAAGACTAAATAAAACTAATTTAAAATTTTAAAATAATTTTCCTAGAAAAAGTAAGCTATATATGAAATGGTAATTAGAAATAATTACTAGATTTTTTTAATTTAAAAACTAGTGAATGATATGTGAATTACTATCGTTATTTATAAAAAAAAAAGAACACCTTTTTGGAAGAACTTAACAAAAAGTAGTGCATATTGGGAGGCACATAATTTAGTGGCATTGATAAAAAAAAACTGCCGAAATTCCATCGAGACATATACTACGGGCTCCATATACATTTTCTAACGCTACAGAAACATCAATAATAGATATAACTAAATTGGATGGAAGCGATATAAGAATTAATACATTTTAATCCCGTCAATTAAACAATTAGGTTTATAAACGGATTCAAAGTAAGGCACAAACAAATTTACTATATTTGGTCATTGAATTCTATAACAAGATGCACTCAATTTGAAATTATCAAAGTTTCTTGAAAACTACGGATATCAGGATATAAGACTAAAAACTAATCGAGCGTATATTTTTTATGTATTTATTATTTTTACGTTAATAAATGACAAACCCAAATATATAATATTATAAAATTATCGATAAGTAATACAAATATATGTTATATAATTCCTTCAGTCAGTCTTATAGTAGGTAAAGTACTTAGATGGGTATAATAGCTATTATTTCTCCACAAAAATATACATTTAATTTAGTAATGTATTATGTAGTAAGCCAAATCAATAAATATTTATGTACGGCGAAGATTAAAAAATCATTGAATCAATGAAGAAATATAATACAACAGTACTAACGTATCCTACTGTCATTCTACGTCACGATTGGATTCCAATTTTTTTGGTTACATCAGTACTTCTACATATAATACTAATGTAGGTTTATTAAAGCTACAAATTTGAAACCTCGTAAAAAAATATTTTAACCATTCTATAAGTAATTAACTATTCATCTAGACTAGAAATAATATACAAATGTATACAGTTATAATTAATATAACAATTGAACAAATTGTATCATTGTTATATTGAATTTTATGTTGTCAAGCTTAACGTACTTTTCGATCAACCATATAAAAACCTAATATAAGTTTGGATTTCAGAAACCCGATGAATATTTTAATGACCATTCAAATTATTTTCACAAACGCATATTTATTCAAAACTTTCGAAGGAGGTTTTAAAAAATCATGAACATACATTTTTTATGCATTTCCGATCAAATCTATTGTAGTAACAACAAGCGCTATACGTAATTCTGTTCATTTACGTTTGGACACATTGGGAGGCCTTACAGCGATTGACAACCAGCAAGACAAGTGACAACAAGTATTTGATAAATGGCAAAAAGCTATATGCTTCATTACAAAATTATCGTGTTCACCGCCTTAATATAATATATGCATGAAAAATAATGCATTTCGTTATTTCGTTAAAGTGACATAATAATATAGTCATTTGAGGTGTTTAACGTAACAACTGACATAACAGTACCTAAACTATTTCTACGGTTATCTCATAAAATTGTTTTTTAAAATGTATAATAGAGAAGTATACAAAAATGTACAAATGAATTACATATTCCTATATAGTAAAAAAATAAAAAAGTGGTTAAAAAAACCTAAACGATAGAAAATAAAGTAATAATAATTAATATAGTTGTTGAAATTTAATAATAAAAAGATTTGTCAATTAATACAAAATTGTAACATTTTATAATACATTATATTAATAATATTTTATTTTAATTAAAAATAATAGTGAATTGTATGGAAAGAGCGGTAAAACCAATGAACTATTTTAATCACTTGTAGCATAATCGTATGCGAGGGATGCATTTTGCCCAAGAATGAAACTGCCTTCTTGCACATACAATCTTTGTCACACGTTTGTCTCTTATCAATATTGTTACGACAATGGTACTTGATAACAATACAGCTATTATGTTTGTACAAATATGTTGCTTAGATATTGCATCGTTTATATATTTAAATAATACTTATTATATATTACATATTTAGAACAATATGGTTATATTTGGTTATTTGTATTCATGTATTTATATTTTATCTATTTTAATTATTTAATAAAATTCGTAAAATAAATTTATTAAGACCACAGAGATTCAATAGCTTTAAAATAAAATAATGTTTAAATGTGTACACCATAAAAAGGAGATTATAATTTAATGTAAAAAGGAGAATGTTTTGTTAGGATCACGGTATTATAATGCCTGACGGTAATTTATAATGAATGATTGTTATCGTTTTTAGTGTCTAGTTTCACCAAAATCTTTTATAGAACAAAATGGAAGTAAAAGTACTACGAGCTTATATTTTTGATGTATTAGTGAAACATAACAATATATTTATGTATATATTAATCCGATTTTGACAGAAACTTTTACGACTAATCTAGCAAGACCACCCGTCGGGCGGAAAAAATGTATTAACTGTACCCTAAATAGAAAAAGGTAATTTCCCAACGCTTCAACTAGCATCGAAAATTAAACTTTCGAATAATATTATTCCTAAGGTGTTTACGATATGTTGGAAAAAAATTTAAAAAATGACGGTTACATTTCATAAGAGTAAAGTTAATATCATAAGCATACTAATTTTCTTAAATTAAAGTATTTTTTTTGTTTTTTTTATGACAAGTAAAATGCAATATCAATAGTTCAAAGAAAATAAAGAAGAAATTTTTAAATAAAAATGGTATTGAAGCTAAACATAATAATTATAAATTATAATATTTTATAGTTTAGTAATTTCACCATTATTTAAATAAGTCGCTTTAAATTTTAAAAATTAAATCCTATTAATATACAAAATAAAACATAATAACACAATTTAAGAACAGTTTCATTGTAAAACTAATTATTGATTATTAATTTATTTTGTTTCAATTCGATAAAACGTTGGCTTGAGGTAAACTCATGAATCAATTAACTATTTTATGGAGTATTATTTTTTTTTCTAATTTAATTAGAATAAAATAAAATTACACGTAATACAACTGTTAAAATGTGTTAAATTAGTTGAATATAGATATATATTACATTCAAATATTCGACTTCTACAGTAAATGTCAACATTAACAAGTTTGTTTTAATTTAAATCAGACCATTAAATTAATTTTAAGTAAAACATTTTGAGTCGACAAAAATAATATTCAAATTAATTTTACTACAATGGATTATTTTTTTTTAATAATATAAAGTAAAATAGCATAAACTAAGTAATTGCCGCTTGTATTTCATTATTTTATCACTTTAATGAAAATTGTAAGAATGTTATCAACTTGAACTGAATGTTCAGTTTCAGAAATGGACAAATAAAACCTTTTATCTACGACTAAATAATAATTGTAAGAATACTTTAATTATTATTTGTTAAGTGTAATGGTAATATTAAATATTTAGTTCTTATATATTTTAAAGCCAATGTATTTTTCATCACTTTCATCAATTTTTTTTAAAATTCGTTATTTGTCCCACAAGATAACTTGTAATTATTAAGCCAATTTTTGAATTATTAAAGTGTCAAAGTAAATCCACTATGCATTTACATTTTATCAACATTTTAGTGCTACTTTGTTTAAATTTTAAAGCCCTTTCTAGTATGGGAAACTTTAAATTAATTTTAATAATACAGATATTATAATTTACTCGTTGATTCTATGTAAATGTCATGACTCATTAATCTTTTAAATAAAGTATTGTAATTTAAAAAGGATATATTTTACGTAAGTAATACTATATTATGTACTTGTATCATATAATACATTTAATTTTACAAATAAATGTATTTTTTTTCAATACAAGAGATGTTTTTTGGAATCATTTCAAATGTTTAACAAAGTAAATTATAATATCAAATGTATTATTCAAATCCCTAATAATTATTTTTTATTAACTTTTTTAAACAGTATTTTCAATTTGCTGGAATACATTTTGTATTTAAAAAAAATCGACAATCTGTTACGAGTATGTTTTTAAATAGTTACTTTAATATTGATCACAACAATTAATTTTATAAATTTATGCTTGGAGTTCAAAATTAATATATCATACAAAAGATGAAAAATTGAATTAGTCGTCAATTTAAGTTTATAATTTATTTTTACGGAGTGAATAGGAAATATATTTTATTTATAAAGTATAATTAAAACTTTATAATTATTAAATACCAAATAATAATTTTTTAAAGATTATAAACAATTTATAAGTTGATAATTAAAATGTTTTTGAAAAAAATAATGTAAATAATATAATTTTTGAAGTTTTTGGCATAGTTTAAACTCATTTATCAATAATACATTATTACAGTTTGCTATAATACAACATAAAGATGTGAATATTTTTTTTAGATTTTTAGTTAATTTTGTAATATTTATATGAATATGTTTTATATGGTTTTTATATAAATCTTTGATGTGGTATTTAAGAATTTTCATAATATATAAAAGTGTATATTACACGTTTTTAGCATTTATGAGTATAACTCGTGAAACATTTATTTAAATAAATTATTATTTTAAGCGTAATACGATATTATTAGATTGTTAAATAATTGGAATAAAATATACATGTTAAACTAAAGTATTGTTGTAATAAAAAATATTCTTATTTTACAAAATGAAAGATTATGATTAAAATTACAACTATTGAACCATTAAGGTCTAATTAAATACCTCAAATAATACATGCAGAGTAGACGATATTATTATATACATTATACATGGGGGAATTAAATTAAACTATTGCTTATTGACCATGTATATTCTCTTATTTTATATACTGTTAGCAAGCTCGATAACTACCGTAATATAATTTAATTTTTAATAAATAATTATATTATACATACAAACATAAAGGCTATATAATTCTTTATATATATATATATAATATTAGACTATAATGTTCTTCTGAATATAACATTTTAATTGTTATATTTTCAATAATAGTTAACGTCACAATTAAATTATGAACTATTATTAGTAAATACGATTAAATTACATATTTTGGTAAATATTTTACAAAACTTTTAATATAATATTTATCGAATAAAAATGTAAAGTTTTGTGATTTTCTCACATTAAAAATTATATAATATGTATTATAAGAATATTTACAACTAAGTTATTATACGTACTTTCATCTAAATTAAATAAGTTCTTTTTTTTGTGAATATTTTTTTAATTCCCCTTTAAACTTTACTGATGAAAAATAGAAGACGTAACTTAAGCAAAATGTAATAATATTTTTTGTAGTGTAAAATTACTAAATTACAATTACTTTTTTGGAAGTTCTATATAAATCATTAACCAATTTAAACAATACAACAATAAATTTCGAATGATAGCCATTAAAAATTAATTGATTTCTTCTGAAAATAATAGTACTGATCATGATTTCAAAATAATATTAATAATTTGAAAGTAAAAATTTCCCTATATACGAATATTGTACTTGTGTATAGACTGAGCAAGCATAATACGATATTTTATAAAAAATAACTTATACCTATGAATTATGTTATACAATAGTGTTAAAAATTTTAATATTCTGTTTTCACAAATCATTCTTACTCCATTTAACATAGCTTGAAATGTAATTTTATTTAAATTCAAAACAATGAGACGTAAAAAAAAATATAACTTTTATCTTTAAAAATAAACAAAAACTAAAAAACAAAAACAAAAGATAATTCCTCGAGTTTTTTAGCAATGGCATCAATAGATTCAATATTCCCGTTGAATGTATAAAAGTATAACATACAAACACTTCAGTGTCCACAAATAATATTTTATGATTTTAAAAATTATTGTCAATAATAATAAATACTGACTTAAAAAAAATAAAATATATTTATTACCTATAAACGCTTTATAATGGTGGATACGATTTATGAGTATAGTGTATTTAATCATACTCAACTGAATGATTCTAATATTTTTTTTTAAAACTGTAATTTGATACCTATTTTATACTTTTTTCATCAATACTCACTAAATCCATATTAATCACGATAAAACTGTAAAAAGTGCACCTTTTCATTCATTCTATAAACTTTTCCTGATAATTATCGTATTATAAAAAATGCTCTCATACAATATTTAAGAATTTTAATACGTATTAGGTAATAACTAAATACTTATTTTAATTCTTAGAATAATGCAATTTTTGTAGATGTATTAAAATAGATAGACTGATATCTATTTTATTAATATAGAACCAACATAGGAATGGTACTTATTTTATATTACATTTTAAGACTTTAAATGGCATTATATTAGTGGGTAGTTGACTGTTAGTATTAAGTTATAATATTTTTTAGTAGTAATATTTATTATAACTTTTCCATCACCTATATCGAAGATAAATCATGATGGCTAATAAATTACATTTATTAACATGGATGTAACTATTTACTGAAATATTATTTTTATTAACGACATTGCAAATTTTATATTAACAGTTGAACCCATTATAGTTAATGATGTGTATCAGTAAATTATTCGTTAAATAAAATAATATATAAGCAACGCTAGTTTATTTTTGTTCACACATATTTTCTTATTTAAAATTAGCTTATTATTTCGTGTCTACTCGTCATAAACATTAAAATAAATTATTATAAACATTTAATGAAAATCAAAATAATTTGTCAAATTGTGTAAAATAGTAGGTATATTATAAAGGTTACTTAGGCTATTTTTTCAGTTAATATTCACTCACTTTCCTTTAAAAATACTAGGAATCTAATCTCCCCCCCATAAACTATTTTCACACTCCATCAGTGAGACTCAAATAATCCTAAACTGTGGTTCCAACACTAACTTATGATCATAACAAATGATATATATATATGTGTTATTTTTTTTTTTTTTTTAGTTTAGTTTATTCAAAGGATAGTTACTAATATATTTTTATAAATTGTTAAAGTTTTATTTTTTATTATTAGTTGCTTTTAGTTCTAAAAGTAGAAAATCAAATAACATTAAATCGATAAAGTAAATACAGACAGAACGTGGGTAATTTTTAAACAGCTGACGCACTTCTCAAAAATAGCAGGCTAAATCCAAAGCATACCAGATTTTTTTTAAGTTTATCATTATTATTATCTGTACTACTTTTATTGTTATACTTTGTAAAGAACCTACTGATCCAAAGCAATTATGGAATTTTTTATAATTTATTTCAAAAACCAATAATTAGACGTTTGTATTACAATTATATTAAATAGATTAAGAATAATAATTTAAAGATCAACATTTTTAAATTGTTTAAACGGTTATTTATTATGGTGTTAATGGTACGTACTAATGTACGTATACATACCTGCTAACGTGCGCACGCGCTTACATATTATTATTTTATTTAAATGTATATAGATTAACCTAATACGAATACGTATAAATTAATGACATGTACAGGACTCCTAAATATGTCTCGATGATGATGGGAACGACGAATTGTATCATCTTTGTTGGTTTGTACAGCCACTGTCAAGAACCCGTTTTACTCATAACAATCGATAACATCGCATCTGCAGTTAAATGAAGCGCTACGCCTCATCGGTTACGCAGTAAGATGAGAAAAAAAACGATTAAAAATTCATCGATAGAAGAAGGTTGCCACAATTTATTCCATTGAGGGCTCTTAAGTCGTCTCGAGTTCTAAAAAAGCTCTGTGGAAATATATATAGTAACATAAACTGATTACTGAACACATATTACTAGTTTATCGATAATATTTAGGATAAAACTATGTTTTCATTAAATAAAAGCAACCACTAAGATCATGCTCCTGAAAAATTTTACAGATTTTACCTCTGTTAATGGTTCCCTTCATCGGCGCAGAGCTTTTTATGTTGATATATGAGCGATTTTAAGAATATTTTATAAAAATTCAAATATATTTAATTACGAATTCAAAGTATTCTACATTGTATAGTTTAATATCATTCTTGGTTTTTGAAAAGAAAAAGTAAATAAGAAAATCTATAAAAAAGTAATTATTAAAAACATGTATTAAAACGCAAATCTGTTTCTAGTGCAGTTTAAAAATAAAATATATATTATACAATCAAAAGAAAAAAATATTTTGGAGAAGATTACATAATCTATTCATTAGTTCATTACTTAACATATTTAGTAGGTATTTATTTAACAATTAAATAACAAGTAGTAGTAGTAGTAGTAGTAGTGTTTTTTTAGTAGTTTTCTGTAGTTTTTAACTACACATCAGTACATTACTCATTTTTTCTACTCATCTTAAACAAAAGTGTCATTAAATAATGCTGTATTTAAACTATATAATTGATATTGTTCTTTTAAAATTAATATGGAACAAATAATCACTGTTATCAATATGTGTATGTTTTTACTAAATACTCAAGGGTGTGACACACTCTTAATACAATTGGTTCCCCTTTTTTTAAATGTCCACACATACACAATATAACTATTATAATATATATAATACATACATACAATTTTCAAAAACAGTTCTTGTGTCATATTATATAAACGATTAGAGGAGGAAAATAAATAGCGATATCAGCGATATGTTTATGTGCATGCACAAAAGGCGACGAAAAAACAAACAATTTCCGCGACAGTAAAAACCTTTTAACAACGGAAGAATTTTGCAAAAGAAAAAGTAGGTGAAATTACACTTGATTCTTATGGTTTGTGTATGAGTTTGTGTGTTTATGTGTGAGTATGTATGTGATGTGTCCGTATTTCACGCACGCATCTAACCAAATAAATGGTTCGTTGTTTATTTTTTTTTGTCTTTTCCATTTTAGGCCAAATGTCCATCCTACTTCATATCATGTGTATAATCCACGTGAAAATATTAAATCCCTTGGATTAAACTAATAATATTACATATAATATATGGTAGGTTTGTCAACATTAAAAATAATTCAACTATAGAGATAATATACGACATAATGTAATATTATAATATGATATAGGATATAAAAAAAAATATAAAATATATAGGTAGGTAGTTTAACAATAAAAATATAAATAATAAAATAGAAAATATGAATTTACAAGACTTTTTTTGTCTTTCAAATAATTTTGTATGTTTAAATAATTTATAATTCCATAATTTGTATATACATCATCATAGTTTTGACATAACATAGATTTTTAAAATAAATAAATTATTAAAAATTACATTTTTATATATTATAAAATTGATAATAATACTGCATATTTTCACAATTAAATGACCAAACTAAACTACATATAATACGAAAGTTGTATTAAATTAACTCTGTATAATTCATATTATACATGTAGAAAATTAAAACTTGTATGAAGCTTATTTGTCCTTATTATTTTAATGAATAGAAAACAAATAGTCATTATAAAATATTGGAATTAATGTTAATATAAGTACATATTATCTGAATTATACCGAAAATTACAATATATTTAGCAATGAAGAAAATAAAATAAAAAAACATTATAATCACATATTACAATTGTATTTAGATTCTTATTATCAATTTTAATCAAATTAAATGCTTATATTTTTATGGAAGTGTAACATAATATGGTGCTAGTATAATTTTTGTTAACTTAATGTGTATTTATTATATAATATATTATTACGTTAAAAATAACTCTCAACTGGAACCAAAGATCAAGTTTTGGGTAATTGACTCGATTACAAAGAAAATTATATAACCAAAACATTTCTTGCAATACCCCAGGAGCCTAACAAATCAATTTAAAGGAATATATTCATTTATTTTCTCTGCTCCAAAAAAAAATCTAACACAATATTATAACTTACAATAGATATTTTTAGTCGAAAAAATTTACTGGTGTGTATCAACATAAATCACCTTTCAATCTATCAGTAAAAAAAGGTTTCATAAATATATAAATTTAATTTAAATAATATTATTTTAAGTAAATTTTTAATTCATACATTAGTATAATATTTAAAATATCTGAAAGGGTTTATTGTATTTAAAGAATTGTTGAAATAAGATTTGTTAGTAGTTTATTGCATTACATGAAATTGGAGAGTAAATATTTATGTATTTTAAGTTAAAAATAAAATAAAATAAATAAGTTGAAAAAAAGATAAAAAATATTATCATATTCACAAAATTCCGTTTAATGAAAATGTCAAGGTCTTACGACTTACAGTAAGTTAGATGGGTAGTACTAAACATTTTTTATTTTAATCATCCCTCCCTCTCACAAAACAAAGCCTCATTTGCTATCAGAAGAGAGCATCAATGTCGAAGATTGAAGTATTTTTATATTTTAATAAATATTATATAATTATAATACATTTTAATATAAAAAAACTCATTGTAATTATTTATGTAACTGATATCTAACAATTCAATATGAGTGATATTTAATATATGTACTACTACTCACAAATTAAATACATACTATCTATTATTCATTATTTAAATTTTTTTTTTCTAACAAATTTAGTTGTACATGATATGTAAAAAATTGTTATAAAAAATTTGTCACTTAATGATTTATGTTCACAAATGTTTGAAAATAAATAGTATTAAAACATAATTATTTCAATTTCTTAAAAATTGTATATATGAATAAAAAACATTTTGAGAGTTGAAAAAACTTTTCAACACTTAGTGCTAGACTCAAACATTTTTACTGGCATTTACTTGAAGGTGTTAGATAGTGATGCAAAGCATGCTGGTTTTGACGACCTGGCTCGTGGCACTCACCAATATATCGAAGGTGCATAGTGTGGGCGATCAGAGACGCTGCCCTCGGTGTTGAACTAATACGCACAATACCAACCCACCTCAACCTACCTCACGTTAATTTATCTGTATTTTAAATGGCTTATGTGTCAATCCATTAAAATATATGTTTACCAATTGAACGAGGTTAAATAATATATCTCACTACTATCAGTAAACCAAAAACACATATGCACATGATTTACGGCATAGTTTATTAGTTATTATTAAAATTATGCACTACGCGAGTAATTTTTTATTTAAATTTATAGCTTTTTCGTTTAAAACAAATCATAAAATAATAGTGATCTATGATATTGTAAAACATTTCCATTTCTTTATTCTAATAAAATAAACATTACTATTTGTATTTTATGAACTCACCTATGGCAATAAAATATTGTTTCATGTCAATAAAATTAAATTAAAAAATATGGGCAAATGGGTACCACCCTGTTGTACAGGCGGTGTCGAATAACTAAGTGAGTCATTGTAATAGATGAATTAAATTTAAATTCAATGGTATATAATTGTATACGAAATACAATTCTGAACGAAAACAACTTGTCAAGTCTACATCACTAACTATACTAAATATATTTCATAATATTTTTATTGATATCGCTATTCAAATAATTTATATTAATATTACAATAGGATGATTTAGTTTTTTGAAAAATACTCTATTTATTATATTATTAATATAATCATAAATATAATTTATACCATATTAAATTATTGTTATTAAATTTTAAGACAATAATACTATATGAATAAATTTCATGTATCATGAAATACATAGGTTATATCTTAAAATTAATCTACATATTTTTAAAATATCATTGCGTATAGTGAAATTCATAAAAGTTCTAAATCTCTATTATGGATATTTTTTTTTAATGAAAATAAAACAATTAAAATCATTATCTACATCGTTAAAATATTTAATTTTGTCCAATCTGAATTTTGAACTTCAAATGACTATAATTTCTAATGCTAAATATATTATTTAGATTTCTTAAGAGGACGCTATACCCGCACGTATTGTCTCTGTCTTACATACGCATAACATAGTTAAAAACTGTTTTGCGCAGAACAACTTTTCTCCCTCGATATTTATATCAAAATTACCAAAATTATAAATCCCATTGGGAAGAATTTTACCTGTGACGTAGCGTTTTAATTTTTTTGATAGTGGTACCCAATAATTTTTAATAATTAAATGAACAAAAACCTAAAGTTCTCAAACCGGTAACTTTAAATGCATTCATGTTATCAAAAAAATTAAAACGATACGTCGCAGGTAAAGTTCTTTCCAATGGGATTTATAATTTTGGTTATTTTGATTAAAATATCCAGGGAGTAAAGTTGTCCCGCGAAAAACAGTTTTTAGCTATGTTACGCGTGTATAAGACAGAGACAACACATACGGGTATAGCGTCCTCTTAATGCTTATATGAACTACGTATAAAGAATATTTTATTAAATTTCCAAACTTTAGCTATACAAATTTAGGATATTATAAATTTTTCATTAAAAAATACTTTGAGTTTATACATTTTTGAGATTTTTAGAAATTAAATTAAAAGATTTAATCATATTTAGTCAAAAACTAGTTTAACGTAAAAATTCTGGATTTTCTTTATTATTTTTATTTGTTTTTCAAACAAACAAAGAAAAAAACTCACACAGCATTGTAAAATCAGTATATTCGTTACTTCGTTAAGAATCTAAAACTTTATTGAACTTTTTAAATACCTTCATAATATATCTAATAATAAAATATGTTAAATTATTTAAATGTTAAGATACAGAATTTAACTATTTTGCATATTTTCTTTTCATAGTAATCTCAATACTATATTGAATTCAAATGGACTTTTGTTTATAATAAAATAACTAAAAGTATATAAATTTTGTTTTACATATTTTAGCATATTTCTGATTTTCGTGTATTGAAGTCTTATCTTTAAGTATTTGAATATTTTGTTATATATTTAAAAGGTTTGGAATAAGATCCTCCTTTAAACTTGATTCGAATATAAATTTAGAATAGTATATTTTTTAGTTAGTACTTTAGTAAAACTTTCTTTGTTCATAAGTACATAGTATTTCTCACATTATAAATTTTACTGTACGCAAAATAACTTTTATTCCAATTTAAAACAATATCCCTTTATTTTTTATTTCTTAATTCTATAGAAAATCAAGATTATTACAAAAAATGTTTTATCTTTGTATACTTCCTTAAAAGTCAAATATATCGTTGTCATACTCAATAAAAGATTAACTTAGGATCCTCACATCAAATCTAAAAGGAAAATTCACAATAGTTGACTTAATTTACTTCACAAAATTATTCTGAAATCAAAACTAGCTTTTCACACAAAAATTACAATCTACAAATTACTATTAAGACTTATTTGGGCCTATGCAATCTAAACCTGGAATTGTGCAAATAAATCCCTTTTAAACCTTCTAACCATCACTATCCACATTATCTTTTTTGCACCATGGTACGTATCTTCTTATATTGTCTTGTAACATAGATTGTAAATTAAATATTCTTGAATAAATAAAAATCATTATATACTAGTTTTAATGTTATTTTTCAACTATTATTATTCTATAATTCTATTACCAAAAAAATTACTTAAATAAATTAGTTATAATTTAAAAGTACGCTAAATACCTTCTATTATTAATTTTAACAATATACGTGGACAAAGCCATTTTAATAGTTATTTACATGTTTTCTAATTATATGTTATACTTATTGATATATTTGAGAAGCAATGTGTAAAATACTCAAAATATTTTTAATCTCTTTTTTTAAAAAAAGTTTCATCAGCATTGTCATCTAAACGTATTGTTAACAGAATTACATATTTTTGACGTTTGGAAAATATATAGCAATACAAAATATTTATTAATGATGTATTTATATTTCATTTTAAGTATGTACAATTAATAATGTATACAAATAAACCAAGGTTAATTTACTTAAACTTTTCTTTGAGTATAATATTACAATTTATAAAAATAGAATAATTAAAACATTTTATATTACTCTAATATTCAGTTATTTTAAATTAATTATAACTCTTATCAAAAAAAATATAGTTTAGATTAAATTTGGAATTTAATATTAAAATAAAAAAAAATTTTCAAGATGTAAACTTAAAATACTCAAAGAGCTTATTAGGAATGGGAAATCGAAAATTAAAATTAAAATTTTCAGATTAATGACGTATATATTTGTCGTCTTTTTTTAATAAAATATTTTTAGTGATAACATATTTAAATATCTCTTACATAGTTCTATATTAAATATGTTAGTTTATTAGTTAAAACTATATAAAATAGAGGAAAAAACACTGATGGTAAAACGTATGTATATGTCATTTCTTCCATAAGAAAACTATAAAAAAAAAAACGTATTCATCGTCATTGCAAGTCAAAGAAAGAAATAATCTTGAACAAATCTAATAGAGTAAGAAAGATTCGATTACATGTTATAAACATGTAATATGTTATCTACTCCATTGGGTATTATGTTCATTTTTTCAGAAATTCTCAACTAAATAAATATAATTCCTGATTAAACTAGTATTCAATAAAACGAAAAATATTGTATATCATCGAAACCTTATTACAAACATATTCAAAATATATGCATATAAAATAAAAAAGATTTATACATAATTATTATAATAATAAAAAAAAAAAGATGGGCAAGTGGATATCGCTCTGCTGTATAGTAGAAATGGAGAGTAGGTCACTATCATAGATGTGTTAAATTTGAATGCAATGACAGGTATCATTGCATACAAAAAACGATTCTGAACGGAGATGATTTGTCAGTCTAGGACAGTGTTTTCCAAAGGGTATGCCGTGAAATTTGAAAGGTGTGCCGCGACAACTTGAACTTTTTTTATAAAAAAATATATGATTTGTTTCACAACACTTAAATATAGTTAATATAAAAATGAACTTTAAAATTAAAAAAATAGAGATATAATAACAAATTTTAGTGTAAAACGTGTGCTTGATGTTGTTTGCATAATAGTTCAATTCTAGGAGGGATCGACAATTAACACACCAGCAATTCTTGTTCAACTGATAAAAGTAGTTCACATTTTTTATTTCTAATATTTGTTAATGCGGAAAACCTAAGTTCACAGAGGTATGTTGTAAAAAATGGTAATAATATATTTACTATAATTTCTGTAATTATCGGATACTATGTGTTAATAAAACTCCAAAACTGGAACAGTTTAAGTTCGTTAAATAAATTTTAATTTCAATGATTGAAGTTCTAAAAGTTGTTGTTGTTCAACTAATCCTGTAGATGTGATATTCAATCTGATGTTACTGCAAAAGGATTGCGCACCCAATCATTTACGTTAATAAGCAAAGATTGGAAGTACTTTTTCATTTTTTCTTTTAAAATTATGAGATGATTAATTATCAAATCAGATGTTACTTACGTTGTATTCGATAAGTAGAAAATATTTATTCAAAGTGTGCCGTGACTTATAACAACTAATAATAATGTGCCTCGATAGGAAAAAGTTTGGGAACCACTGGTCTAGGATAATTAGTAGGATATATTATATTATTACCTATATTTGAATTGTAATATATCATTATTTAACTAGATTTCGTAAAAAAAAAAATTTCATACGCTCATAAAATTTTTTCCATTGTGACGCTGAAGTTTTTTTTTTAAACTTATTTGAAGAAGAAATTGAACACAAGAATCTTGTGTTGGGTTTTTTAACCATAGATATAAATTACAAAGATTTTATGAATTTTCAACTTCAAAATTCCTTGCAAATTTTAGTGATTTCATAAAAAATCGAAAATTTCAATGGTCTATAAATAGTTTAAAAAAATTCTAAATATTTGGAAAATGTAATCGTAAATAGATAACGCTAATATAAACATTAAGTGAAAATTTAAAGTATTTACAATGATTTGTTTTTGAATTACAGCAAAATCAAAAAATCGATTTTGTGGAAAAGTGGTTATGCGTAAAAATTCCAGTTTTTCGTTATTTTTTCTGAGTTTTTTCTGACGCTTTTGAAATTTACTGAAAATTTAAACTTTTAACCTCCTAAAGTACCAAGTAGATTCAATGTCCTTTTTAAAGAGAGGCTGAAGTAAAAAATCAAAGCATTATTACCCAAAATGTGATGACAGACTCAAAAAAAAATAAATAAATAATAAAAAAAAAACACACACAACATTGTAAAGTCAATACATTCATCACTCCGTTCAGAATCTAAAATGTATTTAAGTTATTTTATGATATTTTTATTTATTAAAATACAAAAAATATTAAAAATAATCATACTTTAACTATATAAATAGAATTGGTCTACAGATACGTATATTCCAGCCATTCCAAAGTAAAATAAATGTACGATAATCTGAAAATTAAAAAATAAAATATATTCGACCACATTAACTTATAGTTTATAGTAAAATATAAACAAATCATAGTCAATACGAATTTATCAAGTAAATGTTTAAAAATTAAGCCTGTTTTGTCCATATTAGAAATAACACCTGATGAATATTTTGATAGGCTTTAGTAAATTATTAATTCATAAAAAACATGTTTTTATATTATTGGTTATACAACACCACTTAACATGAATTTGCTTTAAAACAACATAAATTCTGCTTTTTAAATTTGTTAGACATCCATTGCTGCCTTAAAAATATTTTGGTGCCCAATTTCATTGCAAACTCTTTAGTCTTTTCTCTATGAATGCATTAATTGGAATTTTTTGTCAAGATATTAATAAAACTATTTTGATAAATATAATTCTAGATATAACATTGCTAGATAATTTTATTTCCTTCCAACAGTGATAAACCACATTATGATAATAAAATTCATGATATCGAAAAAATGCCTGATTCATTTTTGAGTAACACCGTTATTTTAACATTAAGTAATTAAGTAATTAAGTATTTTAACAACAGTGGAAAATCACGTTCAAAATTGTATTTTATCATATAAATAAATACTCAGATAAACCCAGTTTTGGCAATAACCAAAGAAATAATGATGATGAAAGCAATAAATGATAATATTTTCAATACAAGCCACATAACCTATTTAGAACTAGAAGTAAAATTATATAAATGTATAGTATTATATAAGTATATATAATATATTGATTATTGTTGGAAGTATATGCCTAGTACCTAATATCCACTCTAATCGTTATTTGGTTATATTTTTAACTTTCTTTTATCATTCTATGACACAGTAACTCACAAATTTAAAAAAATACTATACATACAGTTGACTAATTAATTTTAAATAACGTATTATCTTTAGAGTTTTCATAGTTTTTATAATTTTTAAAGATACATTATGTATTGCAAGTCACGTAGCATACTTATGTTTTTGTTTAATTTATCCAAATCCGTACGCAACAGTAGGCATAAAGATACGCATAATCAAAAAAGAGTTAGTTGATTGTTTTATGTTGGATGATAATTTACTTACTTATAAAATAAAATAAAACAATTATATTTTTATATATTATACTTTATTATTATATTTTACTTTATATTATATTTTTAGTGCATGATTGAGTATTTTTTTCCTTTTTTTCCTGTTATTGTCCATGCTTGAGATTTTTATAGATCCTACTTGTACAATTTGTGTTGGCTGCGATTAGCTGGTGCACTAATCTCTAGTCTTTAAATAACAAAATACTATAAGAATTATTATTATTGAGCCTAACTATAAAAAATATGGTTTTTTTTTTTATCAACCTATTATGTTTTATGTCAAATATTTAAAAATTAGAAATGGAAATTTAGTTTAAGAATGATAGTTAAGATCATAATTTTAGATCAAAAATTAATATATGGTTACCTAATTCTAAACTACCTAATAGTATTATATAACAATCCATCCTAAAGTTAAGCTTCTAATTCACCATTAAAATCACGTTAAATGAAAATAATATTTTCATTATTACCCATATAAGTTTAGAAAAATAAATTTATCATTCTGTCATTTCCAACCTCAATACATCAATGTAAATTTTAAATAATGATGATATCAATAATTAAAATAAATGTTTGTATATTATATAAATCATAAATATATATATATTAACATATTTGTTTATATTTTTTTAGAAACTCATTATTAATGATGATTTGATACATGCACATGGGATATGAATAAATAACTAATACTTTTACTGAAATAATACATCACATTAATCAAGTTTGTCGAACAGTATTCAAACTAAGTATTGTTATATGAAATCAAAAATAAACTGGTCTTACGTATTAAAGATTCATTAAAACTGTGAAAGAATTTCACTTAACATATGTATTAATATAAAATTTAATTTTAATTTTACTATAAGCATTGAATACATTACAAAAATTATAAACAATTATAATTATTCCATTTATGGTTTTAAACAATAAAAGTATTTTTTTTTTTTTTTGGTTTAATAGACAATTTATTCTAGGAATTATATTATATTTTAAGTTATTGTCATTAAAATAATATCAATTCTTATATATTACAACAGGGATTCTCAAACGTTTATAAACAATGTACCCCTTTTTATCAATAAATTTTTTTGGGTAACCCTTCTTAGTTACTAAACTAAAATATATATAAAAATATTTGAAGACTTACATACGTCATGTTGGCCAGACTTGTACCCCTTAAAAAATGTCGAGTACCCCCAAGATTATAACAATACTGATATTTGTCCAAATAACAATTAATTATTTGTTATCTTAATTAAATTTAATTTAAATCACCCATAGTAAAACAATTATGTTTTATAAATAACATTAATTTAAGGGGATTGGAAGTGGTGACTTTCTGTCTTTGTCTGACACACGCGGTACATAGATAAACGTCTGACATAAATTAAGGTACTTATAGTTTTTCCATTAAAAATATGTAAAGATGTTTTAATTGGTATACAAGTTTCCTTTGCATAGGTCGAAGCACTTTTTCGATTGTTTTATTATTTAAAATAAATATTTTGATGAGAATAAATATTTTAAATTTTATAAATATGTTAATTTTTATTATTAAATATATTAAAAGTATGCTTCGATCGATGCAAAGTAAACTTGTATACCAATTCAATCATTTTTACATTGTATTTTAAATCAAACAACTAGAAGTACCTTAATTTTTGTCAGGCGCGTATAGCTATTTTTCCTATGTTCCATGCGTGTAAGACAAAAACAGAAAATCACCGCTTCCAATCCCCTTAAAGTTATTCATTTTTTCAATACGAATGCACAATATACATTTTCTTCTTATCAAATGAATTACCTATACAGTTGATACTTTTAAACTATCCATAAAACCATGATTTGTCTACAATTTTCGATTCATAGAAATCATGGGATTTATAATAAATAATGTTTAGTATAATTATACTAACGATGATAAATATTTCAAATATTTTTTTTTCAATCTACAGTACTGTTATTTTTGAAACAGAACTAAAGTTTAATGAAGTATTTTTACAATTAAATTAAATTATATTATTAATTTTACTATATATTATTATATTTAATGAAATTTTCAAAACACATAGTACGTATATTAGTTTAAAGATATTTATTTTAACTACAAAACCATTTACTTTGTTTTACGGTTAACTATAAATTAAATTCAAAAGTTAATAATAATAATGTGATATTAGCTATTCTACAAGAAGTTGAAGGCTCTGACTAATAATAGGGATGCTGGAGATATGCAGTAAACTAATCAAACGATTGAAGACATAAAGAAGAATAAATGATACAACATTTTTGAAAAAAATCTTACTGATTAGTGATTATACTAATAGTAAAATAATTTACTTTAATAGCTATATCAATAGACATAATATCATGAAATATACTTAATAATAAAGGTTGACATTCCATCTTTACTCAAAATTGTTTTCCATAAACAATAATATGCCTATCATTCAATTAAAATTTAACATGCTCATTTCAGTGACCCTTAGTAACCTACAGTAACCACTTAATAACATTTTCTAAATATTAAGATTGAAAATGGTATTAAATGTATGACTTAAAATTATTGTTTTTTGTTTTGCTATGAAATATAAGTGAAGAATATTCAATATTTGTTGGTTACATTTCTATAATAAACTAATTACTAATTTTTAAAAATATGTTCAAATAAAACCAATGTATTCATAGATAATAACGGGACATTAATATACATTTAAAATATTAATTTTAGGTATTAGCTTTAGAAACATTATCATCTGTATTAAATAAAATGGTGATAGACTAATATGTCTTAAATTTTGATTTGTATTTATTGTGTTACACTACTAATAGTTATTATAAAATATTGTAAATGTTTTCTGTATTTATGATTTTAACAATTTCAATTTTGTCAAAAATTAAATTTTTAACAATTAAGAATTAATTTCAACAAGTGTTAATACTCGTAATATTGAATAGGTTTAAATGTCTATTATATTTAAAACTTGTATAATAAATATTAATATTTACATATTTGTACACTAAACTCCCTTCAAAAAAATTTTTTTCTGGCTACGGCCTTGTGGTTATGTATATTATAAAAATTATACTTTTACATTTTTATGATCGTTAGAATAAAAACAATGTTGGAATCACCTACCATTATATTAAGTATGTTGATTATAAATTATATAGTATAATATTTAACTAACTTACATTTAACGATTATAAAAGGATTTCCTGAATCCAACTCATATTATATAATGTAAATTAAATAATTATATATAAATATATATTATAAATAATAATGTAATATAAACAACTTTGTACATCCAATCGTATGAAATGACGTAACTTTAGAGAAACATGAGTACAATTCGTCGAGTCTGAAGTGATCAAAGCCCAAACGTCTCAAACAATTGTAAACAGTTATAGATCGAGACTTGTATCGAAAACTAAATTGCACGTTACACTGTACAATTATATACAATATACATGGGCACTCGTAAGTGTGATAAAAGGAAAAAAGAAAAAGTGACGAAAACGGTCAGATCTAGTGTGCCAGTGGAAGCAGACGACACTGAGAAAAGTCGTTACGAACATTTCACAAAATTACCAACGGCGACGGAATAAACTTGGCTACTCAATAGCCGTGAGTACCATTGACAACGCTTACCACGATCGGACCACGTGGGATTAGAACCTCATCAGATTTCACACATAAGGGTCTAGAATGTTTGTGAAGTTATTTAAACCAAATTTTCCGAAGATTAAGTGGCTGGGGCATATGGCTCGTAAAGATAGGATGTATAGTAGTTACATGCAATACTATTCAGTACATATTCTCCAAAAATAATTTAAAATTCTTGTTTTTGTTAGCTATTTATAAAACAAAATTTACTGTTTCATACTGGGCACTGGCCAATAATTTTAAAAAAAATTGGAAAAAAAACGTGATTCGTTACGAAAATTTTTGACAAAATCTATTAATCCATATATTTTTAATATTATTTATTTATTATGGAAATTAATAACTATAGAGACTTGAATCATTCACTAAATATTTAACATTTTCTAGGCCTTCTATAAGTTTCAAAAAATGTTTAATCTTACTGTGCTGTTTTTAGTAATTTAAATTTTCCAAATTTTTAAATTTATTTTTAAGCATTGTTTATATGTCTCGAATAGAATGCTTGAACATTTTAAGCAAGTTTTTTCTTCGACTTGTTCTTATTGGAATTAAAAAATTTATATGAAAAATACAAACTAATAATTTTGTTTTTATACATACTTAATGTTAAAATCATACAACTTCGTAAAAATCACGAAAATATGAGTAATTATATAATTAAAAAATTAAATAATATTTTATTTTAATATCTATAAATTTGAATTATAATACGAGATACCTTTAAATTTTTAACCTGGAAATAAAAATGAAAAAATTTAAGCATAAAAAGGAATACCTTATTTTTTAAATAATTGAAATTCTTATAATAACACCATTGGATATTCAATCGTAAAATAAGTAAAAGTATTTTTATTTCTTTTCAAACAATATTTTTTATATAATTTCAAAAAAAATAATTGTAATAACTTGAAAAATGCTATTATTACACAAAATTATTTTAAATTATTTTCAAAATATGTCGAATATTTTTAATCTTTTTATATGTTTTTGTATTTTTTTAGTTTTATTTTTACAAATGTTGATAAAAATGTCCATGCTTTGCCTAAAAGCTTGACAATTTAATGAAGATTCTAAAATAGTTGTTTAAAAAACAATTAAAAAAAATTAAAATTACATAAATGTACTTTTTATATGCATACCAATTTAAAATTTAAATTTTTCATAATATACACTAGTTTTATCTTAATATTCTACATACATATATTACGAATACTTAATTTACAGGCGTTATTTGATTACTATGGTTAACAATAACACATTTGGGGAAAATACAAATTCGATTGGTTAAAAGACAAAAGCACTCAGAGTATAGTATTATCTTTTGATAACGTTGCATGCATATCACCCCAATATATTATAATTCGATAGTGTTTTCAATCGAGATATGGGCATTGCATTATTTGTATTCTACACATAAATTGTAATAATTTGACATTTGTGTTTCACTGCAAATAAATACTGTATCACAATATCATTTTATAGCTATAAGATTATATAAAAAATAAATAACAGCTAACAAATAATATATAGTTAAATACTTAAATTATTTTTATATTTAGTAAAATTTTATAAAAAATTACCTATAATTATCTAATATTATTAATCAAACACTGTTATTTTTCAACATAATTGTTTCTAACTAAGGTAAGCTTATTTTCTTATCAAATTAATATTCTGGTCAATATATAATATTATTCTGTCTACCGACCTATAGATTATGTAGACGTGCTATAATATACTTTACGCATCTTGCTTACAGCATAGTCTTACAGGATACATAGTAGTCAAAATGAATTTTTAAAATGTTTAAAATTTTAAAAAAAATATTGACTTACAAAAGTAAATACAACAACATTTAAAAAAAATATTAATAAACCCATAATTGCATGATGTATTTGTACAATAATAAAACAAATTATAGTAAAAACAAAAATTATTTTAACTATAAAATAATTTTAAAGGTAATATATTAAAATCATTTCTATTGTCAGATTATTAATATTTTTCTATGCCAGTTTTAAAATCATTTTCGAGGAAGTTAAAATGATTCATTAAATAATATGGTCTAATCTTGTAAACAGGACGTACATTCCTCTGATGAATTCTAGCACGTATACTTTTGCATACTTTTCACAAAATGATTAATTTAGTATTTTCTTTTGTACTTTTCTAGGTATATTTTAGAAATATTTTTCACTTTTTAATATTACAAACACGTTTATTCGTGACAATTGGTTAATAGTGGCAATACAATTAAAAAATTAAAATATTCGGTTATATATTTTATTTTGTTCACACCTTTTTTGTAGATCCTTTATACTCGGAAGTATCGCGTTTTAAAACGTACATTCCTGCAGTAACTACACAACTCGTTAACGATATCAAACCTTCTATATAATATACACATTGTTAGAAATTTAAATTCAGTAAAACCATATATAGGGCCTATATTATAGATACCTTTATACTTTGTTTAAAAAAACTATAATAAAATATTAAAATCAGTAAAATAGAGAAACCCTTTTGTACTGGAAATACTTAACGAAAAAAAGGAAAAATATAAGATAGATATATTTGTCTAAGTATATAGTATTATACACATTATTTAAATAAAATAAAACATTAACCAATGACTTCAAACAATAATTTATTGAGCTATTCATTGTTTTACAATAAGTTATATTCGAAATAGGTACATCACTAATAGTACAAACTAAATCTATAGCAATTATTTGTATAGATTGTAGACCATCGATCATGATACACTAAATATGAAAGAATGCAAAAAAAAATCAAGACCTAATGTCAATTATGTCAAAACTTATTTGTATTAATTGTATTCATCAAACTTAACGTATTAAAAAATATAATTAAATCACAACTGTATTCAAATAAAATAAATGCCTAAACCACTGGTCAATAAGTAACGAATTTTTTCATCCAATGGTTGACATTATTTTTTTATTATAACATTATATTAATACTATTATATTTATCATGTTTTATCACTATTCATAATAGAGTATCATTATATCGTGGTTCTGAGTAACGTTTTGCATTATAATAATATTATTATGTCTGTAGGTAATGGTGAAATGCACCCAAAACGACTTATGATAAGTGTTTCCGAGAAACCATAAACCCGCAGGAGTTTATCGTTTGTGTAAAGGCGGGTGAAGAAAAAAGTGGGGAAAGCTAGAGTACGCGGCTATGTATTGCGGTGCCTTTGATTTGTCGCCGCTAGTGCACCGTACGACATCATAACGTCAACAGCCGATTAAGACACGTTTTATTTGAATAATGGCGGGGAAAATCGCGCACATGACATAACCGTTGCGGGTTCTGGCAAATGATTTAAAACGAAAACGTGCAGTACTTAAATATTTTAAATAATCATTTACAGGAACCGTTTGTATATTTTATTAACGGAACTTATAGTTATTTATAATTCTTTTTTTTTTCTTAAAATGGTCACCTCAATATGTGACCATGGTATTGTAAGTATTGTACGTCAAACAAGCGGTTTATAATAATATTTTATTATCGACAAAATAAAAACTAACGAAAATTTTATCATATTGATCACGTCTATATCATACTAGAGGGTTATTACTCACGTGTGTCACGAGATGACCGGACTGTCGTAAATCGTACTAGATCGACACCCGTAGACGATGCTGACTGCCGCAACGGCCAATGTTCCGGTGCGGCGAAGATGAACGACGAAAATCGTTTCACTCGTCACTATCGGATGTGTCGTGTCGCGTACGACAGTGAACCGGGTCTTGGTGATTAATTTATTTTTTTTTTTCGGAAAAAAGGAATCGCTGAACGACGATGAATGTCGGGACAGTGAGGGGATGCACCCGCGAATTGATCACGCGAAAGTTTCACGCTCCGGATACGGAGACACGAAAGAGTTCGACAGAGGTGAAAATCGGTTAGAGATAAAAACAAATCGACAAGACGAACCAAAACGAATCGCGTTTGTGCGAGACAATCAGACGGAGTCTCCGGGGATTCGGAACGACGCCGTGCGAGTACGGTGATCGCGCCGAAGACGCGGACAGACACGGACGGGCGGACGGACGACCGAACGAACGGACGACGTGGAAGCGGACAAACGACTACTACGGACTGCTGGCGTGATGGGCGGCGGACGTGACACGGCGTGCGCGGTCGTCGTCGCGTTCGTACTCGCACCCCTACGCCACCAGCCCTGCGCGCGTTGTCCGCGCGACGGCGGCCGACTGTTCGGCGACGCCGGCCGATCGCGCGACGGGTGCGCGCGGTATGGCCGGTCTCGGCGGCGGCCGCGGTAGGGGTGTACACGCGCGCGGACTTTCCACTATGAAAACAGCGGCGGCGTGCGTATAATATACCGCCGTTAGAGCGACGGCGCGGGCGGCGACCCTTACGACGGGCTTTACTACGGCGGTTTACGTACGATCACCTCCACGCCGCCGGCCCGTCCCGCTCACGTGACCACGCGTGCACGCAACGTCCACCACTGCCGCCCGCCCGCCCGCCGGCGATTTCTCACGAACTTTTACACACACTCACACCATCGACGCTACGCGGCGTGGTCGAGGACAACGTGACGTCGTCGCTACATCCGCCAAAGTGCCAAACCGTATAATGTAATACAATAATATGATTTCACGGTACTCACACGCGCGTACTGAAACCAACGTGGTGTATCGATGTCACACGTTGATGATGATTCTGTTTTTGTTTTTGTTTTGTTGTTGTTGTTGTTGTTGTTGCCTTATTACTAATACGCCACATTATATGAAACGCGTCAAAAACATTCCGATTGAGTAGAGCTCGCCGAGCGATATCTATTACTTGAATAAATCGAACTGTTATTCAATAATATAGGGCCCTACTGTATTTTCAATGAAATAATATCGTATATGATGACAAGTCTTTAAAACGCGGAAAATCTTATTTTTTTCTCTTCGTAGAATGCCACTCATAAATTATTATTTACCTACTAAAAATATAATTTAAAATGAATGATTTTCATTGTTTTTGATCGTAAGATCGGTCTCATTGTTTATATTTGTTAATAAGTGCGTGCTAATTCTCATTGAACAATATTATAATATTAACTGTGAACAATACAAGATAATTGGACGTTCTAGGTATTGAGATTTTAATATGTTCACCAGAATGTTATTGCATATTTTAGACCACTTCAGACCCATGATAGGCGTGCTCAAGTCTCTGTGGCAGAGTAGGCTTTGACGTAGGATAAAATTTAGGGATTATCCTAAAGGATCATCCCTTGTGTTTAGCCCCTAAAGTTTTTCCAAAACCAACTAAATTCAATGGGCGATAGATAATCGACCGACGGTTAGGTTAGCACTTGTCTCTAGAAAAGACTAAAAATAATATGATTTACACAGAAATTATCGGAGATTTTAAAGTTATAGAAACAAATCAGTCGTGAAATTAATAAGCCGTCCAGATACATTATTTAATGTTATTGTTAAATCGAAACATTTTATTACGCTACAACGAGCATTAATTGCCACTACGGTGTCTTTTTCCGAGCGTGTAAATTTAATTGAACTGTCGAAGGTATGCGCAGCTTCTATATATTTTATATTATTTTAATTCCAATTGAAGGAAAAAATAATTCGAGGTCCGACAAAGATCATAATCATACTCCAGAAACTAGTTAATAGTCTAAAGTAGTATATCTCGTCTTGTCGGTATTTTGGTAGTCGGTCGTATGACCCAGAACCAAATTCGATAACATATATACACAATCAAATTTTCATTTATATTATTAAATTGCATAATATTTTTTTTACATATTTTTATTTGAGGTATTACGTAAATAGTTAATGAATTTTGGGAAACAGCAATATATCATGTCGATTCTTAAAAATAATCCAAAAGTTTGATTTTTAAAATGTTACGTATCATAAAATCATCGCATAAAACAAAAATATATCCATCATATATATTCCAACACTCCAAATCTTAAAAAATTAATAACAATACATATTTTTTAAGTAAAATTTTAAAACAACATTTTTAAAGTTACATAATATATTATGTTAATGTTAATATTGTAGTTAATATTATTATAGGCAAATCTTTATTATTTACACGGTTAATGACCGTCCGTTAATTATTTAATCATGGTATTATGGAACTTTGTATTAACGAAAGCACTAAAGCTTTCACAAGAACAATACTTTCTAAAACAATAATATTTTAATGTACAATTAATACATTCAAATACATAAGAAATTATAGACTATCTATCAAAATCTTTAAATATTTGAAAACTATTGTGAATTTATGATATAAAAAAAATTATATTCAAGTTTAAAATAAGGTAAAAAAAAAAAATGTGCCCTACGGTTACAGAAAATCTCGCAGGATAAGCAGCTGCAGACTCATCTACCTTCACCGTAGACACACCTATAGCTGCAGTGCTTCAAAGCAAACTAAGTATTATTGTGAATACAACTATATAGTAGTTGCGTTTGTATAAATATACATTATTTTATTATGTACTTTATATTATATATAGATCCTATTCTACCCTCCGTTACCATTCGTATCCGTATCGACCCCTAAACAAAATTGTAAACAGTACAGAACTGATGAAATATAAAAATAGGATTAATAAATTGTATTTTGTTTAGCATTTGACTAGAGCAGTGGTTCCAAACTTTTTTTAACTCCTGGTACCCTAAAATATTTCTTTTTAAATCCGAAGATACTCTTTAGTAATATATTGTTTACTTCGTTTTATTATTTATATTTAATAACTTCGGCCGTCTTTGACCAGGTATATGTTTAACCAATCATGTTATACGCATATTATATTATTATGTATTACTAAAAAATTAAATAATTTTAACCTTTATAATTTATTATAATATATCACTATATAGATTAATTGGGAAAAAATTAGTAATACTAATAATACATTTGAGCTTGTTATATTTTTACACAAATTCTAGGTGCTAGGGTCTCGAAAAACTTAGCGACGGCACTGCAGACCACCGGGATATTACTTTTAATATATAATAGGTGCACCAAGACTCAGTTTGCCAATATTTTAAACGCTAATGTTAAATAATATCAACCAATGCATTGCATTAGGTATGTGTCTATATAAATATTGATATGTATAGCTATCAAAAAATAAATCATTCACATAATAATATCACATCGAAAAATATTATATAACGCTGTGCGCACCGTCAATACAATCAAGAGGACGGAAAATGTATAATTGACAGATTTATGACGATTATTTATTGCAATGGTACTGAATAAAATATAACAACCATAAGAAAAGTAAATATAATTCGAATCTACTCTAAAAGTCAGCGATTTTCAGGCCACCACTAGTCACTACAACAATCCGATCCACAATATTGTAGTATACATACCAAACGGTAAACATAATATAAAAAAAAAAACATACGATATAAGTAAGAGATAATATTGAAATAATTAAAATCAATCAGCTAATTGTTACCTATAATAATAGAGGCTACGCGTCATCGTGAAAAGCGTGTCAAACAAATTATTTTCGTTTGACGTCGCATCGGTCGTGCGTTCGACAATTGACGTTTGCGTTGTCGTATTTTACACGCGACATCGTTTTGACAGTGGACTGCAGCACCGACGTATCATACTATCATGTTCGTACGCGGTCCGTCAGCCGACCGTTCGGCGCCGTCCCGTTTGGTGCGCGCGCGCGCACACACTAGACCGCTCACATATTATTATATTATTTAATATTGTTATGGACGGCTCCGCATGGGCTATTATGGAATGAGTGAATCTTTAATTTATCATCGAAAACCGTGTGTGCAAAGGTCGTTTGATCGAAAAACACGCGATCAGAAATCGATAAGAAAAACATTGTGATCGAAAATATGGCAAATTATGTATGTTATGAACTTTTTTAAGGAGTCGATTTTTTTTATTAATTTCGTAGATTAGTTGTTATGTTCAACAATAATATAATTAACGTTATCAACATCGTCGATGGCAAAACAACGCTGATTAACTATATTATACTTATGATTTATGAATATGATTTTTTTACAAACAGCGTCAATTCTCGCTGACTTAATTAAAACCCACGTACCTACAATACGTTATTTAGAATTTTTAGTTTACCTACATGAGCGATGCAGTTATACGACGCTGTAGCTGTGCTCAACTGAACCAGTCTTGTCGGTCACTAGTTAGTCTATGAAAATACAGTGATTATTTAATTAATAGCTTGGCACTGTCCAGTATAATTATTCCAATCGTAAGTACTCAGAATTACAGTTCGATTCAATGGAATACAATTGTTTTATTTAGTATTGACCTGGTCCAATCTAGGTTTGAGATCGATTCCGATATCTTCAGTTTCGGTTATAATATTATAATTATTATTTATTTCAAACAATGTTATTTTTAGAAATCAAAATACGAAGACTTACAAATGTACAATATAATATTTTATAAAATACCCAATAATAACTGGATTCTAAGTATTTTCATCGAGTGAAAATGTATGTGTATTTATTCTCGTATTGTCTATCCATTTTATTTTTACCAAGAAAAATTAATTACAAGCTACAGCTGGACTTTAACAGCAATTTTAAATGATGTAATTATAATATAGTGTAAAGAGTTATAGTAACTCTATAACATGGTGTACAATAAACTGTCAATTCCCATGAATCATATAATATTATTTATAAATCCGTACTAAGTAATGAACTATAAAATGTACTATTTTAAGTTCTGAGTAAAATATATAAATAACTATTTTACGTTAGAAATGTGATTAGTAATTTATTGTAATTAATATAATTTTACAATGAAATAATATTGGGTTTCCGACAAAGTAAGTTTATAAAATATCCTACTTTACTTATCTATTTTAATTGGTATCTTATGTTCATAAATTTATAATGTTTATATTATGCTATCAATGATATCACAATAATTTAACATAATTATTTTAATACTTTAACTGGAATAATAATTTAAAAAGCATACATTTTAAACTGTCGATCGATCATATCACACAAGTCAAGTTAACATTTTTTCAAGTAACTATATATAATATATAATATATATATTGTAGACAGATAGACAGATTTGGTCTTTATTTCAAATATGAAATGATACAATTTCAACTTGATCTAATATTATTAAAAAAATTGTTTTTTTTTTCCAATTTATACTCCAATTAATATCAGTTCAGTTCAGTGTTAATTGTTTAAAAAATAAAATTATCTGGTCCGGTTTTCTCAATGTATTATTCACAACAGCGATCGGTTTGATTAGGTTTGATATATTATTCTGTTTATAATTTGGTGTGGTCTATATACTTCGGTCTCAGCTCCGATTATTGGTCCACCCTAGTCTACAAAAATATGGACCGTGCTGACTTTTGCAATTAATTTATTACTATAATAATATATTTTTTTAATCAGTTTATTACGTATAATATTTTTTGTACATTTTTAAATGTAATGCTTTGGAATTGTTTATAAGTACTAAATTATAATCGTAAAAGTACAAAAAAAAAAAGGTTAAGTTTTTTTAACCTTTTAATAATAATTCTCTAATTCGTGGACAAACTATAAATCAATGTCAAATTTAATAATAATAATATAAATATATATATAAACGCTAACATTATGTACGAATGACGCCAAGCTGAGGACAAATCATCATTTATTATGCATACGACTAAACCTAGTATATTATATTGTAAATATTGTATCGTATAATATTATGTTCTCGTATGTCTACTAATTCAATCTAATTGTTTGAAACGAAATCACCATCAATGGCTGTTTAAGAAATATATTTTCGAAACGCGTAGAAGTGTTAAAGCTTATAGGTAATCAGTAAAAAAAAAACAACGAAAATTCCTACGCGTTTGCTGTAAATTCTAAACAATTTATATTTTAATTAAATGTTTTTAATACACAAACAATCGGACAATAGTCTAAAAAAATTATTATTTAAATTTAATTTGATATAATAAAACTATAATCAATCCGGTAGAAAATATTATAATTCAGGAATGTTATTAACAATTTATAGTTTTGTTCTCAGTTCTGTAACTAACAAATAATAATATATGAAGTGCAGAGTGCTTTGTTAACATTGTAGGTACTCAATTTCTAAAACACTGATACATTTATGTAATATAAATCTAATTTGTATTAGTAGCCTGACGCTGACTTTTAGCTGCTGTTTAGTGAGTGGTGACACGAAATAGATCGATCTTTTATTCTTATATTTTCACATTAAATAAACGTGCACATGTGATAAGTAAAAAATATTTTTACTCTTTAGTAAGCTGGTTCTGGCTGTTCATTTGATGATTTTGATGTGGGGTTAATGGAGTAAAAAACCTTTACTAAAAGCTTGCTTTGATATCAAATGTAAACTCCCATCCAATAAAAAAAACTCATAGACATCTTTCAATTTTTTCTGATATACTTTTATATAAAGACACTGTAACTGTGATTACCAGACGCTTTTATTAAGTAGTGCAGTAATATAACATTTTTTTGCTATGTTTTGTGTAATTTTTCTTTAGTACTAGTATTAATTATGTTTAATATATATATTTATTTTTAAAATTAAAATACTACAGATTATTTTAAGTATTTATTTTTCAGGTATACAAATTTGTTTATTTGTATCACATTTTTGATATAATTTATGTTGGTTGTTCGATGATCGGCATATTCGTACAACTGAATATTTAAAATAAATGTTTCGTTATCGATTGGCTACATATCAACTATAGTTGTTTAAATAAATAATACATGATGGAAATAAATACCAATACTAATTTAAATTAAAGATAATGTGATTATAAAATGATTATAATTTTTAACAGGAAGTCGCGAACTATATAGGTGATCACCAAATTATTTATTATTATGATAGTTTTATTTGTTTCATTTTTATCATACGCAGAGTTTTGACAGCACCAGGGAAATTTGTAAACATAGTTACAAAAATTATGATGGAAATAATTAATTATCATTAAAGATTAAATAGTTGTTGTTTTAACAAAATATAGTTACTTTTTTTGTAACAATGAGACTACTATGCAAAAAAAAATGTATATTTATAATTCAAAATTTTTAGATTAAACTTTCTTTTAAACTATTACCAATCCAATATATTTATCTGAAATTGTGAGCTACACTTTTTCGTAATTATTGAATTATTACATAAGGTACCTATATTTCATCTATTTTAAATATATATCGTAGTAATACAAAAACTAAAATAAGCAAGAAAAAAAATTAAATTATAATTTATTAGCGATCAAGAACCAATAGAAGATACATTTTTATTGTATGCAATTTGTTATATTTGTTATTTTTGTGGATATCTCTTCAATATTGAAATGCATTTGTAAAATGTTATAATTATTTAATACATTGAAAATTTAAAAAAAAATGTATTTTTAAATTTGAAATTCACTGTCATGTTTTTAAAATCTTAGTGGATTCAGCTGTTACAATATGAAACAATGGTCACGATTTTTTTGCGATTAACGTTGTGTTCTGCAATTAATAAATACATTTAATTAATTATTAATTTTACCACCACCAACACCACGACCGTCAGTACATTTTTGTCGTTTTGGTCTTAATCTTAATCATAACGCAGACTAAATAAATAAACTATAACATTCTGATATAAAACTGTATTAATATTATCATTTTTCATGCGCAGTAACCTTAGCACCACTATATATAACCACGTCTAATTACATCCACATTAGTCGGGCTGACCTAAAATTTGTCATCAAGTACTCGCCATGTGGTGTTATAATCAGGTCTAGAATTATAGCTACGTTCTTTCGTCATTTATTTTTATGAATAGATATTAAATACGTGTTACTTTTCCATATCCACCGGTCGCTTGAGATTAAGATTAATAACATTGGTTTTTTATTATGCCGATATTAAAGATATAGTTCTATGGATATTATGGTTTTTTTTTATATAATAATAATTACACGTCCACCCAAAGTATATGAATTATTTATCATTTTTTTTTCAAATGACAATAAATTATTTTACTTCGACTTACGGTATTACATACAATATGTTACTCATATTATTTTACCTTTTAATACTACTTTGTTTCCATAATTAGATACATAAGTTATGTACCAAACAAACCAAATTTATGAGCCCCATCTGGTGGCTTTTAATTTTTAATTTATGTATAATTGACTGGCATAAACAATTTAATTTTTCCTTATTTTAATTAATCAGTTGCTGCATATGTAAACGCTTTTGTGGGTAGCCTCAACGCTAATCCGTCTGTAAGGTATTATCGGATATTATAATGTTAATTGATAGAAATTCAAGTCATATTTCATCAATTAAGATAATGTAATTTTTAACTCAAGTATACACATTTATAAACTTTTTTAGCTATTTATTAGAACAAAAATTTATAGTTAAAATGAAGATAAAAAAATAATATAAAATGTAATATATATTGAATGGGTCATCCACATCTAAAATACTGTATGGTTAATCCAATATCTTTATACAATTTTTGTAATTTAAAATCATATTAAAAATACAATAACGTCCACTATTCTCCATCTACTACTTTTTGGATCAATTTATTTCTCAAAAAAACCAAATATACTCGATATCTTTATTACAAAAATACACTGTTTCAAAAAGCACAATGCACAATGTACACGAACTATATTTTGATGATTCACCTATTATTTTTATTATAGTAAACTACTTTTACAACGTAATTTGAATTTGGAAACATTCCAATCAAATCTTAACGCCAATATCAGAGCTCGTAAGCTCATATAGAATCATCTTCTGATTTTCTTGTTGAAGAATAACGCTGAAAAACTCAATACCCAACTACCGCTATTCAATGAACATCCTGGTCCGCTACAAAGAAACAGTATAATAAACAACTTAATAACTTAGTAACAAAAATGTATATCTATATCAATCTAATTCTTAAACTAAAGTGACTATAGATGACGATCGATCAAAAACTAAAATATATATATGTGGTATTTCACTGTCAACTACTGACAGATAATTTTAAAATTTTACTAAGTAATACCTCAAAATATATTTTTAATCTTCAAATTGATACTCATATCAATTATATATATTACTGTACACCAAACTTGCTTATCACCCAAATCCACTCTTAAAAATTATTGCTTTTTAAAGCTTATCTAATTGCTTTCTGAGCCGGCTGAAGCGGTATTAAAATATTAGAAATATCACATAAATAAAATATATATATCTTCCTATAAAAATTAATATTGTGTGATAGTATAATTAATGTGTAGTTCTTCACGTATGCATTATCGCGACATAATATAGTAATTTATTATTAACCACCAATTTTACTTAATTAGAATGTTTTTAATTTTAAAAGTCTTATATAATTCCATTATTGTCATAGTATATCTATCATTAGTTATATTTTAATATAATTCACAGCTTTATACTTTAGCTATGGTCAGGACTCCGGGGTTGGCAAAACAATAAGCATAGTAATTTAAAAAAATTAAAGTTTTTGAAAAAGATCCATTAATATTAATTCAAATGATGCAAGCTTATTATTTTATCTATAATCATTTTATAAATTGTGTATATATAGTTAGTTTTATTTATATTTATATTTATATGCATTATATACCTATTTTTTTTCAAAATAATTGAATTTTTCGTATTCTGATTCTGCATCAACTCATTAAAACCAAATGCATTGTGAAATGTTGAAATTTAAACTTAAATAAGATTTAGATATTTAATATAGATAATGACATGATTTAATGATTGTGATAATACTGTAATATAACTACAGTATGAATTCAACATACTCAATATGACGTTTTGTGAACGACTGAGTAACGTACAAAGTAAAATGTCCTATTTATATTCCATCGTTGACTTATTATACTCATAACCGCATCTGTATAACAATAGAAAGTAATGATATTATACTATACTTGGAAGATTAATAGTTAATTCAATATTTATATATGCGTACATTTAAATGTTTAAGTTCTAATATTTTGTTTGTTTCAACAAGATCAAATGTACTATTATATTATATCTTGAATTTATTAGATAAAATATATTTATTTATATTTAATTAAATAGTATTTTACTCATCCTTTCAGGATATAGTTAAATAACTTATTATATGGTTATATAATTTATTATAAAATATATATATTAGATATATAGTATTAATTTTTTATAATATATGTACAAGAGTAAAATAACATTTTAAAAATTTATGAAATTCAGTTATAATTGTTAATAAAAAATATTATGCTTACTAAAAATGTATCACTGAAATTTCACTTTGATTTTTCACATGCACATTCTAATAAATAATCGATGAAAAATAAGTACCCAAGATTGTCTTTAAAAAATAGTATTTTAATTGTAACTTGATAAAACTGATAAATAAATATATCTAACTGGTAAGTTTTTAAATGGTAAAGCTATAACCTATTCAGTTATCGTCCCATTGATTGAGTGTAAAAGAAATAGTTAATAATAATAAATTTAATATTATCTTCTGCACACAAATTTTGGGACGCTATTTTTGAAACTGGATATTCATACAGAAACCTTTTTTTTATGTCTATTCAGATATTATATGACTCAAAATTAACAACATTTCTGTGAACTGTGATATACATATTGTATTTATGAATAAAAAACATATTAACTGAAAATATGGTTCATCATAAGTTGTTTTATTATACCTAATGATAATATTTTTTATAAACATTTTAAGTTAAAAATGTGTCTAATTAAAATCACTAAATTATATACTATTAAAAATTAATATTTTTTTTCCACATTTTAAAGGTTGAAAATGTAATATAAGATTCCTCATAATTTTTTTAATGTAATTTAAAATACATTTTAAAGAAAGTCCACTTACGTTTTTTATAAGCGATTGTAGTTCAAATGTTGATCCTCCCATTAGAAACATTGGATATTCAAACACATAATAACAATTAATTTTCTGGCGAAATTTGATATTTTTCAAAAACAATATTTATTGTAGAAATTTGATCGGATTAACTATTTATTAAAATTATCTTTTACTATATAAAATTATCATTTGCTACACATGACATTTTAAAATCATTTTTAGTATTAAACATGTAGTTTTTTAATGTTTTTTTTTTAAAATTATTATCGAATTGTTCAGGTTTGGCCAAAAAGTTTGAAAATTAAATACAAGATCCTATAAAAGTTTTCATTATAGAAATTTTAAAATATTGAAAAAACAGGGGCACTTTTTTTCCAAATCATTTTATTATTTTTTGTGCCACTCGAAGTACGGTTTTTGTTTTATTGAGTGAAATACGTAATGCTGAATTTTACTATTACGTAATTCTTATTTTTTTTTAATAATTTAATATACTGGCATGATAATTATCTATTATGTTATGCTATCTTGGGGCTTTGGCCAATATTCGTTGATAATGACTTTTCCGGACAAAGTCGGTCGGCATCCAAGCATGCTAATCGTCGTGAATAAACGCTGTACTGGCACGTATATTGTTAGGAGGTGTACAATCGGCAGCAAACGAGTTGTATTCCAAATACTGAATTGTGCCTCTAGATTTGTTTCAGATTGCACGAATTTCGTTTAACTAATAAAAATAAAAATTAATAATAACTACACAAATAACTTTAATAATATTACACATTGGGCAAACATAATATAGTTTTTACAAATTCAAATCGTGAAATTTATTCACAATCTTATACATATTAAATTTTTAATTAAGAAATAAATAATTTCTACGTGTCGGCTTTGATAGTTGTCTTTGTCCGGTACTTCTATTATTAACACAGTTACCATCACATCGTAAATTCTTTATCACTACAGTAAATTGAAATAGATTGGGATGGCTGGAATAGGACATAGAATTAAATCTCGAGTGAAATGCTTCACAACTATTAGTTGTGCCAGTGCATAACATTGAATCGGATTATTCTGCCCATATACATGACGGGGAAATAAAGCATAATTCATGAGCTTGTGTAAAACTCAATAAAATAGTTAGGACACAACTCGTGTACCAGAAATTTTGTCGGGACACACAATCAAACCTACCGACGACTAAAATGTAACCTGTTAGCTGTGTATTGTCAGATACCTCACTTGTGACTATGTGAGGTACCTATCATGCACCGGTTGCAATAAGGCACCGCGTGTTGTGCACTCGAGCAATCGATCTATTCGGGATGAGATAAAACAGCACATGGCATACCGAGTTACCTACCATTGCAAACTAAGTGGTCATTAATCATAAACTGCAATCGAGGAATTGTCAGCGTATTCTAAATGGATACGTCATCGTGAAGAACAACATTCATAGGCTACCGACACCGACCGTCTTCGCGCGATTTAGTGTTCTCCGAACGTAACAGTGATTGCCGACGTCAACAACAACCGCAACGGGCGCAGACGGTCGCCGTCGTCTGCCGTCGGATTTTCCCAAGCACCGCTGGATGTCTTCTTGCAATTCTGGGTCTTTTCCATGCACCACCGCGTTACTACTGATATGACGAACCGTAAACAATCCAGTCAGTACACACGTGGTACTGCGAGGACCGGCAAATGCTACCGGCGGTAATTTAATTTTCGGGACAGAACAAAATCACAGCTCACTCAAAACGATAACTGGTTGGAATAATTATCGAAAATATTCATAACGTAATATTTAGAAATTATAATTATATTATAAGCTATTTATACCACAAACATGTTAACGGTGCGTCGGTTAGGAGTTATGAATTAACCTCGTTATAATATGAAGTCATATCGTAATAATTACTAGGTAAAATCACAGACTTTTATTACACTACATTAAATAAGGAATTCCTATATTACGATTTATTATATTATATATTATACGGTTCGTATTTATATTGTTATCGATAGGACTCGGATTTATATGTTAATACAAATTTTTATTGTGACTTGATAAATTTGTTTCAATGGATTTCCAATGTAATTAACTATATTTTATTTTACATATTTTTCCATAAGTACATGTTTTTACATATTTCTCAATAATTCATTTTCCATTTTTCTTACATACTTTGACAATTTGTTCATTTACGATTTGTTAATTATTATTAATTATATACAATTGTATTTTTCAATACAGACAATATCCCATGTTTCCAAGAGTACAAAATAGTAACAAAATAATACGAATTGTTGGATTTAATCTACGGTAGATATAACTTACTCCTTCAGGCGGTTCTGGGTCAATCGACTGACAACCAAAATGCCGAAAAAACAATTTAATCTTTAATTTATATTATTCATATTTTAAAAAATCTGCGCATAACGTATATAATTGACTATGTCAATAATACATTTTTTATGATATTGTATTATAATAATATTGATAATAATCAGTTTTATAATAAATAGTAATAGCTAGTTAAGTATAATAATAAAATAATTAAAAAAAATAATTCGTTATATAATTAAAAATAATACTTAAAAAACTAAAAATAATACATAAATATATGCGATTCTAAAGTGTATATTATATAGTTCGGTTGTGAGCAATACCTCGAAGATACTCCAGACTAAAGTTTTACTTGTCATAAGAACATACACTAGACTACGAGAGGCAAAACCCTAGAATGTCACCGAAGCCAACGTGTGCGTGAATTGTATATAGTTGTGTAAGAAAAGTAGACACTGTTTAAAAAGAACCATCAACTATCCAAAACATTGATTGACTGGGTTTTTGAATGTTGCTTACAGTAGAAAATGGCATCGGCGTTGGAATGATTTGGTAGGGAGGACTCATATTGGTCTGTTTACGCTGATTAAGGAACTTCAGAAAGAACAAGTTAAGGTTGATGCAGATATCGAAGCAATTCTTCGAGGAACTCCAAAGTCTCGCCCAACAAATCTTCAGCGAAAACGTGAACAGCGCTTGAACACTGCTTTTAACAATCGTGAAGGTCAGACACGTCTAGAGTATCTTCGAGGTATTGCTAACAAAGTCACAACCTAACTATGTAATATAAACTCTAGAATCGCATATATTTATATATTATTTTTAGTCTTTTATGTATTTTTTTTTCTATTATTTAACGAATTATTTTTTTAATGATTTTATTATTATAATTTATTAGCTATTACTATTTATTATAAAACAATTATTATCAATATTATTATTATACAATATCATAAAAAAATGTATTATTAACATAGTCAATTATATACATTATGCGAAGATTTTTTATAATAAGAATATAAATTAAAGGTAAAATTGTCTTGTCAGTATTTTGGTTGTCAGTCGATTGTCCACCTCCCCCTTCAGGCATAGTCAAATTAAATTACTATCCAATAACATCAGTGGAAGTCGAAAGATCATTTAGTCGGTATAAGACAATTTTACGACCAAATCTTTTCAATTTGAAAATTTAATAATGGCTGTTATCATAAATTGTATTCAAGATAAATACAATTTTTATTTTTAGCTTTTTTTACTTATATTTTATAATTATTAATACCTTTTTTTAATAATTTTACTATTTAAAATTTAATTTGTTTTATGGATATATTATATAATTAAATATTAATAAATAAATCATATTAGTTAAGTACATTTTTTTGATTTTTTTAGCACATATTTTTATATATATTTTGCTAACATAAATATATGATTAGGTTTCATAAATACATATAAATCTGAGCCCTCGTTATCAATAAAGCTTGCGGAACATTGGCCACTATTTGTTGGTTGGCAAAAAATTGCATTTATTATACAAAATGTATTAAGAATAACATTGTTTTTAATGGTAAAAAATAATAAAAAATGTAAAATAATTTATTTAAAATATAAATATGTTTTTATAATAACAGGTTTAGAAAGAATAAAATACAATAAAACATAATTAATATTTACCATGTAAAATATCATATAATGTCAACCAAAAAACCAGGTTTCAACTGATAGCAGGATTTCGCTATCTAGTTCTGCATAGAAATGTGTGGGTAATATATGGAATTTTGTTTTAATATAAATAAGTTCAACCAACAATATTATTGATAGAATACTAAAATGACATATTAACATAATAAAAATATAATATCTTTAGAAATATAGACTGTCAATAATTATCCACTCAAAATCATTTTTCGTAAAAATTATTTATCATTGAATTTAAATGTATTTTATCCATTGTATTATACAACTTGACGAAAAAATACATCTACAAAACGATACAACTTTCCTAGTTTTGAGTTTTATAATACAGAAAAAAAAGATGTATTTGATTTTTATTTGAACTTTTGAAACATAATAGTATTGTATTGTGATTTGTGTTTACTATGTCAACGGAGATCTAGTCAACGAAGAGCGATAAAAGAAAAAAGCGAGACAAGTTCAATTGTAAAATTAATGCTGTGATAACGTTTTTCAATCATTATGAGTGGGTAATCTGTCAAATTGTTAATGTTTTATACCATTTTGCTATTTAAATAATTCTCAAATGTATTTATGCAGGAACAACGTAAAATTCTTACATACAACTACAATCTAGAGACTAAATTGATGTATATATACAAGATAAACAATTATATTAATAAAAAGAAAAAAATATATGAATAAAAGCAAAAAGTATATATTTATCATTTAAAGAATAAAATTATACATGATATAATTTAATTATAATATGTTATAAAATAATACTACACATATTTTAGTATAAAACATGAAACTATACATATTTTTACAATCATTTAAAGAAATTGTACACAACTCTTGGTACTTAAATAATCTTAAGACATTTTTATGTTAAAGTACTATAATATAATTATTAATTTTTATTATAAATATTAATAATACATAATTATATTACATTATTTTTCAGAACCCACGATGGGATTTACGTTACCCTGGAATCTAGCGCTTAGATATTAATGTCATGTAAATGTCATAGAATTGACTAAGTAAATGCAGGTAACTCATACCGTTTTATTTCTTAAAGGTCTATCATTGAAAAAACATTAATATATATAAGCACTAAAAGTAAACTAAAAAAAATATATGTACCTATAGTAAAAGATATTGTAAAAGTTATTGAAAATGCTACTAAAAAGTGCTAAATATAATAATCAAACAATTTTTTTATGCTCGAAATATACATTTCCATTAATGTGTATTTATTTGATCTTCAGCTTGCTTGCAACTATAGCTGTTTACAAACTTGATTAATTAATTAACTATAATTAAACAAATTGTAGGTATGTATTTTTATTAAAGCACAGCTTATTAAATATTAATGAAATTATAAGAATCGTTTGACTAAAAAAATAAATAAAAAAACAAATACAATAAAATAGGTTCATATATTTTTTAATTAATAAATAGTCAATTTTTTCTTATCAAAATCTATGTTGTTTTATAAAATCTTTTCTGATAAAGAATTCAACTCGCATTTGAACCAACATAATATTGTTAAATTATTGACTATTCTCAGATATTTTATTTCTTTAGAAGTGGTTAATGTTTATTTTTAAATACTTATAAAAACAAATATATTCTTTCATGTGTTATATTACCATAAAAGTGTCTACATTCTTTATGATCCATTTTTATAGTTATAAATGTAACAATATTGGAATAATATTATAAAAATGCATAGTTATAATGTTTAAATATTACTATTTCATGTTTAAATTTATTTTAGTTTGCAATATTTAATTGTATTGTAGATTTATTCAACATAATTCTTTAAGTAGAATAAAATACAAGAATTAAAATGGTAATTAAAATCCTAAGGTATCCAGTATTAGGAGGAGGTGGAAGGGAGAGTAATAGTGTGGTAGGCTATTTATGTTAATTTTTTCTGAATACATGTGAACAGAAATTAAAACTTGTTTGATTTGGGAGTTTGACGGGCTTCGTAAATTAATGAAAGGACAATGAGTATATAGTTGTGGTTCTATTGTAAAATTTTATAGAGAGTTACAGAAGGTGTGTAACATTTTTTAATAGATTAAAAAATGCACAGTAGAGCCTCGATAGTCCGGACAAATTCAGACCGAATCCAGCATCGTCCGGATTGCCAATTCATCCGGATTATCGACGGTCCGTACTATCAAGGGTCTACTGTATTAACATAATATAAATTACATTAAAAAAATAGAGACTGAGTATCTATAATAAATGATTAAGCGTCAAAAGTCATTAACAATTTCGCAATATCTTTTCTATATGGTTAGTGTGTGTGCGTAATATTATGTGTATACTGTACAGTGAACGTATAGTGCATACATATATGTATTTTATATGTAGGTATGGGTAGGATACTTACATACTTTTCTGTGAAGTACCTTTATACAGGATACTCGATACCTAATGCATTTTCTAGTTTAACCAACAGAAGTGGAAGATTTATGTGACTATTTTTTCAGTCTGTCAACTTCATTGTTGAAATTTATCGTACTAAATGTCGTAACTGAATACCATTATTAGTTTACGATTTTATTAACTTACAATTATAAAAGCCATAGACAGTAGGTTGAATTATTTATTTGATTTAAGTAGTCCGAAAAGTAAAATATTCATTATTTCATCTTAAATTCAAACTCAGTTAGGATTTGAATGTTTGTAAGACTCTATTTCTAAATAATTGAAGTGTGCTAGCTACAACTTCTGACCATTTTAAAAACTTTGTTATTGAAGAAATGGATTCTGATAATAGTGAAAGTGAATTTTATTGTAATACCTGTACAGAAAACAAAATTGTTTTTAACAGCACTAAATCAGAAACAAAAATTTCAAATTATAAAAATTTACTAGCAATATTTTTCTTAAGTTAAAAAAAATTCTTAGAAATTTTAAACCTATACACTAAAATTAAAGAGATATTCTTAAAATATAATACTAAAATTCTATCCTCAGCACCAGTTGAGAGATTATTTAAAAAGAATAAAAAAAAATCCAAGTTTTAACACCCAGGAATAACCGGGTTAAATAATAAAATTGTCGATATGATTTTATGGTGTAGAACAAACATAGTTTGAACTATTATTATTTTAACAACAATTTATATTTATTTTTTTTCAAACTTAAGTTTTTTTGATTTATTAATTCAAACATTAACTTGTTATCATTTAATTAAATTTATTTAAAAATTAACTTTATTTCAATTTTTTTTAACTTTATTTCAATTTTTTTCAAATTGAATTTTTATTGTAATTATTGAATTAGAGAAACCATTTTTATATGTTTTAAATTTTTAATGAATTTTTTTAAAATAAACATGCAATTATCTAATATTTATCTAGATAAAAAAATATTACTTTTTGTTTGTATCTATATGAAATTTAGTACAATCTTCTTTATTTGTATTTTGATAAATTATTAATTATCTATTCCCAACACTTTATTAGCCTTAATAGTAACTATAATTATAGACTTTATTCTACGACATAATAAATAATTATTTTTTATAACCTAATCGGAGTAAGTTACCTCTTTATAGTATACCTTTTTCGTATATCAATATATATTAATATATGTATTCAGTTTTTAATAAATATTGAAATAATCCTTACTTTAATGCAAAGTAGACCTGGTTTTTAATATCAGAGAAAAAAATCTTAGTTTATATTCAATCTTATTATTATAAAAGTAAGGTTCTCTACAATATCAAGGTGATCTATCGTGGACCGATTAAAATTCAAGATCATCTCACAGTTATGGAAAATTTTACTACTTATAGTAACTAGTAAGTACTAATATTAATGCTTTTGTCATAAATACATTACTACTAATTAATTTATAACAGATTGAAATTTTAAAATATTATACCTAGTATTAATAATATGTAATTTGATATAAGTTATATACCCCGTTACTAAATGTACATGATGTATGAAATACCAGTATGAAGATTAATAATATATTATCATACATTTACACACATTTGTCGAAAAAAATGTCGATATATATTGACATTTTTTAAATGAAAACTAAAATAATATAATTGTTATAGAAATAAAATATTGAACGTAGCAGTGAGATACGGACGATAGTTTTGGTATACAATCAAGTAACAAAATTGCATATACGAAGCGCCGTGTTATCATAGAATGCTATCCATTTAACTGGAACATATTTGGTTACATCTCATTTCAATTCACAACTGGGTACATAGCAATAGTGTAGACGCTATTTGTTATTATTATTATTTATATTTTTTTCCCCAAATGCGTTTTGGACCGTAACCAAATGACATGCCTAAGTGTCCCATAACAGTCACTGAGTAATTTAGTATTGGCGTTTTTTTTCTGTAAATTACTATTCTGTATCTTGTCTACAAACGTGATATACGTTTATAAAGTTAAATTTTTTATAATATTTATTGGTTTTTTAAAACTTAATATCAATAAAATCTACCATACAATAGAATAGGACAATATTTTTACGCTTCTGGACTTAACACAAAGCCTTAAACTAAATATCAATGTGTTATTAAAGCTTTTTATTGCTAGATTTTGTTCTAATTCCATTTTTATTTTTTCATCTTATAATATTGATCCATTTATTAATTCTAATGTAAGAATTTGTACCAATAGACTTATTTCTATGGTTAATGTGCCCCGTGTATGATAAGTATAAATATTTAAAATAATCGTTTTCATTTTTCAGAAATTAAATATAAGTTAAAAAAAAATAATTAAATAAATTTAAATATAACATAATGTATATTATTTAATGAGTTAGTTTTAGGTAGTTTTAATTTAAAAATAATAATTGTTTAAATATGCATATTAGATAGGTCCTTAATTTACAACTAACTTAAAGTCTGATATTTTAATTTCTGAAAATATTGTACAAATGTATTATTATTATTATTATTATTTAATCTTATTCATCTTGACAAATGTGAAGTACCTAACTCATTGGATGGAACTAAAATGAATCTATACCTAGTATAAAAATTAATATAGTTTGACACAAATTTGGATAATGTAACATTTATTTAAGTAAAGTACAAATACCTATTTTAGAGAAATTTAAAGATAAATAAGTCAGTTAAAATTTAAATTATTTATGATAATAGGATTCATGGTGCTGTCAATAGAATGTATAAATATCTATCATAGATTATATTGTCGTATTGAAATATTTTTTCGCTTGAATCAGTACACATTTGTATAAACAAAATGTATTAGAATAAATTTAAAAACAGTGTTCAATATAATACTATTATATAGAATGAACAAATAGAATAAATCCAAAGCATATATCTAGATTTCAGCATCTTTATAATATAAAATTGATTTCAATAAATACAATTTTTCTTTAATATATAAATACATATAAAAGCTTCAATTTCTACAGCCACATTTCCTTAAATATTCAATGAAATCAGCGGTATCTTCAAAACTGACTTTAAAATAATTAATACGAGTAGTAATCGTATTTTGACATTGATCTTTATTATTTGTATAACACAAAAAAGTGTCTCATTGAAACCGACAATTTCAATTATTAAAATAAAAAGTTAACATAATATAAAATAATCAAGTATTCAATATCAATTTAAAAAGTCATTCTCAGAATCGTTTGAAATTATTATCCTGTTCATACGTATATATTACCATAATATAGAACTCATTGAAATGATCTTGCTGTAAAAGTGTAGTCCTTTCTCGTAATGATAATTTTATTCTTACTTCTTATTTATTTATTTTATAAATTTATTTTAAAAGGTAAGAACCAATATTTTTTATTATATATATATATAGGTATTGAGTAGACTTATTAGCACACAAATCTTAAAGTATTAATTTAACATTATATTTTCGTAATTGAAAACTTGTTAAAAATATGAAAATTTAAATTAAATGGTATAAATGTATACAATGAATGAATGAACAATATTACTTTTATTTATACTATAATATTAGGTATATTTTGTGTACAGAGTTAATGAGATAATTATGAAAATCTTTTTTCATTTTATGTGACTAATATAACAAATTTTATCACAACAAATAATTCGCATTAATTTGTGTTTTTTTTTTTGTTTTTATTTTTAAGCCTTCAACAACACATAAAACAACTATAAATATATTTTTCAAGTTGATTCGAAAACATAGCTTCTAACCTAAAAATAATAAAATAAACATATACAATATGAATTAAGCAACTAAACATTAATTTGTATAGTAAATAAAATATTAAAATAATTATCATAATCTATTATTTTATTTTTTATAAAATATAAATACTAATATTATTATTTCATTAATTTTACTATATCATATGTTAACTCTAAAAATATTTTGCTCCAACTAAATAAAAAAGGAAATAACTTATCGAGCTTTATAAAATTAATAATCTATACTATAAATAGGTACTGTAAAATAGTATTACTGTGTAGAGTTAATTGTAACATTTTACATTTTTAAATCAAACATGTAATTCATTTTAGATTTTAAGAAAAGCGATGAATGTACTGATATTACGATGATGTATGTGTGTGTGTTTCTTTTTGTTTCTATATACACGATAAATTGTTGAAAAAATACTTGGAATTTCACTTAAGTATGGTATTGTACAGATAATTGGATATAGTTTGTATTTAAAAAAAGTAAAATAAAAAAAACTATTATTTTTCTAAATAATTGGGAAAATCAAACAAAAAATTAGGGAAAACGGGAATTTTTACGCAAATCTAGTTTTTAACAATTGATTTTGTTTTTGGTGTGTAGCCTAATGTGAATTACAATAGATTCTTGAAAATATCACCAAATGTCTATATGATTATTTATGGTTATATTTTTAGTTATTTATAGACAATTACAATATCCCATTTTTTTTTTATAAATATTGATAAAACATTATTTGCCTAAAATTTAATACAAGCTATAATATTAGATGCTCTTATAGATATATAAAACTATTTAAAATACATTCGCTCAAATTATTTTTTTAATCATTTAAAGTTCTTATGTTGACAAAATTCCTCGAAATCACAAAATCTACATTATCTATATAGATATAAAAACATTATTATCAAACAATCATAATTATTCCAAACCTAGTTGCAACAAAGTTTTTTTTATATTAAAAATTATTTTCTGATATTAATTTAAAAAATTCAGAGTGTAAAAGTCTACCAATATTGATCTGTATGAATATTATCAGAAACTATCCGAAATCGTCCCACTTCGTTGTATAAGTTGAAAAATAAGATAATATTTAACATTAACAAATATTAACATAACATAAAATCTGTTTGTGCTTCCAATATCATGTACACTGTTATTGATGTGTAAATATTTATTCACTTAAATTGTCTGGTATAAATTATTTATATAATTTATATTGTAAATGGCCACTTTGACATCGCAAATAATTCTTGGTGTTATCGTCATCTTGTTTAAAAATGTTGTATATGACCTATTAAATAGAAAAGAATTTATTGTATCCACTGAAAATTAAAAAAAAAATAATAATAATAATTTCACAACAAATAAAACAGTGTCTGAGTATACAAACATTTGTTGTAACTCAGACACTACTTTATACCCTGAATTATATCTATTCAAATAATTTTTTTTTAAATTCTGATTGGAGCGATGAATTTATTAATTTTACAATGATACATTTTTATTTTTATGACTTTATCACGTTTTAGAGTGGAAAAAATTATTTTATCCTCAACATTGAAAATGGTTTATATTAGCAGATTATATCTTATTGTTGATACGTTTTAATTGGTCAAAAAGAATAAAATCAAAAATATATATATATATATTTATTGATGAATGAGAATAATATTATTTATTATATTTTTTTTTTTTACAAATAATGAGCAACACAAAGTCCGTGCATGGCATAAGTACCAATTAACATTGTATCCAAAATAATACCTACGTTTTCTAAGAAAATAAAATTAAAAAATGGCCAGCTAATTAAAAGTAATAACGGGTACCAAGATACTTAATATTATGTATAATATAATTATTATAATAAATAATGACATTGAAAAATCAAACAAAAATGAATTCTGGAAATAATATTCGAATCAATAAAATTGTTTTTGTTTTTTTCAATCACAATGTACATATTAGTAAATTATAACAGTTATTAAAAATAAAATCTCATTACAATTTCGTCATTCGTGCAATTTCGAGTACGTGCTTTTCACGGATTAATAGTTTTATGTGATATAGTATAATATACTTATATATTTTATGTTTTATATTTTATATAATAATTAAACTAAAGGTACTTTACCAAACAGTTTAACATGCGTGAACGAATAAACTAACATCATTATCGTAGTTTATAAATGTATTCAAAACAAGCAATTTAGTGCACAGTTTTATTTAAATTTATACCACTAAAATATAATATAATTTTATTATAATGAAATTTCAATATAACGAATAATAAATATTATAATCTTATAATATTATAATATTATTACGCATACATTATATTGCTTCTAAGACATTAAAAAAAAATGCTGAATACGTCCACTACGTCTGATCCACAAATTACGCAGAACAATATTTATTTATATTTATATGTTTGTAAAATAATTTAATCAAACGGTTAAGTGAAAGGTAATGATTTTTTAGTGGAAAATTAAATGTTGGAATAACTATGTATTACGTGCAGGAAAATATTTTCCACGGCGATATGATGATATGCAGTGTGCAATATGCATATGTATTTCGTTAAGATTTTCCGTAATTTAGGTATAATCTAGACCAAAGTGTAATATCTAACTTATTTTTATTAGTATCGAGAAAAGATTTGATTGTTTGTCGGAAATATAAATAATTTTAAACATATTAGCATCAAGTGTTCGTTTGATTTTTTCTTTGTTTTGAATAAAAAACAAGTGTAGATACTAAAAACAACGAATTTGACCATCTTTACTTATAAATGACAAAACGAAATCTATAAATTAGTTCACATGGATTGTGTGTTTTCCAGATAAGCACTAGTATTGTATGTATGTATATACACATAAATAACAACGTTGTCGGACGAAGAATTTCAAAATTATTGTCTGTGCGTTATGAAATTATACTACCTGTTGTATGCGTACACGCAATAAAATTGATGTAGTTACAACAGAGATCAGATGTATTATGGTTGATCATAACCACGGAATAATACAATATAGATTTAACCATCACATATGTTCTTATAAACGTGCTATTAAATAATTTGTATTGATACTTTATGGATACTTAACAAAGTAATTAATATACATTAACCACCCCACACAATGCTATGTATTTTAATAAAAGAATAAATAAATATAAAAAAATATCATGTTCAATAGCATCTCTAGAAATTTCAATAGAAACATTTAAATATGCATGAACTAAAAAGTAGACAATTCTAAAAAAATATAATAAAATTTGAATATAAAGCTAAAAATAATATAATGTGGGAGTACTCTTCTTGACAAAAAATACATCTCAAATTCTTAAAACAGAAATAAAACAAAAGAATATAAGAAGACTAACACAGAAATAATCTGTTAATATATTCAGAAATTGTACGACTGTAGTAAACCGATATTAACTTCTCTATTTTCATATTTTTAATTATTGACCCCATACTTCTACGCTATTATTACTAAATTGAAAGGTTTTGTTTTGATTGGTTATTTGGCTGTACCTATTGTTAATATTTTATTTAAAAAATATTTTTTTCATTTTAACATAAATTATGAGCGATTGCTTTACATCTGTATATTATTACTAGATTATTTTGTTATCACTTTGAATTTATACAATATCATACACTATAATATAATTACGTTTAACCCAAAACGTCTATCTCAGACAAAACGATTTAAAAACAGTGTAGCGATGTTATGATAACCACACACTTGTGTTCTATGTAATCATCTTAGGGGTGAGCCACAAATAGATTTCGATCAAAATATAATTTTATAAACGTCAAAACCTTTGTGTTAAAATTGAATATGGTACTCAAATGCTCAATAATAACAATGATAATCCTAACACACATCTAGTTTATCGCACTGACAAAAATCACCAGCGTATGAATTGCTGTCTAGTATTTTCAATAGAGCTGGTTATCGACTATTGTCCTTAACAGCATAGGGAAACTCCAAAGAAGATAATGAACTGTCACGGTGGGATTTATGGAATAGCAATACGTTTGTCAGATTTCAACCATGGGTCAAGCATGCATGGCTAATCCACGATTTCAGACCGACCAATGGTCTGTATCCAGGATCGAAACAGTCACTTCTTGGACGCTCCCAATTTGACATCCAACGTAAAACGAATTATTATCATTATTATACTGACAAGGGATAATCCGTACCACAAAGTCTAAATGATTACCAGTAGGTACATTTCCTATATTGAAACCAAAATCAATAAACTGACTATTTCTGGAACGAGTTATCCTGTTTATTTATACTTCCTATAACTATTATAACAATATAATTCAATATAATTCACATAAATATTTAAAAAAAAAAAATTAAAAATTATTTTATAAAATAATATATTAACTAATATATACTATGACCATCAATTTAAAAAAAAAATAAATACTGTATCTTCCATCTGTGACTTCCATCTCACAAATCAGCATATAATAAACTAGCCAATTCGTTAAAAAAGGTTCTAGCCAAATATAAAACAAATACATTCGAACAAAAATTACAATCACTGTCTACTAAAGATGGTAGTCTTTGGAAAGAAACCAAGCGTATGCTAAAATATAAAACTACTTCGTGTCCACTAAAAAATGCTGACGATATATTAGCTATCACAGATGACGAAAAAAGCCATGGTATTTCAGTCCCATCTTTCTGAAACTTTTAAACCACACAATGACATTCTTAACCCACAACATATAGAAAATTTTAAAATATATCTAAACTCTCCACTGCCATATGCTTGCCCTATAAAATACTTTACAACAAAATGAAGTAAAAAATATGATAAATAAGTACTCCCGTAAGAAATCTCCTGGCTTCGATTTGATAACCGCTGAAGTCGATAGATATAAAAAAGGCTATAGTGCTCCTACCCTATATATACAACGCAATCATAAGACTGTCATATTTTCCACTAAGCTGAAAATTCTCACAAATAGTTATATTTGCCAAGCCCGAAAAACCACCAGATATCCCAACCTCGTATAGACCAATTAGTCTCTTGCCCTAACTTTCAAAAATTTGTGAAAGACTTATTCTTAAACGCTTATCTCCACATATACTCGCGATCAATAAATTCCCGGCTTCACAATTCGGCTTTAGAGCTAAACATAGTACAATAACATTAACCTCATAGAGTAGTTGATGCTATTAGCACATCACTCGAGAAAAAATGTTACTGCACGGCCGTTTTCTTAGGCATATCTCAAACCTTCGACCGAGTATGGCACGAAGGGCTACTGTATAACTTCAAAAATTCTTACCCACACCGCTCTTTCTTCTAATTGATTCTTACCTCACAGATCACCACTTTCAAATACGCTGCGGCTCTTCAACGTCAGATATCGCTCCAATTACCGCCGATGTACCCCAAGGAGCTATCCTATCTCCCATATTCTTTAATATATATATATATATATATATATACTTCTGATCAGCCCATAAATCCAAACACCAAAATTGCCGACTATGCAGATGATAAAGTAATTCTTTCTGTTCACAATGACCCAATTATAGCCTCTGCCAACTTACAATTTCATTTAAATTTACAATCGGAATGGTATGAAAAATGGCACGTAAAATTAAATCACAGTAAATCAGCTCATACAACCTTTATCCTTAGACACGGTCACTGTCCAAATGTCTCAGTCAAAAACATACCTATCCCACCCCTCAATGCTGTTAAATATCTAGGTTTAATTATTGACCAAAAATTAACCTGGTGCCAACATATAAAAGCTCAAAGATTGACCCTTAACGCTCGATCCAGATCACTTAAAATGTTATTATCCAAAAATAAATTTACTAGCTTAAAAACTAAATTACTAATTTATAAAACTCTTTTAAAATCTATATAGACCTATGTGTTACAACTCTGGGGATCGGCAAAAAAATCAAACTTAAACAAAATTCAAGTCTTCCAGAATATTATTTTAAGAAATATCACTCCTTTCTATGTTTCTAATTTATCCCTCCACCAAGATTTAGGTATCCAAACTGTTATAACTGAAGCGGAATTATTCTATAAACGGTTCTTTGCTAAACTAGAAAATCAACCCAACCCACTAATAAAAGAGATACATTACCTTCACACTTCCAGAAAATCCACAACGCAGACTCAAAAGGAAATGGTGTCGTGACCATTTAAATTGAAAATATCTCTCAACAATTTAAATATTCGCCAAGCTAAGTGTCACTAATGAGTGGTTTCTTAATCAAGTAATTCATGTTATGTATAAATGCTTATTGTACATTAATTTATATAGATTGTACTTTACTTGTAAAAAAAAAAAAATTATTAAAGAACAATTGTGTTTCAAAATGCATACAAAACTTATATCAATTCATTAAACAATAAAGGTAATTATTTCTTATAATTTAAATAATTTGTTTCATATGAACTGATTACAATGTATACTATTATTTATTTTTATCACACAGCAATGTTAGATGAGGATTTTCTTGGTTATGGTTATCATTGTTTATATAAACATATATTCACAATTAATCAAAATTCAAAATAATGTTTTTTTTTTTTTGTATTTAATGACACAAAGCACATTGATAAATGATAAAATATTCTAGTGCGATGGTTGTAATGGCATAAAAAAAATCCGGTTATGTATATATATATTATACACATATTACAAAAAAGAAATATGTGAATATAAATGTATAATATTTTTTAATTGATGTAGAATAATTGATGATGAACCTTATTGTATTAAACTTTTTAAACTTTTCGATTTGAAAATAATTGTTTTAACAATTGCCAAAAAAACAAAAAAAACTTAGATTATAATTTAAAATCTGTTTAAAAAAACTCAAAAAGAGTCAAATTAATTTTAAACTTTTTATAGAAAATGCTAATTTAAATATTTAGTGATAATTTCTCATATCTATGGTTTATCATTTTTAATTTATATTATATTTATAAAATTGATTTCATCGAAAACTGGTATTGAGTAAATATTCCTAGTTTGATGTAATTTTTTTCCACGAATATTTTGAAAATTTATAATATTTTACTCGAGAATTCTCTTTAAATATATACTAGGTCCCGTATTTCATCTGAAACCATCCTTAATTTTGAATATTGAAGTATTTTATTTTAATGCAACTAAAAGTGACAAAACACACCGCTCTGAATTTAAAATAATAGGTACGTTTTTAATATTCATTACAGTAAGCTGAAAATTAATTTCGTATTAATAATTACATCGTATTTTTCAATAATTACAATGAATAAAATATAATTTATTCAAATAAAAAAATGAAACCAGTACATTATAGAGTATCGTCTTTTAGGTATTTTAGTTATTTAGAACTATTAATGAATAAAGATCAGACTTATTAATGATTTGGTTTTTATATTAAAACAGATTATTAAGAAGTTAAATTCGAAGACAATGTTACTTTGGGATATTGTGTTCGAATTTTTGATTTAGGATATTTTTTTTTAACACTAATTTTATGAACTAACTTTTTATATTGATACAATTTAATATAGTATAATACTATAATATATTAAAATTGTATTTATTTTAAATAACCAATAATAATAATATTTAGATCTAAACTGTTGTATAAATAAGAAATAATAAGTAAAATAAAAAATCATTACAATATCGGTGCATTCTACATTATAATAAATACAATAATGAAAATTAGAAATCAAAATATAAAATTATTTCAATTCATAAATTATTTACTTTATTCAATTTCTCTAATACATATTACGGACAATACAATTAATATATAATAATGAATATTTATACTAATTTACACAGAATACAATTTAGTAATATATAAATTATAATAATATAATACAAATAAACAATTTAAGATTAATAATTTGTGAAGATAATTGACGTATATTAATTTTATAATTCTTATAATTTCTAAATTGATTAATATTAATATTTACTTCTTTAATTGTCATAACAGTGGTATTCAATGAACTTTTTAAACCAACATTTTTATAACAGCTTTCAATAGTTATATTAGTTTTTTATATCTATTATTAAAATTATGATTACATTTTGGAATAATATTTTTATGATTATATATAAATAATAACAGAGATTTTTAAAATAATTTATCAAAAATAAAAACGTTTAGCTCATTGTAGCTAAAATCAGTAATAATACAGTTTAGTAATTTTAATATAAATTTAAATATTGTATTGATAGTAACTTTTAATTTGCTTAAATGGACATCATAAGTATATTGCCAATTCTCAATACCATGAGAAATGAGTGATTGTACAAGTGAAATGTAAATTATTCTTAAATGTTTTTTATCAAGAATATGCCTTAAATTACGAAAGATATAAAAAAATTACGAATAAGATTTACTAAATAGCCTATATGTTTTTCCTCCATTTTAACTGTGAATCAATAAATAGCCCTAAATAATTTATATAACTAACATTTTTCAATGCATACAGATGAATAATTAAATTTATTAGAATTTAGACATTGTGACGAATGGTCGTAAATATTTAAATGGCATGAAGCTTATCAACTTGTTTAAAAACAAAATTCCATTTTAAAATTTAATAAAAAAAAAATCCTAAAATATTAACACATTAAACAACATAAAAACATAATTCCTTCCAATAAAAAATAAATGATTAATACTTTAAAAAAATATGTGCGTAAACACAATCTATTCAACAAATATATATAATTCTATATTTTATGTTATTTTATAATTTATACTACATTTACTACTTTGTGAACTTTGTAAAAATTATTTATATATTTAAGTATACAATTAAAATGTATATAACTTTACAAATTGTATTCATTATTGGTGCATACAATCTAATATCTATACATATTATATTATTTTAAATGAAACTGTTTTAGAACCTATGATTTTAAAATATGTTACCGACTTTGTTATTTGCAAAATATGCATAAACACTTCAAAGTTTTTATTTAAAATTTCCAGTAAGTAATCATAAGTACCTCTTACACACTAAAATTTAATTTATAACATGTTATTCACACTCGTTGCTATGGATTCATAAAATTAAAATTAAATTAATCAGTGTTCTGAATCATTAAAATAAATTCTAAACAATATATTATTAAAATAAAAACATACTTCAGACTCCCTAGAGTCTGGATCTAGATGCTAGTATACACTCTGATCTCTCTTGGTTGCGCCACTGTATGTTACACATACATAAATACATGTGTATTTATTTATTTTTAAATTATACAAGTACATAACAATTAATTTTGTTGAATACATATTTGATGTTAGTACAATTAATACAATTAAAATTTAATTGTTTGAAGTCGACACAAACAGTTTTTGAAGTTACTGGAAATTGTTTCACATATTTGATTCAATCTATTTTTGCTCCGGGCTTCGGTTAGTTAGGTACTCCTTATTATAAAAGTTTTCTTTTCGAATCTCAAACACGATTAACAATTTTTGTTAAATTCTTGCAAGCTAAATGTTATATCCTAATTATTATTATATACGTATATATTATAGTGTATAATACTATCATTTTATGCAAATGGTAAAGTTTATAAGTTCATATAACTAGGAAGAAAATACAATGAAATAATTTACGTGAAAAAAATTAAAATAAAAACAATTTTACTGCATAATTTAGTGTTACCTACGTTCCCTTTACACTCTTGTAATAAAAACTGTTTGTAACATGAAAAATAATAAATATTAAATTATAGTTTGATTGTTTTAATTCCAATCAAAATAAGTTTATTTCAAACTGGAATGTAATTGATAGGAATGCATATTATATCATTGAGATGTTATTATACTTATTTATTTCCATCCCATTACAAAATATTATATACTTTGGAAATAGCGATGACGCTCAGTGGATTGCTCCGTAATATTATTTTTATTTATTTATTTTTTTTTTTTGCAATGTTGACTCTAATAATTGTTGTTGAATACATGAAAACAATTGAACGTTTCAAACATTGACGCAACTGAAGTTAAGGAAAACGTGCACACTTTTGAAAAATAAATAAAATTATTACGCTACACATGACGTAACAACAGCATAAAGAAAAAACAAGTTTAAAATGCAAATAGAAATACATCATTATAAAACGATAATAATATCAATTAGTTCACGGAAAATCAAATGACATAGTTGTAAATATATAAAATTATTAAATATTTTACATTTTTCCGAATTAATAAAATACTTTTTAAAACATTATTTTATTTGTTATTTTTCATAAAATACCGCGGAAATGAATATTTAGATACCAACACCATATACTATTATTTCATTAATTTAAATCAACGTTTTATTTTTAAAATTGAAATTAACGTATTTGAGTTATTTGAAATAAGTTTTTTATTTTTTTTTTATATCGATAATCTTAAAGCTAGTCACAGTGGTTGAACTAGTAGCATACTGATTGAATTACTCAACATGGAAAAAATTGTGTTGTATATTCGGTTATACACAAGCCATGTTATATATGACTACGTCACAAAAAAAATGTTTTCATACGAGCTTTGAATATGCATGTTTAAGTATTAATTTCATTCTATATAAAATTGACTCCAATGATAAATAAAAAACTACAAAGCTGGTACAATATTTACATTTTTTTTTACTGGCTTAGCCATTTCTTTAAAATCTTTTTTTTCTCGGTCCATAATATACAATGCACGCCTATACTATAATTATACTATATTCCAATATTATATGATATAATAATAATAATAATAATACTATGATATATCAATATCTCAGTTAAAGACTATGTAAATAAATCACAAAACAAATGAATATGTATAAAGGTATGAATACTAAATAGCAATTTATTACATAAATAATTAATTTAAAAATATAATATAGATTTTTAAACCATATTAATATTGTTTAATCAAAACATTAAGTGTAATTCATAATATAATGATAAAAAGTTCATAAAGAAAGTATATATATATATATATAATATCTAAATATTTTATTTGTTTTCAATAAAAATAAGACAATTCAAAGAAAATACCTTGGTGTAACTTGTAAAGAAAACTTTTAGTATAAATAAAATTGCTGTATTAGAGATGGAATGTAGTAAGTATAATGAAATGAAGACCGGTAACATTATAAGCCAAATCTTCTTTTATATGAAAATAAACGTAATTTAAAAGTAATGAAAATTGAAGGTTCACAACGTAAATATATAAACAACAAAATATTTTGAAGTTTCTCAGAGTATTATTACACGGATAGATGAGTGATATGGGGTTTTTGTAGTCTATATTTATATCATTTTCAAAAAGTCCGTAGATTCTATTTTATGACTTACGAAGACATCAACTATAAAATATATAAGCTTGAGTCTTGAAAAAGTATTGAATTTCGAAGCAATTTCATTCAATATTCTTATGAGCGATTTCAGAACATTAATAACAAAATTAAAAAGTTCTTCGCATAGCACTTTTTATATTGCTGTAATAAATAATAATCCTAAAACTTAAAGTAGCTTATTCAATTTTTAATAACTAAAAAATTTAATCAACAAATTTAGGTATATTTATTCTTATTTTAACTTATTATTAATGTTTATTTCAATTAGTTGTGACTGTTCCTACATTTTTTAATAAAAAAAAACGCATCAAAAGTTCCTATCGTCTAAGAATAATATAGATATAAAAGTTATTCCTTTTTATTAACCTGATAGTTTTAATAACTATGATAAAATTTATTGCCGAAAAAAATTAGTATTATTAACTACAACCCATTTTTCAAAATTTGATACAAATATTTGAAAAAATAGTGACAATTTTACTATTATAAAATAAAAATACACATCTTTTTAACATAGAATTAGTTTGTTTTGGTAACTTGTAAAAAAAAAAGTAGCATTTTGGCTGTTTATCATCTATTTTTAGGAACAAATTATTAATAGTTCGCCTGTGTTTAAAATAAAGAGCCTTTGCATAGTAAGGTTCGATCATGTATATAAATATAATGACAATAATAGTTTAAAAAAAGTGTAATAAACCATAAACTTATAATGTATTGTTTGTACTGTTAGAGACCATAATGTGTCATACCTTTTTGAAGATAAACTAATATAAAAAAGAAAAAAATCTTTGAAGTAGTATATTTAATGAGAAATGGAATATATCTTCTATACTACCCTAAACTTGTATCCACCTATGACTGAAATATTGTCAGTTGAGTTTTTGTTTGGTCACCTACTTCTTGAACGTTTTCATCACCCAAGAACACTATACCTAAGTCATAGTTGTTATTATATTTTAGAAATTTCATATTTGTTTTTAAATGTGTTCAAATAGATTCAGAAAATATTAAATGGACATTTTGTAACTGCCTCGCAATGTTTAAGATTTTCGTAAATTATTATTTTTATTTTTTAACATTCACATATTTGATTATGTACCTGTTATCACATGATTGTTCACTCTAATCGTTTTAAGTGAAAACGTATTGAGATACCTACTTTTGAATCGTGTACAATGTACACAACTCATAATTATTAACAATTTTAAATACAGCGATTATAACCGTTTTACATACATAATAAATTATAGCTTATGATTATATATTAACTGGTAGTTAAAAATATTCAACAATTATTTTCACCATACACTGCAAAACGACACAATGGGGTCCAAAGGACTTGCGGTAAATACATAAACTGTGGTATATATCATTATATACGCATTACGCTTTGCTATACATTTTACAATAGTGTGGAACAATGCCAATGTCGTTTCGGATTTTATTTTATTTTTACTTCCCATTTTAAATCTTTGTTTTCTAAGATCTTAAGCTTTTGAAAGTTTCAGCAAACTCCTACGTATCACGGCATAACCTCGGTAAAAACTGGTATCGTGCGTTTGATAATCGTACGGACATCGATTGAGGGTTATTTGAACACCTTCGAATCGTTTTTATAAATCTTCCATAGTGGTCTAAGAATTAACAAAGGTCACTCGAGACAATTTTTAAATTTACAAAATTTAAATTTTTTCCATAAAAATAATTTTTGCTTCTTAAGGAATGAATACATTTTTCCAAAAGAAATAATTTTACTAACTATATGTCTTTACTGTCATCGTTTCTTGACGTTTTTATACGCTATAATAAAATAAACTACAGAAATTTTAAATTAAAATAGGTTTATACACGATAATACGATAATAAATAGACAAGTGCTTACTATTAAATAATTTATAATTATGTTTGTGGCAAACTGGCAACATTTGATACGATACACTTTATGCTACCACCATAGTGTTTTCTGGTCATTTTTCTAAATTATTTAATTATCGTGCATCCTCCAAAAACGTAGTGTTATATTATATTATCATTGTCTAAACGTTCTCTTTGTTAAAACTAATAATCTATAGAAAAATACGCTCAAATTAATATTTATTTTTTTTTTTTTTATAATGGAAAATTGGAAATAATCCTCTTATAGTGTACAACTTTTTTATTCAACGCAATTATGATTTCTTCACTCGAAACACCTGGCTACTTATTCACTTTCATCTATTGTTTACATATTTTGCTATATAATATATAACAAATAAAATATATATTTAGTACGTATTAAATACAATACAAACTGTACCATTAAACTGTAATCTTTAAGCGTTAGTATAGAGCTTAAGCCTAAAAATAAATTGTGTGTTACTCACACACAGCCTTAGCTGCGTATTATTATCGCTGTATTAATATATATTTTCCACAAAATGCTTAACAAAATAAATTAATTTTGAAAACGGTACATTTTAAATAAATAATTGTTATACTAATGATATAATGACATAATGAAACTCATAATTACTGTTCTTGATGAATAATGGGATTTTATTCTGCTTCTAGTTTAATACCATCTAAGGGTGACTCGAGGCAGTCAAAAATATAAAATAACACGTTATTATAGAATATAATATTTAATTTTAATTTATTTTCAATTCTAAATAAGACATAATATTTTATATAATTTAATACATTAAAGTGTGAAATTTCCTAACTATACATTGTATTTCTGAAATATCAATTAAATAATATTTCTGTTTGTGAAGAGAAGTTTATACTACTCTCAAACGTCAAAAGCAACTAAAGTATTAATGTTTAGTGTTTTTTATTATTATTATTATTATTATTATTATTATTATTATTACTATACAACGATAATAGTGTAATTACAACAAAATACATTTTACATATTTTACTATTGCATAACTATTCAACGTCGTTATTCAATGGTCATCACATTAATCATGAACACATATACAAATTAAAATGTTAAGTTTATTGATTGTATATACGTTAACAATCATTCAATTTTTTACATGCAATTGAGTTTACGCAGTACAAAGGAATTTAATATTAGAAGGAAATAAACGGTAAAAAAGATAAAATTACATAAGTACTATTACTTTATTATTTTATATGTTTTATATTATAATATATTGTTACTCGTATTACTGTACTTAATATTCTTCAAAACTTTAAGTTATTCAATTTAACTGGTCGCTACTTAATGTAATATATAATGTATTATGTTTAGTATTATACTCAGCTAGAACAAAAAATTATTGTAGATCAATGTATTATTATTTAGGTATTTCTTTTTTTTTTTTTTACTCGTCTGAATTAATTTTTCAATTTAGCAATCTAAAATATAATACTTAATCATTGTTCATGCTCAGTGGGTCGTAATTAAAATTAAAAGACATCAAATCGTGATGGTATTTTGTTTTGATTTTTTTTTTTCTTATACATTCTACAGTACCTTTATTAAGTAATAAATTAATAAATAAAATGTTTTCAATTAAAAAATAATTAATAATATTAATAAAACTTTTTTAATTTATTATTATCGATACTTATTTCATCTTAGTAGTTATTACTTATTTCTATTTTTATTATCGATATAATTTATATATACCTACCTATATTTTGAACTGGTTTAATTTCTGTAATATTAAGAATTATTTTCATGACATTTTCAAAGATAAAAATAGATCAAATAATATAAATAAAATTAAAGTGACGTTTTTTTATCGATTTTACAATTAATTTATAGTCAAATTTGTAAACATAATCTATTGTTATCTCAAACTGAAATCTGTCAAAATTAATACGTTTTGTATAACCTGCAGTTTTACATTAAAAACAGATACACAGCACTTTATATGTGTATGTACATTGTAATATGCCCCATTTCATAAAAAGACATTTAAATAGTCACGTATTAAAATTGTATTGTATCTTTTCTTTAAATTTTAACGATTTTAAGTATTGTTTTTTGGATTTTTTGATATTAGATTATGCATATCTGATAGTAAGTCGAGCATATGACAATTTAGTTTTTCTTCGCTTTTAGTGGTGCGAACTTCTTCTACTTCACATTGTTCCTCAGGTTGCGTTGGTTGAAACGAATAATAATTCCTTTTAAATTTAATAGCAATTGAATGTTTATTTTTGAGTTCCGCTCTAATCATATCCCATTCACCTTCATCACTGTGCTCGTTATCATCGGTACATTTAAGATCTGATACGTTTGGACATATATGACAATCGTTTATTGTATTGATAAACTGATTATTTATGTCTATATCCAAAGGCAAATGAGCGACAGGGTTCAATCCTTCTGGAATAATACTGATGAGAATATCCATAGTGGCTATATGTTTATCCGCATCATCATTGAATCGTATAATGGTTTTCACCTTAAATAATATAAATAACGTATTTATTTATAACTTTAAATACCTAACTATATCAGTGATTTAGCTAATTTATACCTAGTATTTTACCGTCAAAAATTAATAAATCCCTATGATAAATTTGATTCGACTAACCTGTGTCGGTATATCATCTGGAGTAGGGTCTTTGCAAAACATATCACGGAAAATGTTAGTCACATCGACAGCAGCTTCTGATAGTTTTTTGTCTGGATCAGTTTGATGTAGATTTACGTACACGATGAACTGTTTATATAATTCAGATTTAGTGTTACGATTAATTCCAAATGTAAACAATCTCCCGGTATACAAAAACATTGGATTCGAAGAAGGAATAACTGGTTCAAATATTTTCTGTTCCTTGTAATTCAAAAACTTAACATTCGCTGTTATTTTTCCGCCAATAGAAACATTATCTTGAAATTTTAATTTTTGTACATTAAATGATAAGCCTAACATTTTCGTTTCATTCATAATAATGAATTTGTAAAAATTATTAAATCAAAAGTTAAAATATGACGATAATGTGTAACTATTTTAAAAGTAAATGAATTTAAATATTAGTTGTAATTAACATAAAATAAAATAAATATTTGTACAAAGTATGTTGTCTAGGTGAATCAAACAAACTATATATGGACATTTAAAAATAGATTTTAGATTTTTCTTACAACTAATTTTTTAAAAATCGTGTTTAACGTAAAGTTTAACTTACAATCATATTTATTTCTGCACCATTGTAGGGGAATGGACATTTTTATGATTTTAAAAATAAAAAAAAATATTATGTAAAATATTACAAACAATACAGTTAACCATTTAAAAGGATAAACGTACTATAATATATCATATAAAATAATACAAAAATACTGTATTATTAGGCTATGCACAATGAATTGTAAATTAAATAGTGTTATCTGTTAATAAAGGGATGGAAAAGGTAATATATTATTTGTAATTTACAATTTACACCATAGATGTGTACTCGTATGAGTATTAGTACATATATTGATAAGTAATAATAACTATAAACATAAGTAATTTATGAATCTACTTTTGTATAGAATTACTAAAAGACTGATAATACAGTGTGGTTTGTGTCATGGATGTTTTAATTTATTATTGATAAACATACATATTTATACTTTATTTAAAATATTTTTAAATTGTTTTTATAAAAACAAATAAATATTTAGTTAATAAATTTGTTTCTAATCAGTTTTGATTAATAATAGATAAGTAATTATTAAAATAAATACAATTTTTTTATAATATGATATTTTTTGTGTATTTTTTGTGCTGTTAATTCTTATTTTTTCGATACTGTCTAATAATATCTACCTAGTTATAATTATATATTATTTTTTTAACGCATCTCAATACAATTTTAAAGTACAATTTGAACTTAAAATGAGTGAGTATACAAAAAGTTAAATTATAATAATATAGCTAATTATAGCATATAGGTGTATCGAACACAATTTTAGGTAGATAACTGAGAAAAAAGTGATAAAAAATAGTTTTTGTTTTGAAATTTACAATAATATTGTTATTTTATTAATAACTTATAAATTAAAACGACCAAAGACGTGATTTAACCATGCGACTGACTTAATTTTCAAAACAAAGTCTCTACAGTTTTTTGTGTAAATCGAATTTTTCACAAAACCGTTTAGCAGGCGATGTTGTTAAAAATGTCTTTTGAAATACGGTAAAAAACTAGACCCACTCCAATTGGTATAAATACCCTTCCAACTTTGTTTGTATATACTTTTTTTTATTATTTCAGACTGGTGCCACGGAGTACTCCTTAAAATATTATATAGATTCGGACACTTCCAGGAATGACCTTTTCTGCGCAGGTGTCGACAAAACCACACGGGGACTAATGTCGGTCATTCGATACGCTGAAGCAGCACACCGTCGTTATATCACAAATTCTATACCATTACTAATGGTCAACCGCCCAGCCGTTACTCAAGCTCGCAATCCACGGCTATAATACAACACATTTTTTTGTATTTTTATCTTTATTAATATTTAACATTTGACTCCAGTATACGGACTTTCTCTGCCTTTTTATAAAAAATTATCTACAGTTAAAATATTCAATTTTTATTCGTTCAATGCAAGATTTTTCAAAAGCATTTTTTGGTTTATTAACCAAAAACTCTAATATAAAAATATATATTTTTCGTATAGATATTTGAAATTAAAATTTAGAAAAAATTAGATATTTAAACAAATCATAACAATTTTAATTGTTTTGTTGTAATTCAAAAATATTATTAATTGGAATTTGAAACTTTTGAGTATATTATTATATTTTATACGTTTAATGATATTTTTAAAACATTCTTATTAATTTTAAGTTATTTTCTATTATATTTGTAGAGAATAGATTTATGATAAGCCGATAATAGTTAATAATAATAATAATATAATAATAATACCTATAATTATAAATAATTAAATAATATAGTTATAAATATGTTCGATTATGTTAATTAAATTAATTTATAATAAAATAAATGAAATATTTTTGGTCCATTGAAACATATAAACTAAACGATCGCAGTGAGATGAACAAAAAATATGATGTTACATTAAGTTAATAAAATATGCATTATAGTTAACAAAATATATTTAAACAAATATTATATTATAAATTTTATTTTTGGAAATTTAAAGAAAAAAATATTTCTTAAATATTTTTTTTATTTATTAACGTATGTTATAAAATCATGAAAATTGAAAATCAAAGTATAAAATGTACAGTATATAGTATTGTTGAACAATAATGATATAGTAAAAAAAAAAAAATGATTTCATTCTCTATTTTCCACTATCGCGTTAATATTGTATTCTCACATGTCTCTAATGATTCACATAATGCGTCTACTGAGTACAGAGTATAGTTATTATTTTTAATATTGCATATTATTCTAAATAAAAACGTACCACTTGTTGATGGCCAAATGTCCAATTTGTATTAATACGATGAGAAGTAAATATTTCACTATCTTTAGGTCATTTTTAGTTACTTATTATCTACAGCCACTCTTGTCTCCGGGGACCCTTAATTAAAAATATAATATTTTATAAATTAATGAATAATATTATATATGATATGTATGAACTTGACATAAAATAATTATAGAGCGTATGCCAACGACATATATTTTTTGCCTTTTGGCTCAATGTATGAAATTCAATTATATTATTTGAATATTATAACAACAAAATAACTCCTTAAGACAATTACTATGACTCTCAAATAAACTATATAAGGATCAATACGTTATCTACTCGTATATATATTGTTATTTTTCAAGTTTTAAAATATGATTTAAAAAAACTCATTAATTTTGGTGGTATATGTATATATTTTTTAACAAAACATTATTGGTATTGGTTAAGGTTTATGCATTAAATAACAATAAAAATATTTTTTAAAAACATTGATTTTATACCAATATAAAATACAATTATAATTTATTTTTGTTTTCATGTCCGAGTATTTATAGTATTTATTTCCTTGATGTATGTACATAATTACTCGTTATCAAGTGTATTTCGATAGATATAGCAATTCAAATACCTTTTTTTATGGACGGATTCGTATCTCCATTTAAACATGAAAATGACGGCCTGGGGAAATTCGATCTCAAACGGCCTTCGGTGTAATAACTGATCATCTATATATTTATATATATATAAAAATAGATAGATAGATAGATAGATAGATAGACATAATATATTACTTGTATAGTTGTACAGTATACTATACTGGGTGATCCATTTTAAAGAAGTTGATCTACGATCAAATTGATTCAATAAAAAAATGGTCAAAAATGAATTTTTTACTACTCATATACAGAGCTGGTTACAGCTAAACGCTAAACATTATCTCGTTATATCAACGTTATTGTTAAAAAATATTATACAATAGTGTGTAATTGTTTCGTATATGACAGTAACGATCGAATACAATATAATCTGTATAACGTACAGCTATTTTAAACACTGAATAATATATATATATATATATATATATCTAATTATATAAATGTGAAATGAACATTTTTGTACAGAATACGGTCTAGGACTACTTATCAGATCTTCTTGATATTTTTTTTTAAACGAAAGAGAATATATCACGGAGAAGGTTTCTGTTGTAATAGCATTTGTCTAAGTTAATAAACAATTTAATCATCTATTTTTTTAATTAAGAAAACATGTATTGTATTGTATTATATTGTACGTTTTTTGTACGGGAAACGAAGTGCACAAATAGTAGAGCTATAGTATTATATATATATATATATATATATTTATTACAGTTTCAGAAAATCAAATCAGTACTACTATCATTAACAACTAAATCAAAATCAAAGACAAACGTACATTAGCGTGTTACCTTTTTCTTAAAAAAATAAAAATATGATTTTTGGACGTAACGTAATAAAAAATTACAATATGACTTCAAACATTCTCTACGTTTGTATAGGTATCCCAGTATACGAAACACCCCGTGCAGCATACTATTTTAAATCGGTGTCGGTCCGCAGGGAATTTCACCGGTTTTCCGGTGGCCAGTCCACCGCCACTATCGCCGTAAAATACACGTGCCTCAACCTTTTATAGTACCTACCGTAATATTAAAACACACACACACACACACACACACACACTCACACACACTTATATTTATATATATATTCTACACACGCGATATAATAATATCATTAACGGACATCAAATTCAACGCAAAAACACGTCGTACTTACTGGTAGGTTTCCTTGAACAATTTAATGGCACTGTGCTCTAGAGGTTTACAGGAGGGCAACAAATATACACCTCTTCTAGCTGTATATTATGTATAATGCATAGCGATAGGGGGTGGTGTGGGGATAGCGATCTGCTCGCGTCGCACTTACATATAAATTATATGGGGGTTTAAATATCTCGTGTGCGCATAAATAAATATTACTAATCAATATATGTAGTAATAATAATAAGACAGATGAAATATATAAAGATACTGTTACACGCCCGTCAGATACACCTCTGAGACACAATAAAAAATATACATATGTTACCACCCCGATCTGAATTTTGCACGTTTTTGTAACACGAATATTTTGTACTCGATTGTAATTCCTACTACACCTAACCCGTTTTATGGTAATCAAATCCTCTTCGACCCTTAACTTTCCCGGAAAATGGATAGGTATAGCAGGAATCACAATAAACTGATCAGAAATTCACAAGAATTGAACACTAAATATTCACGGAACAAAAATTTCAATATTTACTCGAGTATTGCCTCCTAGGTAGGGTTACAATGAAAAATGTACGTTCGACGTGTTTTATTTTTATTTTATTATTATTAAAAAACAAATAGCATTTACAATATGATACACAAAAAAAAAAAAAAATACAAAAAGAAAATGGGTTAAAAAAACAATTATAATATAATTAGAGATAACAAGTAGGGAGGCTATTCAGTAATAGGGCCCTTTGACGTATTTTAAACAACATTATGTCAAAAAACTATTGTACTTTTCCCATAGTGTAACTAGATATTATTGATTTTAAATCAAGAAGGTATGTGATTTTCATTCTTTAAAAAGAACTTTTTAAATATTAATTTATAATAATTGTATAATATATTATGTTAGATATTGAATATGAACACTGATATTTTACAAAGGACATCATTTTTACAATTTCCTAATGGTTTCCGAGAAATCGAGAGAACTGCAACAAATCAATCGACAACGAATAATAAATTGAACTCTACACCCATCGTCTATTATTAATATGATCTCAACCATTATTGGATCTGTTTGCAGAATGAATTTAGAAAAAATACCATTGGTTTATCTTCGTTTTGAAATTATTCATGACGTCACCACTGAAGCGCCTCACAGCCGTCTGTACTTAAGTTGTATTTTTATTCGTCCATGTACAACCAGAAATAACAAGTACGAGAATTTAACGGTAGAACGACCGTTCGTGATGTCGACGGATAACGCAATAAATAATTTTAGATAGGTACATAAATATTATTATACAATCGTTACCATCGTCGATCGTATTCGACATTTCATCCAAGGCAGCGACGTTATTTCGCTATTTCGTATCCGCACGAATGATATTGAGAAAAAAAAAAACAATTTTAGCGTGTGACTTATATGCGCGCGTGGTTAAGCGATTTCCCAAATTCTTGCATTGTCTCATGTCAACCCCCCTCCCCCCTCCACGATATGACCTGATCGATAAACCCGTACATTTTCCGGTATATATATATATATTAGAATTGGCTGCATATGGTAAGAATAACCTAGAAAGAATACCCGCAGAACAGATAATCAATAAAAATAACCTGATATCTATAGTTTTAACATCATAAATCACAATTTTAATGTTTTGACCATATTTGTAAATACCCGTCGCTTGTAATAAAAAAAGTGTTGTGATAAAGTCTTATGTTCAAATGATTCAACGAATGTATTACGCAAGGTAAGGGAATATTAATATATATATATATATGTGTGTGTATGTATAATAAACTATTGCTATGTTATAATAACTGTTCAATGTATGTACATATAACATAAGGTATTTTAATTTTATATGTTTTATGATTCATAAGTTATGTATATAATATTATATGAACATTTTTATAACATAAAATGAACAATAAGTTTTGCTAAATGCCTAGTAATTTTGACTGCAAATTATCTGATAAAAAAGTCAATAGTATATTATTAAAAGTTAACAATTTTAATTTAGGCGTGGATAATATTTACATAGTCATTTTTTCCTTTGATATGTTTTCTTGGGATGTATTTTGAGTTAATACCGTAGATTTTAATTGACAATCATTCAATTAACTTCATTATAATTGGTTATCGATAAATATTTTATGCGATTGAAAACCGAAGGGGTTTCCCGGGAATTTTGAGCAACATCTCTTCTCTTCATACATTCAAAAACAATAAAATAATATTACAAATTTAATTGATGAAACTTCGATATAAAAAAAAAAAAAATGATACAATTCCAAGATAAAAGGTAATATACAGAATAAAAATAACATTTACATTGGTGTTAATTTCAAGTTGTCTAGTATAACTTGATTAGTTGTTTATAGTTTTATACACAAAGGTTTTTGCAAAACCGAATATTAAAATATTATTTACGATCTGTTACAATTTGAATTATGTAGTGCAAGACGCAGTGTGTAGCATATATATTATAGAGATAAATGGTAAAAAATGTTTATCATAAAATAAAGCAAACAAAATGGATATCATTGCAACAGCGCCGTTCGTGCCAACTTGAGTTAAAAATTTAAAATAATTTAGACGCGGATAACACACAATGTGATGATAGTTTAAATTTAAAATCATAAGCGCACATTTTTATAGTATTTTTGATAACCTACGTGATACGAATCAAAAACTACGTACAGGCAAACCTACGCGTTTTATATTATGACCTCTATACATATTATTTAAAAACAAACACATCTAAATATTCTCCCGGTTGACACCCTGCCCGTTATAATAATACTGATCAACATCACCAGACCAACGGCGGAGTAGTTTTCGGAAGAAAACTGTAAATCATCATAATAGTTATACACCTCAATACCTGTATGTTCTATTTTCGGTAAACTCTGTGGTTGTCTTCCACAAGACTGTCATGCACACTAATTGACGAGTTGATACTTAGTGAGAGTGGCTGAAAGTCATGTGCGGTTGTGTGGATATAAGCCAATACCAAAAAGTGAGATATTTATACTTTATTCTTTAATAAACTAAAAGCGAATACAAAACTATGTCAACGTTTCTCGATTTGATTTTTATTTATATTATTGCTGATGATGATGATCGTTTGGGCCACGTTATAAAATATTTTTGTATTTGAACCGTCGACGAAAAGTATAAAAAATGTTTAACTACCGTAATGATAAGTTTTATTACGACGGTATATAAGATATGTATGTACCTAGCAATTTGATATTTTTGTCGCCCCATTAATACCGGGTAGTGGAGACTAATACAATATTTATAATATACTGTGGGCTTACTTATTACGTAGGTAGATTACATAATATTATATTTCAAAAATGTATTAATTTCATAGCAACAAAATTAATTTAACGGTGATTTATTTATAAGAAATATTAGTTAGATTTTATTTATTTAATACTTTAATTAGTATTTTTTTATCGTTACATAAATGATTAATTTTTGTATTTACATTGAAAATTGATATCTTAGATTCTAAACAACTATAATTAGTCTATCTTTAAAAAGATGTATGTTTTTTTACATGCTCTCAACTTTTCACGGAAAAGAAAAAAAGTTTCTACAAAAGTTTTAAATTGGCTACTTTATAGATTGGAAATAGGACACAGATGTTACTTATTAGAGTTGTAACTTATAACGTTTAGAATTTCCCAATGGTCACTGATAAATTTTTTGAAAAAACGTATTATAGATATTTACGATAAATTGATTTTAACCAAAATGTACTTTGTAGTTTATAAAATATTTTCTATAATTTTAAAGACGTGAAACTTATTAGTTAATTATGTTTTAAGGCATAAGACAAAATTTTATTAAAAATCGATTTACATAAATCCTTAAAATTCAAAGATTAAATTATGTTGTAGGTACTGATATTTAATAAAAATATTCTAATTTTTGAGATTTCATTAGGTAATAAGTATATATTTATATTTTTTAATCAAAAATGTTATTATAAGTTTTAAAAATTCAAAATTCAGTACAAGATTAATACTATACGTCACACTATACATACATATTAGTTTAATATAATGGAAATGATGATCAATATTTTTTTTTTTTGGTAAGTATTAAACATTTAACATACATTTTTTAATATATCTTCCTAAATATGGAATATAGTAAAATAATTATTGTTTTATTTTATAATTTAAAAACATAGTAGTCGCCTCAACTGCCATGGTTATAAAACCAATTTCATGAAGTACCTACTTCCTAATAAAAAACACCGTCAACAAAAATAATTGATCAAGGAACCTAATATATTGTACACTCGTGGTTATTTATTTTTAATAATTACTTTACTACAAGACAAATATATTTGTTATGTTATGACTGACTGAATTATGGCTCTTGTTCAGTTTTAGGTTAAGCACAAAGAAAGTCATATTTACTGATTATTTTTATTTTTATAGCAACTCGAGTGAGTACCGTTTTGGTATATCAATATTAAACTGAATATGATTTCATTGATTTTACTGTACCAATTTTATAATTTCGTTTTACCTATATTACCTTTGTTGTCTATTAGTCTTATGCTCGACTACGTTTAGAATAACTTATAATACATATGGCATGTCCGTTGCAATGGCTATTCATTTCTATAAAATCATACATGAAATAATAATTATACAAATGTATTTGGCTTAGACTTCTTCGGAAATTAATATAAGCAAAACTGTATTGTTTTGTGGACTTATAGTTAATTAAATCTTTAATACCACCATTTCTAACATCCATAAAATGTGAATCAATATAATTCATGAATTAAATAGCTTAGGGGCCTTTAAGAATATTATATTAATTATATTTCGAAATTTAGGTAGATAGCGTTATAGAAAATACCTACACCATATCTGTAAGTCGAAAAATGGTAGTACATAATTATAATAACTAGGGCCCAAAATATCATACATTTACATATTTTTACTGAGTACATCAAAAAGTTGCTGGATGGGATAAAAATTCGAATCACGATCTAATGAATTCAAAAATAAAATTTTAGTGTGCATTTTTCGCATATTTTGAGGTTTTTTAAAAAGATATTCATATTTTAAAATAAAATTTCATTTTACTACATTTTATTGCATTTTATTGTGTGTGTATGTGTTTGTATGTGTGTGTGTGTATTTTTTTATTAATATTTCATTAAAATGTCGGATCTTGAGTATATTTCAAAATATTTTTTTAAAAATATGTTCTTAAAGACGTTGCTAATATAAAATAAAAACCTGATTAAATTAATCAGTATTTATTACTAAAAAATTACAGCTGATAATCGCCATTTATTTATATTTGAAAACCTGTCAAAATCTCTAGTTATAAATTTATTTTAATTATTGAAGTAAATAAAACATAATATTTTATAATATTAAAATTGTTTATATTTTTCCCCATCTTTTAATTATTATTTTAATAAAAACAAAAAAAAAACTAAACGTAAAAAAATAAAATGCATATTTACCACATATTTTAATGATTTTACAAGCATATAACTGCGTGCATATTTTGATAATTTTTAGTGCATGAACATCCGGGTCCTAATAATAACTATTGTAGATAAGCATGATAAAATAATTATAATTTATAAGAATAACAAACACTAATTGCCTAAAGCTTGTTTAGCTTAGTACTGCAAAAAACACACTAAAAAATATATATATTTGTATTATTTGAACCGAATTTTTAACACTCAATTAATCAGTCAAATCAAAAATTCAACTTACAGTAAAAACCACGTCCGATTAAATGTTGAAGCGTAGCTTTAAGTTTAAAAATATAGCTTTTAAATATAATTATGACAATTCTGAGTGTAAAAATATTTGTTTCTTAAAGTCCATTTGAAATTATTTTTCTTATTTATTTGGTCTATGAGGACGTCCAAAAAAGCGATGGAAAGATGGAATAAAGCAGGACTTAGAAAAACTAGGGATACCAAGTTGGGAAAAAAAAGTACAAAATCGAGAAGAATGGAAGGAAATGTCGATGGCGGCAAACACTCTTGAAGAGTTGTGATGTCAGGAAGAAGAAAAAGAGATTTGGTCCAACATTTTTTTTAATCTATTTAATATTTATATTATGCAATTTTGAAACAACGTTTAAACACTTGTTAAAAATTAAAAACCAAATCATTTTTACAGTTGTACATTTGTTATTAATGATAACGCAGTTACTTCATTATTGATTTTGATAAAAATAATTATTTTTTAGGTAGTAGTTAAAGTTTAGTCAAAATGAATCCAAGCAAGCTATAATAGTTTCTGATCAAAATGAAATAAATAATTTAATTATACCTTAATTCTGTTACGATAAGAATCAATTTTCATAAATGAAGTAAAACCAACATACAGATATGCAATATAGATAAGTATTATTATTATATTATTGATTATGTATATAGTCAAATAATACTATCATATTTGTGAAAAACGGAATTCTTCTTTTTATTGAAATGAAATCGCTTAAATATTCTACTATCATCGCGTTCGTGTTATGTATTTATTGTGTTATTAATGAATACCTTATAAAACACTACTGTGGAATTTAATACGAATTTTATGTGGCAGTATAACATGCTAGTAAGTTAATGGTACTTGTATATTACCAATTTTAGATTTACATATTTTTAAAATAATAAGAAATTCAGAAAATAATTTTTGTTTTTAAAATGTATTTGCCTTTGATTAAAATATCACTATAAAATTACATTAATTATTTGTATAAATAATAATGATCTTAAAGGCTCATAATTTCAAACAATAAACTAACAATTATATTATATCATAGTTAATTTGTATAATTATTTATTTATCTATTTTATTATTTTAATAACATTCACTCCAGCCAAATAATTATTTTCTATAAATTCCATTTATATATTAAGGTATATTGTATACCTACTTAGTGGCAGATATACAAATCGTTCCAAATGAACTACACTAATAGTATATGGATGTAGTCTACATCATAGCTTGTATATATCGCCGTTCACTTATCGGATTATAAACTACCTAATATTAATTATGATATTTGTGATTCTTCGCAAGACATGCACACTTGTAACGGTATTTATTATTTAGACGTATAGTTGGGATATTTCTTGTTGACAAATCGCATAATTTTAAGAAATAAATTTGTGTAAGTCAACAACACTCGTATACACTCTTGTGATACCAAGCTAAGTTATCCTACAATTTCTGTACAAGTATAATATTGATAAACTCTGTAATTTACAGTATAAAGAGGACTAAAGTAGGTTCACTCCCTTTATAAATTTCATGGACGTCAAAAACAGGAACTACTTATAAATAAGATTTGCTATGCAATTCATTTACTAAGTAGAACGGAATTAACATCAACACCTCATCATCTAGGTAAGTATCCAATACGTTTTACATAACTTTTACTCGCTCACAAATTTTATCTTCCTTTATTTTACATATTTATATTGTATATTATACATTTTTACTCTTCTAAACGCTATCTACTGTGAACATTTTTTTATATTTAAATTATAAATGAAATTTCTCATGGTTTTTCATAGAAACGGTTGAACTTTTATAAATGTTGAAATGGCTAAAGTTTTAACGAGAGAGAGTTTTTCACTTTCTTTCGAAATAAAATACATTTAAAGAGCCAAACCGTATAAATATAGTAAAATGAGGGAAACAAGGTGAAAATAACAAACAAAAACCCGTCACTAAAAAAAAAATACCACAATTTTATGTAAAGAATCAGAAATTGTGTAACGTAAAGTTTGACTTAAAAAAAAAAAAAAACAATTATTTTTGATTTCGATGCGTTGGAATTCATGAACTGCAAGCTCGTGACTATCGTGACATTTTACAGTGTCTCAATACAACATTGTAATAGTCATGGGACCATGCCTATACAATAATAATTATGCGTACACTACCTACGTTGCGCCGCTCTGCCAAGTGTATTCAACGATCAATTAACACTCGTCAGAATCTCATGAGAATTTTCGAGTTTCATCAACGGATGTACTCCACCTACTGATATAATCACAACTCACACTTACTCTTCAAACGTTTTTGGATTTTACAAATTATTCTGCTCACCGCTGTAACTTCAGATACGGTTTATCCCGCCGAATCGATGAATCAAAATGTTATTACGTCACAGAACAAATTTTGAAATATCATTGACCATATGATTTGTCTATATACACTTTATTGCTTTAAACCAGTGGATATGTTTTAACGAGTTGTTGTGCTTATGCAGGCTTACGTATATTTAATTTACCAATGGCGTCTTCAGTGCAGCACTAAATATAACTCATTGATCATTCTAATCCAATGTTTAAATGAGTCGAAACAATATTTGTCTTTATACCTAGGCGTCCTAGACCCTATATTTAATTTAATAATTTAAATCACTATTATTAACTCATAATGAGTAATTACCATTAGTAAATTAAGTTTAATAAACCAAACCTGTAGGTTGTAGGTTTGATGTCAAGTCAGTCAAATAAACTGTCGAACTATTAAATAATTATACACGTTCTATAATTGAAACCTAATGTGGAAATTAAAAATTGTATACACCAAATAATTATTTATTCTTGTAATAACAATTTAAACTTTAATACAGTCGTCACTCGATAATTCGAAATTCGGGGGAACGAGCTAAAAATTCGATTTATCGAATTATACACATTTTCCCATGCTTTGTGTACCACTTTCATAGTAGTGAGTATTTACATTTTACATGGTCGATGTAGGCCAAAACTTTTCGAATAATTTCCTTCCAATACATTATCTTACAATTTTTATTATTGCCTGGTCTGGCTGGTCTAGTGGTGGTATAGAGTTGAAGTTGTGTTTGGAGGTAAAAATTAATTTTTATATTTTTAAGATGATGAATAAATGGTGGACGGTATAGTTGCCAACGAATATCAAAATTTAACGTCTCACGCCGAAAGAAATTTCAAATTATCGTCAAGGCCGAAATACATACATTTTCTTCTAATTATAGATGAGGTTTTCAGAGGACCAAATGTTAATTTCGATGTGTGGAGTTTTTCGAATTATCGAGTGAATATTGTAATTAAATTAAATTTAAAAATCAATAAACATATAGCTTATGTGTGAACATAAAAATTATAATGACATAATTTGTTAATAATAATACTAGAATTAAAGTGACTTTACATAATCGCACTACACTGTGATAACGTAGACCAACAGTTCCAAAACTTTTACGACCACAGCACCCTTAAAAAATAGTTTACGTCTCGTGGAACCCCATTTTTTGTATAATATAAAATAATAATTTTTAATAATATAAATAATCAAAATATAATATAAAATAATTTTCTCAGTAATCGCATACATCTGGCGGAACCCTTGAAATTGTCCCGTGGAACACTTTGGGAAACGCTGACGTAGACTATGATTTCTGGAAAAATATCATTATGAAATATATATTTTTTTTTTATTATAATGAAGTGATTTGAGTGCTGCTTGCATTGGTGAACTAAATGATAATTCATCATTATGGAGTTATCACTGCGAAGTATCAAGTCACTTTTAGAGCTTATGACTTGTTCGATTATCAAATTTGTTATAATTTGTTTTTTTAATGTCGTATCTAGTTATTTATGTTCTATTACAAGTTGTAATTCATTTATCCTACCAAAAGCTAATCTCGGGGGGGGGGGGGGTAAATTAAAAAAATTGTTCTAGAGCGCATCCACCTAGAGCCCATGTCATTGCTTCTAGTCGATCATAATTTAGCGGTAACGGCAGTCTTGTAAAGTATTCGAATATAAGTATTTAAATAAATTTTGAATTATTTTTATGTTATTCTAAATATAATATTTTTAAAGTATTTTTAACAACATTTAAACATCATAAAATCTGTTTTATTAATTATTTTTCACAAAAATTTAACAAAAATATTTAAAATTAAAAAATGACACATCCTATTTTATAAAAATCTGTATTGTAATATTTGAAAGAAAATAAAAATCTAATTATTTTATCAATATTAGTTTAAATTTAAGTGAATGAAATATTTGAACATATATTTACCTTTAAATATGTTATCAGAAATGTTAATATAGTATTTGTGAAATTGCTACATTTTTGGTAAGCAATAACATAAAAAGTACCTATAATGTCACACAATATACATATATATTATATAGTATAACATTTGAAAAAATACTTGTATTTGTGAGTACTCGCAAAATACATTTTTATAATAGTATTTTTATTATTTTTTTATTCAAATACTATTGTTGGTCTCTTAATACTTTGTCAAAAGTATTTTTTATAAGACTGAGTGACGGTGTTGACGACAAATTATAATCTTCAGCGACAATATGGTGTAGTTGAAAAAAGCCCTGACTTGACAAGCGTTACCATGAGTTGATCAATAATTATTGTCATAAACTTAACACAAGGAGCCAACGCGCGTAATTTCGGCTGTTGACCCGTATAGAATACAACGTCGACGTCGTGTGTTTCGTACGAGGAATTATACAATATTTTCGGAGTACAAACGTGTAATAAGGACGACACGTAACGACGTCGCGGTAGGATATCGGTACCACCCAGAAATATAGAATTATAGAATTATCTATAACTGTAGTGTCACCAAACACTTCAATGAGGAAAACATAGGTTACTAAACGCATTTAACTGTTGCGAATGTGATAACTATGGTAACTGATTATATTGTATTTTACGTACCTACCTATATGTTACATGGCTAATTTTTGACAAAAAAAAGTGTTGTTCAACGTTTTAAAATTGTTAATAGGCTCTAAATTTCATAACAATACAATCTACTTAAAAAGTTTATTGACCTCTGGTCCAAAAGTATCTTAAATAAATATTGTGTCTCTCTATTGAATAAAAGAATTGTTGTATTTGTATATTTCAGTGTACAATAGCTAAACAAAGACATATACTTTTGTAAATAAAGTAAAAAAAAAACTCAGTTACTTATGAGTTGAGTAGAGCGAACAGGGACCTTAGCGCCGTAATCTAATATTATAATTTAATATACTATAATTAAAATCCCATAATTTTATATTTTTATCTAATATTTATCATTGTTATGGAGGTGCTCAGCGAATTCCCGTAATGTTATTGAAAGACATAATGCACTTTACCTATATTATATTTATAAATTGTCGAAATCGCACATATTCTTAGAAAATATATTTCTACAATATTAAAACGGCAGTGAACGTTATATTTTAACGGGACGTGAATCCAATAGCACAAAATCTTTCAATGATAAATTCGGAACGCAGAGGTTGTTTTTATTTTTATAATATGAACAAAAAATAAGTTAGAGAGACTTTTTGCAGTACGTATTTAATATATATATATATATAGTATATACACAAGCTTTCATCGTATCTTAAGAGGGGGCTGGAAAAAACTGCTGACGGTGTACAAGTGCCGCGGCTCGTTACGTGTCAGCTCAGCTGCTGTACATAATAATAATATGGAATACCAAAACCATGCCGTTTTAATTACTAAAACCGTAGGAAAGTAACGAGAAATAGTTCATTTGACGTATGAGGGACCCGCGGACATTTTTCGTTATTCGAATCATTATCTTTGTCGTATTTACTTAGTTTTATTTTATTACTAGCGTTGCACGGAATATGCGTTTTGAATATCTAACTAATAGGTATGATAAAATGTGTACCTACTCATACCTCCGTTATTTGAAATTGTTATCGACTGTGAGGCTGAAATTGTACACATATATAATTTGATAAATCCATTATAATATACTAATATTACTAAAAAATTCCTAAAAAACTAGCGGTTTTTATTACGCTGTCAATAAAAAAAGTAGTTTCGAAAAACATAGTCAAAAATTGAAGTGATTTTTTTTTAAATAAGTATTATTCTCTTTGTACATGGAGAATGTTAAATATATTTTTTTATAAATTTATAATGTTACAATCAGAAGTACAATTAATGTGGATAATAAAGGAATTAGCTAAGCTTTCTCAAAAATATTTCAAATGTCTTAAAAACAATATTTAATTTACAATATTGATTTTTCTAAAACATTCAGTTCTGTAAATTATTGTTTTTCGTAGAATTCATACTAATGTTAAAGTAAATTAATATGTATATTAGTAATTTCTATGCACGAATATATTATACAAATTATATTATATCTATAACCAACTGTCACACTGCCCAATTTACTTATGCCAAGTGTTATTTTATTAATAAATATAACATTCGAATAAAAATAAATATTTTATGATAATATACAAAATTTATAAAATTATATAATCTACGAAGAATGATATTTTACCTTAAGTTATGATGTATTTCTTAAAATGTATATAAAAAGATACAATTTTGTAACTTGTTACCTATTAATTTAATAAAAACCATGAACTATTATTAAAGTTATTTAGTTTATTATTCTTCATTTAACGTATTTGCCAATTTCCATAGGTAATTTTTCAGATAAATATATTATTAATACATAGTAAATATTTTACCAAGTAATTTTTACATCAATAATCAGGTAATATTTGATTTCATTATTACTATTAAGGTTAACATATTCAAATTATGATAAAATATTTACTAAAAAAAACCGTGTCTCAAAACAATTAAAAAGTTAAGTCTTATGAACTCTGTATGCGTATATATTGTATAGATCAGGATACAATTGTTTGTCCTATTTATGTAATAAATCTTAATTTGATAATAATAGTAGTAATTTATATAGATATTAGAGTACCTACGACCTACCTACTACTTTTTTAACATCAGTAAATTTTATTGCGTATAATTATCTATCAGATATTCCAATTTGAATATGTTCATTATTATAAATATTTAAAATACATAGGTTATAGGGTATTTAGTACTTACAGTGAGTTACAGTTGGTAATATTGAAAATCGTAATGAATTATTGTCAATAATGGGCTTGGAAATAAATAATGTAAAATTAAAACTTTGAGAAAATGTTATTATAATCAATGAAAGAACTTTGTATAGACAACACCGAACAATTATTAAACACGTTTGAAATTTTTGTTGGTTTGATTTCCACGCGAATACAGAGAAATTCAATAACTGGCGTACATTATAGCCAACAAAATGTTCTTTTTTCAAAGTTGGTAAATTGAATAGAACTCGTTATGCCAACTTATCTACTTGAACAACAAGTAAACACAAATTAGCTAAATATGACGTGTTCTTAATGTGACCTTTTGTAATTTAAATTTTAAATTTTTGAGAATGTAAGCTTTACAAGTACTGAAGTACACCCGCTTTTCTTGACAAATGAAATATCATAGAACAAGCTTTAGTAATCCTGTTCTTCAGATCTCATTTGACTGATGAATTTTTCTATGGTTTGAGTACTTCAAAAATATTATTTATTCGCTAACTACTATTACTAGTATGTATACTATTACTCTTATATGCCGTACATATTTATATTCAATTTTTTTTTTGTTTATTTCCAAATTCAAAATGAACGATTTTTCAATATTATTCAATTTCAATATCCGTGTTTACATTTAAAAAATAATTTTTTGAAAGAACAAAAAATGTTTGTCATTATATGATGTAAAATATACTTGATTATGTATATGTATATTATTGTATATGTTATTGAAACCCACAAGTTCTTAACTACCGCCTATTTAATTTTCAGAATATTATAATACTAAACGTCTTATTTTTTTCATTATAATTACAAAGACTGCAATAGCCATTGGACGTATATCGCTTATTAATACATTATAAATATCTATACAAGTCTTAGTAGAATCCTTATGTTATCTATAAACTAAATTACTGGTTTAAAAAAAAAACTAATTTTTTTATTAAGCATTAAATAATATGAATATAATACATAAAAAATGTTTATAGGGCGTACCATTTTTTATACTGAACTACCATGTATAAAAATAATGACATTTATGAAAATATGAAAGAATTTTATAAACATGATTTAAATCATGTCATTTTTGGTTTGAATTTATTTTAAATATGTATGTGATTAAATAATACTTGATAGTTGGAATCTGCATAAATGGTTTAATTCTGTATCGACTGTATAATTAGTGGTAAAGTTGTATTGCTTTATAAGTTCAATAAGTTATTGTATTAAACATTTATCATGTATAAATATAAATACATATATACATTTAAAGCGGTAGTATTATAGTAGTATGTAGCAGGATGTTATTGGCAGTTATTAAATCACTACTATAAATACAAAAACGTAATAAATAAAAAAAAAATGCAATGAACCCGTTCTACCTAAATATTAAATAAACAAAATCAAAACTACCCAGATAATAATATTAATTTTCTAATTCTTTACAATCTTTAGATAAGTTAAATTAAGATAGTTTTTTTTTTTTATTTATATTAAAATTCAAACTATATTTATTCTACAATGTTTTGCATGAATTGAATTAATAAAATATATTTTACGTCTTAGTTTTAATTTTATGTTTTTAATTTTTCTTTTTGAGTAGAATATTTTGATAGATTAATTTTAAAAGTAAATGTATAAATTATAAATATAAATACTTATAGCAAAAATATTAAGACACATTGTTTTGCCTAATACACCAAAAATGTGATACCAACGTTCAAACAATTACAGAATATATTATTATATTTATATAATTTTACACAAAATGGCTTCAATAACTAAAAAAAAATAATTTTAATCAAGTATCTAAAATAAAAATGTTTATAATTTAATTGCGAGTACGTTTTTTGTAAAGAAATATAAAATTAAATTGAATAATAAATAAAGTTCCAATATATATACCTATAATATATATTATACATAAACAGTGGCGATTGAAATTGCATTTGTTGTTAAATTCACTTAAACAAAATTTAAATTACTTGGTCGAATTTTCATAAACTTATATCTCAAGTTAGTGAAATACATTTTAAATAATATGTTTTTCGTCAATCACCATAATACTGTTTGGAAATAATAGTTGAATTACCTGTATTCATGAAAATTCTTCTATAAATGGATAACTATATATGTAGGTGAGTACATAACAGAACCAATTACATTTACAAATAAGACAATAATTCAATTTTTTCCTTTCTTACTTCTCTTTTTACGACTATACGTAAAACATTTTTCTGAGAAATCATTTTTTAAAAATGGTAAAATAGCTTCGAAATATAGCCCTGTTATTTGGTTAAGATTGAAATGATATAATAAAACAAATGATACGTATATTTAACAGGCGAGTTTTTATGAGTTTCCAAAATAATGGTGTCGCCAATATTTCATATTTGGCAATTAAAATCGGAAACACGCAGAGACACTTGCGAGTTACAGTCTATATTTCATTCCTGGCTGTCTATAACTGTCTTTATAGGTATGTTTTATATGTTATTAATCCGCAATGGAAAATTAATATTCCTGCCGGAAAATACATACAAATTATTAATAACGTTATTGCGATTAACGAAAAGTATTCTGAAATGTAAAATTACTGAACAGGATTCTACTGTAAACCTTGGCAAAATAATGCTATATGTCGCATACACATACTACATCGATTGATAGATTAACATGCACGTAGGCTACCTATCCAACAGTCTAGAAAAATATTATTACCAGCGGGCACGTTCATATTCTCTGAAAGTTGACGGCGATGAGTCGACAACTTGCGTCAAACTTATACCATATATACACTGCGGTGAGTGGTGACTTGTATAAGTAAATCGCGCGCGTATTATATTAATATACGCAGTGCGTTTTAACGTCACACAAAACACACACTTCCGGCGTACGATATTCTTTCCGGGTAGTGGGTATACGCACAGAGTTGAAAACGTTTTGCCGCTGGCGACTCTTTCTCCGTATCCCCGTTTATAATAATATGTGCGTAGTTCCGAGATATACGCCGACAGAAAAGCAGCCAAACGTTGCGCCGAAAAGTTTCCACAACAGGAAGTTCTCAGACGACGGCTACGTGCTAAAACGTTGTACATAGTAAAATATAATAATAATAACAATATTATGTGAGCACTATAATAATATTCATTGTAATAAATGGTGGCGCGTGGATGGCTGGGTAGGTTTAATAGGACTATACGCTATTATTATATTATACATACAAACCCAGATTAAATCCACTATAGAACCTTGATCTTTGTACTTGACTGTACTCGCGCTATAACCCACTGATGAAAAAAAAAAATACGCAGTACTGTTAATATCGAAAACGTTAATATTTTGTTACATGAAATATATGAATATAAATTGCTTATAAATCACACAAACGTATTATATAATGTGGGCTGCAAAAAAAAATATGAAATAATAATGACGAGGTATAATAATTCACATTTAAGATAATAACAAACTGAAAATATGAAGTGTTAAAAATAATATTTATTTTGGCTTCAGTAGGTAGATGCATTTAAAATAACATTTTTGATAATAATCAAATTATAAATACGTATTGTTATTGATTTTCTTACTAAATATATATATAAATATATTATATGTGTTACGGTAAAAGTACGAATACCGGTTAAATCTAGAATTTACCGGTAAATCCTAGGTTTTGCCGACTACTGTTGGTAAATGTCGAACCCCGAATGATTTTTGTAGTTCGGACTTTCACAAACGAGATTTGGTAAGTCTTAGGATAAACAATCAGTGTTACTAAAAGTCCAAACATTTTTACCAAAGTTATAAATTATTATTATTATTTAAGCATATTAGGTGGGTACTACATCAATGACTAATATATTAGTATATTATTATTATTATTATTATTAAGTACTAATGCAAAAATTGACATATTAAATGTACTAGGTGCATTTATTACTATTTACTAGTATATTATTTTCATTATAATTAAATTAATTGTATTATTAAATTAATTATTTGTGCAGGCTTGGCTACTGTGACATCTCGAGTTGCACAATAAATTTTTGGATCGGCATTTACATCTGTTTGTTACACATTTTTTCAAACAATCACACCGTATTAGTCCTTGTCCGCCAGTCAAAGAAAGTTGAATACCAATTTCATTATCTAGTATAATTGCCGATTCTAAAAAGTTGTCTTCGCATAAGGTGAACTGATTGCAAGTGAACAGTTGTGGGTGTTCCACTTTTGTACCCGGGCAATAAAAATCTCATTCGGAGATTTCATTTCGGTATGTATAATAGGTTTAACAGTTAGACCTTTTTTGGTTCCCAAAGTCAATACTTAAATAATAATAGTCATGATAATCAAGATAAAAGCCGATCGCAGTTTAGTTGTCATGAAATATAACAATAATGTAAATGATCTAATATATTAAAAATAATAATAATTAAATAATATACTAGTAATAAATGTACCTAGTACATTTAATATGTCAATTTTTGCATTAGTACTTAATTATAATGATAATAAAATAATATACTAACTAATATATTAGCCATTGATGTATTACCTACCTAATATACTTAAATAATAATAATAACTTATAACTTTGGTAAAAATGTTTGGACTTTTACTAACACTGATTGTTTATCCTAAGATTTACCAAATCTCGTTTGTAAAAGTCCGAACTACAAAAATCATTGGGGGTTTGACCAAACGATGTTATGTATCCTAGGTTTTATCGAAATCAATTGGTAAATGTCCGAATTTCGGACGTTTACCAACAGTAGTCGGCGAAACCTAGGATTTACCGGTAAATTCTAGGTTTAACCGGTATTCGTACTTTTACCTTAACATATATATATATATATATAAACCATCTTATGGGCCCTTTACATCTTTGGGCTTCAGAGACGTACACGCCATACATTCTCTCTGCAATAAATTGAACTTGTATAGGTTTTGCACAGTTGTTACGTAATATTAACAATGTTTTAATAATTCAATTACCTACAAACAGTCCGTGCTATATTTATAGACTTGATATTAAATGCGCAAAGGCAATCGAAATTTGTTAAAATTGAATACTGCAGTGTGATTGGTTTAAACGCGAGCGTAGAGCATATAAACTTAAAATTATTTTAAACAACAATTATAATTGCAATAGAGTGAAGTGGAACAACCACAAATTAATTATTCGAACATATATAACTATTAAGACAAACCTAATTTAATATCGTTGTACATTAATTATATTTTACAACTATTACACTGTTATTTTCACCGTGGAAAATATTTAAATGAATAATATTTGAATCTTAAAATGTAATTTTAAATGTACTACTGAATTTAATAATAATTATAGCGAGTTAGTCGAAAACAATGATCAATTATGGATGCTGCCCGACTTACACACTGACGTAATGAAATTGCCTATTCACAGTGCCGGCCAATGGTTAGAAAAATAATATTTTTTCAATTTATTCTAAAATAACGCGCGTTATATTATATTATCTTTTTAAATGAAAAATATACGTAATTGAATAATTTTAAAAATTTAGCTTATCTCTAAAATGAAATGTCTAAATAAAAACTATTTTATTGACAATGTAGTTACCATGAATGTTTTTACTGTAACGACCGACTAACTGCGTCACAGTCATTGTTATCTTTTTTTTTTTTTTGTTCGTGGATGTTTTCTCTTTCTAAAGTAAAGTTTAATTTCTTTGATTTCTTTTTAATGTTTGTATAGCCTTAAAGTCTTTATATTTCACAAAATTGATCTTTTTGAACAATATGTAAGAAGAAGAAAAGATCCAAAAATCTGGCAAAAGCTTCAATTACTTATTAATTTTATTATAATTAGCTAATAATTATAGATTAATTGAATATACATTTTTAATCAACTATAGGTTTTATAATAGAAGGTGGAGAAAACTTTTGTCTTTAAAATCCCCCCCCAAACATTATTTTGGTAATAGTGAATTTTAAATTTCTAATATTTCTATACATATTCGTATACTATAATTATAAAATAATATAATAAAATAAAACTATTTTTTTTTTATTACCAATAAATTTATATACTTATGAATTATGACACCTTCCATCACATCACAAACTAGATGATTTTCCCATAAAATCTCTCAAATTAAGCTGTGCAGAAGTTGTTAATTCACCGTGTAGCTCGTCAGTATAAGTAAATGATTAAAATGTCTGTGTTAAATGTGAACTATATGATAAATCAGTGCATAGGTACTCTTGTACCTCTTGTACTCTTATAAAAAATGGTCTGTCAGTCTTATTACCTAACCTAACACTTTTAAAATTAAAAACATACTAAAATAAAAATATATTTACGTGTCTACGGGTAACACAAAAAACGTCAATTTGTTTTGAAAATTTTACTATACACAAAAATTCTAATACAAACTTTGGTAGCAATAGTAAGTAGGTATCTACAATGATTATTCGTATTTGAACTATAACAAAATAAGAATACTTGTGTCGATTTTTTCAAAAACTGATTTTGTGTAAGTAAATATTCTCGTTTTACCCTAATTAGAGATAATAAGATATTTTTATTGCTCCTAGTTATTTAAAAAAAGTTAAGGAATTTAATACATTTGACCTCCGTAGAACAACTAGATTCACTTTTCATCAGAAAAGTTATTGCAGTTGAATATTGCAACCAATTAAACCTCTTTTTTTCTTCTATAAAAAGCGCCTTTGGAATCCAAACACACAAAAAAAAAACATTATCGTAAAACCAATACATTCATCGCTCCACCTACAGGAATTTAAAGAAAACCACATACATTATTATAAAATCTATACATTTATCGTTCTGCTTGGAATCTAAAATGATATTTATTTAAGACCATGACTTGAATTGCATAAAACATATTGCGTGGTTCACGACGAATCCACCATTCTATACAATAATATAGTAAACACGCCAAATGTCGTTGGTAATTCTCGATGTTGCGCGTGCACGCTGGTTTACTGCATGTCCCCAAAATAAAATTGCATTATATATGTATAGTGTATACCAATAGTTAACACTTCTTACCGGTCTGACCGTACGCAAATTATTTCTCCGAATGTGGTTATAACAATTTCATGTTATTAGTTGACTGTTTGATGATAATAATAATACCAATACCCATATATTATACCAATGAAAGAATATTTTATTTACGAGGACAGTTCGTTGCCATTTTGTGACCGACTCAGTTAGGTATAATATGACTTACTCAAATAGTATATGAAAATTGTATACTACAAAAATACATATTTTCTCATTATATATATATATATATAATATATTAATGACGATCTTAATAATTGTTCACATAGAAATAGGGATTGGTATGCAATTTAAACTTACAAATGTATAATTTAGTTGGTACCCATACAAGTAAATATAAGTATACGATTACAAAATACAAATCATGATGAAAAGCCAAACAAGTTATAGAAACAGTTTATTCAACAACTAAAACGTAATATCGTTAGATATTATTAACGGTATTCTATTTCACTATCTTGTTATACGGTGCAATATCGTTCACATTTCACAGCATATTATATCTCTTAATCTGTTCCTCGAAGTGTCGGCGATCAAAACGCTGCACAGAACTCGATGATCGAAAATTGTATTTGTCTACGAACAAGTGTACGTCACGTGCAATATCGAGATTATATATTATATTGAGACGTCTAGAAAAGTATTCGACCTGACGGGTGAAATCGAATCTCGAGGTATTGAATTTCCGGTTCAGGGGTGGCCAAACGCATGATCGCAGACCATTTCGTGCGTTTCCCGTTTACGTATATTTTACGGGCGAGAAATTTACGTATGCGCCATCATGCTCCGACGTGTAAGTGACTATAAGGCCGTGCGTCCCGAATTCACTTAGGTAATCGTGAACCGAGTACTCTTGCAGACTTTATACGTAATCGGGTGACCGACTACAACAGTATATCACTCTAATATATTATCATGTATTTATGTGTTTCGTTGAAATTGGATTTTGAGTAGACTTAGGATTTAGATAGGTATTTAAAGTAGATAAATAACACGACATTATGATCATGTTAATATATATATGCTGTAATAAAACTATGGATAATATACCTATAAACATATAACGTACAACTACACTGCATTAGGTAGGTACCGTCCGATTGTATACATGTTACATATTATAATATTAAGACATTTAGTGGTCTTTATTTGAATGTAAATGTGTAATGGTTTTAAAATTTATGTGTTTATGTGTGTTTTTTTCTTTGTTTGAAGACTGAAGAGTAAAAAAAAATGCTCTTACAGTCGTCATCTCCGGGGCAGGTTTACGGGAGCATATTCGATCTATATAGTTGGTACTTAAGGTACTTTGAGGATACCAAAATTTAAAATACTCATTCCTTTTTAAAAAACAATCGGGAAAAAAATACGAACATCTATTAAAATGTCAATATTATTATAAAAATAGATATTTGGTTACCTCTTTTTTTTTATGAGCAACTGAAATTAAATCTATTTTCGTATCCATTTTTTTACCCATTACGATGGCCTAATTCCTAGGCTCTAATGTTGAAGTCCATTTTAAACTTACTATACAATAAAAGCTATAGTTCATCGGGTTTCTTTTTTAAAAAAAAAAATCCATTATTTTTAATTTTACTAGATTTTTAACTTATTGTAAAATATCAAAAACAAATAAAAAAATCAATAAAATATTTTTTTTTCAAAGTTTTCTGTTAAAACTTCTATTTCACAAAATTAAGTAAGTCAGCTTTTATTATTATATTCAAATAGTTGTATACAATAACAAAATATATTATATTAAACAAGTCTATTTTTAATTTTTTTTTTTATTTTATTCAAATTTATAAACATTTTTTACTTCTATGCTAATGCTTTTCAATAGTCACCACCACCGATCTAATCCGTCACAAATTAGAAATGTTATTTTTTGAATATGACAATTATTGTTTTCAAATTTGGTGAGGTCCACGTAATATGTCAATCAGTCAATTACCATCATGCACTGCTGATATATGCCTACAAAACACCGAAAAGACACATATGCGCCTAACACAGATTCTTAGCGTCCTATTTGTTATAGTGTTCTACGAACATTACGGATATTGATTTGTTATAATAATAATGCGCTACAATTTTACGCGAAAAGATAATTGTGTTAAGTATAGGTAGGTAGGTTAGGTTAGGTACTTTATTATGTATTGTCTATCGCGGTGGCCATAAAATGCCCCACTTTCTTAATTAAAAAATACATATTAAATCCCATAGCACGGGACTGCGTCAGGAATATTATTTTCTGATAACTGATATAGTAGTAGAATTAAAATACAAATAAAAAACAATTTAAAAAAAAAAAAAGAGAAAAGGCTATGAAGTATTGCGTGCTATAAGGTTTTAACTTATAAGTATGTTATATAAATAATATAGTAGTTTTACGTTATTAATCTGGTGATGTGTGTGTAAGACTGTTCTACTGCTGTCTTATGTCTTGTGCTTACCATAAATAATTTAAAGTTGTGTAAATATGTTTTACTTTGATTACGGATTCTTGCTCACAGTTGGTATATTGTTCAATATATTAAGTTTATGTGTAGGCACGTAAAAATTTCTTAACAGAGTGATGCTATTTGATGGTCACATCACTACGTTATGTTGTGAGATTATTGTTTATATAATAGTAACATGGATTATTTGAATTAAATGTAATCACTATATTATATGTTGTATTATGTTAATTATAGCTCGTTATAAATATTCTAATATAATAATAGATAACCGCTAATATTTGTATCTTAATGATTTAATAGTTAATATTATAGAATTATAAATATGTATAAGAGATGGTGATATTCCACTCGCGACATGATAAGTATAAGTATATATACCAATGTAATTAAATACCTATCGGGATACTTGAGAGATTGGCTAATAATGATTTCTATAGTCAGATATTTTAACCTCCGAGTAGATAAATCAACCAGGCTAAAAATACTTGGTGTTTAATTATGTATGAAACAGATCACTCAACACTTATCAAGGATTTATTTTAAATAATAACACAGAAACATTAAAGCATTAAAAGAATCCTGTTTTGAGAGGAGGATTGTCTTTTATATTTTAATTATATTCGGTTCCAAACGAAAAACGAATCGATTCCACAATATTCAAATTTAACTGGAAATTGTGAAGGATATTTTTTAAATTTAGCGAGAAAATTATTTTTATTTGAATACTAATATAATAATATTGTTACTATTTTACTTCTTACCTATCCACGAAATATCGATAAAAGATAATCTGAATACATTGATTCGTTTTCTACTAGGACTCGGACAATTAATGATAGTTGAACTTACATTATTATTACATGCTGATTCGAAATATTATTTCAGAATAAGTACTATAAGTATAGTCTCGTTACATACAGTGTAATTTTTGTCGATTTTAAAATGAATATTTCTCAACTAAATCAACTTTATTTTAAATTTTCATACATATACCTTTTATGAGCATGGTGTGATTTTTGGTCATATCGCCAAATACAGTAACTCCTTTTGAAAAATTAAAAATGTTTTAATCTTCAACATTAAGGATAGTTTCTGATAGGAAATTAGATCTAGTACCTAGTCGGTATTTTTAGAAAGGGAGAAAGAAACCAAAAATAAATACATGATAATTTTCTCCACTGACGGAAAAACGTATCTAGATCATATTATATATATATATTAAAAAAAAAATGATTAAGTTGTATCTTTAACCCGAAAGCATACATATGATGAAATTCCCAGTATTGTTTGAAATACCTAGGTAATTGAAAAAAATCAAAAAAAAAATTTATTTATGTTCTTTCAAATAATAATATGTATATTATGTACTTCGCTTTAATTGAAATCGTGTAATATTTTTCGCAATTTAGCTTTTCAATTTGTAAAATAAAATATTTACCACACACATTAGGTATTTAAAATATAGCTACGCGAGTATTATTTATTTACAACATATTTATTTTGTTACCATAATATCATATGGGAAAATTGTATACATACTTAATTAAGTTGAATTTATTCAAATATCAGTTAATTTACTCATTCAATTATTTAATATTTAACTACCTACTAAGTCGTAATATTAAATTTACATACTTATAACAAATGTAAAGAAACCTTGTTAAAACGGGGAGAAAGTTTATTAATTAAATACAGTAATTTGTTTTATTATTTATTTAAGCAAAATCATAATTCATACGTTATAACAACGGCTGTAACATTTCATGCTAGTAGGTAGGTACCTAATAAAATAAGCAAGAATATGGGTATATTTTTGTTTTAAAAGCATTTTTAGATGAATAACTTAAGAACCTCTGACCTTCAAAATCCAACTTTACAACTTTAACGCAAATAGTTAACGAATAAAAAAAATTATAATCACCTGGATATCTAAAATGTGTAAATTTTGTTGATTTAATTGTGCATTCAACCATATAGATTTTTTATAGATTTACTTCAAATTGTACTAGGTTTTTTTATGTAAAACTCAAATGTATATGATATATAAAATTTTGTATGTATTAAAAATTATAGGTAATAATATTAATTATGTATAGTAAATATTTTATTTTACAGAGAATATCCACATTGTGAAAAAATTACGCAAGATCAAATTAGAGTGAACATTTTAAGAAATGTGTTCATATTTCTCAAAACATAAAAAAATCATTTATTTCTAGTTCATAAAAAGATTTATTTCATGAAGTTTTTACGGCATATACCTAAGTATAGTCACTTATCAAAGGAAATAATAATAAAATAAAGAGTATATACGTAAATAAATAATTTGTTTTTATCATTATTACTTACTTACTTATTATCTATTAACTCATTACTTATTATTCCTACCAATATCCAAATGGCATAATAGCACTTTAAGAAACTAAGTCGTAATAATAATCATACTTAAAATATAACACCTTTAAGTTACTAAGTGTAATATACTAATATAAATTAATTATAAAATAAGCTTGTAATAATTAAAGGCGTCAGCGCATGTCTGTGCAGTACGTCAACACCGTCTTCGCCCAAAATCGATTTTCGTTTACAATGATTTATCATTTAACTTTTACATTACACTTTTATATGTGACATATCAGTACGCTCGAAAACTACTATACATAAGAGTTACTTATTCCTCAGTTTTATTTTTAATTAAACAGTTTTGAGTTTGGTTACTAAAGAAAACAAGTGTTGTACATAGGAAAATACTCCTATTTCGCAATTTTTGTGTCTCTTCATCAAGGGTTCAAACTTCTAGTACTTTTATGAAATCAGAACGTCGAGGCGGTTGATCCGATCTAGTCAGAATCGGTTTATAGATATAAACTATATAGGTACCTACACACAATATCACAATAGCATTATATTCGAACTTTGGAGCGCCACCACTTTCATGATTTTTCAACGCAGCATTAAATATCACCTTTCGCAATTAACACTCGGTGGTAAAGTACCAAACAACCTAACCAATGACGGGGCAATATTAATAGTGTTATGTAAACCGCAAACCTCACGAACAATTACCGCATTTGGGTAAAAATATTATTAGTTCAATATGATTAAACCTATATGAGCATGCATCAAATGTATAACAAAAATCGACACATTTCATATTGCCAATATTACGACTAATTGTAATTATACAGGCAATGGTTTTGTTTGTCTTTAGCTGATTCGGTAACAAAATAATAATATTTTAAGTAAAATATTTGATTGGATCAAAATAATTATGAAATAATTTTGATTAACTATAAAAACTTTAGAGTCAATTACGATTTACGAACATGGATTAACTCTGTTAAATTGTAAATAAATATGTACCAACCTATTATTATTCAATTTTATCAATTATATTATATTAGATACCTACTTGCCTAGGCTGTCTAATTCATCTATTACTATAGTGTAACCATAATTTCTCTGTCTAAAAGGAGGACATTTTCTAAAGAATGCTTACAATTATTGATACATAATGGATAATTGGATAAAATTATTAAACGCTTAAATTAATTTTATTTATAAAAAGGTAATACTAATATTTAATAGTAAAACAACATTTTATAAAACATTATATTATATTTATATAGTATAATTATAATTGATAACTGAATGACGATACTGACTAATATTTTTATGATGTCAATATTATAATTATAACCATAAATAATAATTTAAATATTTATGATACAAATTAATATATATGTTAGCGTTAATATATAAATTATACTATTTTACTAGTTAATATATGAAATACCGATTGGGTTTCGTTAATATATGAAATTTATAATTAGATAGATGACTGGGACTGACGGGACTGGATTAGGTAATATACAAGATTTTTTACCGTTGTCGTTTTATTAATAAAACTAATAACCTAACCTAACGTCCCAGATGTAGATATTTGTCTTCGAAAGGCATCCGAATCACAATCACTTGGTAATGGTCAAGGGTTTTTCAGATGCACATGCTAACAAAATTGCACCACAAAACGATGTATATGTTTAAAAAATAATTTACTTTGTAACTCTAAATGCCATCTAAAAAAATCCTGTACTAATAAATAAATTGTAAAGTGTAAAAAAAATAATAATTTAATAATTATAACAATAATAATAGATTTTTTATTTTAATTTGTAATTTGTTTAAAATTTTAATAATTATTCTATTAAATTGACGTGAAATAAATTAATATTAATATTTTATATAATAATGTAAGGCGTGTTTGACTTAATACTAACATTTGATTTTTTTTGTAATTTATAATTTGATTAAAATATTTATTTAATAATAGTTTTAAATGCACTAAACCCTTATTGTTAGTTTATAAAATATCTAGTTAGTATATAGAATAACTAGTTAAAGTATGTATTTATGAATTCATTCAATACATTAACTGAAAGTACCCGTAATTATATAGAATACCTATAGATAGATAAATAAATAGCTATTTTGAATTTTAAGGATGTGTAACAAAAAAGGACCACTTAAAAATGGAGATGCAGATCTTAAATATGGGACAATACCCTCTAATATGGGACGCCCAGTCTCACAATTTATAACCACATTAAAATATATTTATGTAGTCAGATAAATATAATTATTATAAATACATTTCTATATGTATAATAATTAAATAAGAAATTAAAATAATGTTAGATACTATGTAATAAACCCCATCTCTATTTATTTAAATATTATTAACAGTTTTCTTGATTTTAATAATAGATTACTATGTACCTAACTTATAATGTATTATAGCATTGATTAAATATATTTAATCAATGATAATAGTATTAAATACCAACCAAACTTCCTAAAATGTCACGTAATTCTAAAACATTTTATTTTTTACGAGTCCATGAATACTGATAGGACATTTTTTTGATAGTACTTATAATTTTGCATAACAGAGTGAGGCTGAATAGTTGCAACACTAAATGTGATTACAAACTATACACGTAAAAAAAAAATGAAACTATAATGATTTGTTTTATAAACCAAACATAATTATATTTAATACAAACAACATTATTTAACAAAATTATATTAATTATAATAATAATAATAATAATAATAAGTAATCACTTAGAGCAAACCTTAAACACAAAAATTGATTCAAACTTCAACAACATATTATTGTTAATACATTTAATTTAAAAAATATAAGGAATGTTAGCAGTCACAACTCACAATATTTTTTAAATTAAATTTAGGTTACATTATTATTACTATTGTGTTTTTTAACAAAAAAAAAATGAGTTATTTTACATACCAAATAACTAATATAAGGATCAAAATTTCTAATATCAAATAACAGAGTAATTGAAATAACTCCTATTTAGTGTTACTTACTTAATTTATTCAACAAACGTTTAAATATAAGATATTTTTAGTTTATGTTATCTTACTGTTTAAAAAATAAATTACATAATACAACCAAAAAATTTACTAAAAAATAAAAATTTTTTACTGAATAGTGAAAACATACCATTAATAAAGGCTAATATAAATATAAAATATGTACTACTGGTAAACGTTACTTACCTACTGTCGATCAAAAAATTTAAGTACTTCGTACATTACCAAAGAGATCAAAAATTATCAATAAAAATAATTTTAAGTAATAAAACTAATAAGAGGACGGATTATAAAGACCTAAACGTATGCACTTTCATAAGGAAAATATTAATAATATAAGTACAAACATCTTGATCAAATTTCACAAACATTCGTCAATCAAGACATAGCTTTCAACATTAAGACATTTACAATTTGTATGGTAACTACAAAAAATATTTATACTAACATACTTCAATTACCTAAATTTATGAAAATTTACTATTTGTAACATTACATTAAACAACTTTAAACACTTAAGATATTAAATATTGATAAACGTTGTTGAATAAATATAAGTATGTTATCCACTTTAAATAATATAAGATAAAATACATATCATAAATATACATTCAATTATTTGAAGAACAAAGCTTTGCTATTGACATATTAACCATTATCAAATTAAACATATTATTGCTACATTGCTACACCAGTCTGAAATGTTTAAATACTTAATTGAATGAAAATAAATAAAATATACCTTTTAACATTTATAAATTTAAAACAATTATTATGGTATCTACTTAAACTATAAAAATTTAAAATTATGTTTTATTTTTAATTATAAAATACTTTTAGTGATTAGATAATTCAAAATACCTAATATCTATTATAACTTGATTGTAGTTTTCAAGAAATTATCTTTGTTGTAATTTTTAAAAAATGTAATGGATAAAAAAATAATACTTTATTTATTCCTTCTTCATATAAAATAAAAATCATTAATCACAAAAAATTGTAAGATTCACCAATATTTCTAAAAAATAATTTTGAAAATTTATTATATACTGATTTTTACATGTTGTTTATAAATTATGAAAAGGTCAAGAATAAAATTTCACTAAATAATTAATACATTCAATTATATTTAATATACTTTAAGTCAATTTCAGTGGCGGTTTTTGGCAGCGAGGCAAGTGAGGTGGCACATTACATAACATATAAAAAAAAATAATTTATAAATGTTATACTTTATACCTACTATTAATATTCATACAATTTCAAACATTTGAAGTTGTCAAATAATATTATTAAACCTATAACCTTCTAACCTTTGAAAATATTTTATTTTACACAGAACTACCTATTTTTTATTTTTTGAATAGGTAAGTGATTAGTATATAGGTATTTATTAGGTTTGCACACAAATAATTATGAATATGTAAAGCCATGAGTTAATTAAAAATAACAGTTTTGTCACAAGCACTAATTATAGACTACACAATAGAACTAAATTATTATATATGCAAATTTTATGTAAAAAAAAAAAAAAAAAACTTAAAAAAAGTAAAAAATGAACATGCAACTCACAAAATCAAAACTGGAAACTATTGAATCGGTCTGGCTCATTAATAATTTAGAAATATGTACTGACATTATTACCATTACATATTTAGTACAATATCAACATAACCTTATTGATTAATATTTTATAATATACAATTTTTAATATGCAATTTTTTTTTCAATTGTTTAAGTTTAAGTCACAGAATGTAATAAAAAAATCCTTATTGAAAATATAGTCAAAACTGCCACTCAATGCTAGAAACAAGATATTTGAGTGGCTAAACACTTTCATTGAAATAAATATTAATTGAGCATATTGTTTTTATATTTTTACAACTCTAATTTTAATGGGTACGAATGTATGAATTCAATCTAATGTTGATATCACCATATATATGTAGATAATTATACTAAGCTATAAATAATAACAAAAAAAAGGAATGCAGATTTAAAATTATGACTTAAATACAAGTTACAATCATTTGAATATAAGTTACAAACAAAACATGAGAAACATTAAAGAAAAACTTAATAGATAGCACAAAATAAACCTTAAAATAATAAACTTTACCTATTGTATTGTATGCATACTATAATTAATATTTATTTGGTACATATCTTATAAAGCCATTAAGACTAGATGAGCTACCAAGAAAATGTTGGTGAACTGACTAAATTTTAGTCACTAAAATATAATACAGAGTGGGGAAATGAAATGAACAATTTAAAAAATAAATTTTCTCGGTATTAATAATGTTCATTCATTAAATATTATTACTTTAAAAATAATACGACAGTCAATGAACAAGGAATAGTAAACAACATTATTTTGTTGTAAAATTGTTTTTTTAAAAATAATGACAATTAGTGTCTCCTCAACATTCACTTTGTATTAATATTTATCAAAGTAGAATTATCTAATTGGAGGAAGATAAGAAGAGTGCTTAAGACAAGATGGTAGTTATCTTGAAGAAATTATTATGTGCTCTATTCTAATACATTAAAAATTACATTATGTTTTATAATTAATGTTTAAAATATTCCGTTTTAGTGCCCCACCCTATATAATTTAAACATATTAAACACAAATATAACTCATTTAAATTTAGTTTATATGTTTATAATATACATTAAATTGTAAAAACATATTTTCATATTAATTATTAAGTTTAGTCAATCCAAATATCTTGATATTTTTATAAATAGTTAAATATCTATTAACAACAAAAATAGTTTACTAAGCAAATTCAACAACTATAAGCCATTCCATACTTTATTTTTGAGCAGTTTGTAGAGTTCTATAAATTAATTACTATTTAAAATTTAAAAAAAAATCATTAACTATTGTTAGAAATCGTAGACTTTTGAGAATTTTTAATAAAAATCAGACTTTGAAAATTATTCACCTAATTGTAAGAAAAACAATGAACCAGTATCTACATAGATAATAGCCAGATATAAAGTCTGTAGATTGTAGTCATATCAAATTATAATGGAGTTATATCAATTGATTTTTATCAATAATTTATTTAACATTAAGGATTGTTAAAATTGCCTGTCTATGATTACAAGCTTTTAACACTTAAAAGAATAATAGATTTATGGAAAAATGTGGATAATTTAAGAAAATATATAAAATGTGCAGAATGAAATGATATATTATAGAAAAAAAAACAATACATACCTAGTCAAGGTAAATTGATTTAACTGAAATAAGTCTACTTAAATCTAAAAGCGGTATTTAATTTAAATTTTAATAAAACTTATAGAAATCTCTACATATTGAATGAATAAGTAATTATGGAATACGAAATAAGGTCTTGCATGCTACACATGGACTAGAAATTAAATAATAATTATTATTATTTAGTAGCACAAATATATCTAATGCATTTGGAACTTAAAACAGATATGAACTTCTTCATGCTTTATTTTTAATCCAATAAAATTTTAACTTTTATATTTTAAACAACTTCAATTAACAATACAGTTAAGAATATAAAAAACAATTTTGTCAATAGAAAAAAAATCCCAATTATTATGAAGATAATAATTTTTTAAACATTTTGGAATCAATGATGATGTTTTTACTTTTATGATAAAATCAATTAACTAACAGGAATACACAAGATAAATGATAAATGATTATTTAAATTAATTTACACATGAAAACAATTTGGACAGATTAGTTTAAACTTATTGCACATAATGGACTTAATTTCAACAAGAAAAAATATAGGATATTTCTTCTTGCTGCAGTGACCTAGCATTCTTATATTATATAATTTTTTATAAAAAAAAAAAAAAAAAATTAACTGAGAAATAAATTGTTTTCTCTTTCTAATATTACTAAATAAGGTTTTTGCAATACCTCGAAATCAGGCAAATTATCCAAAATTCTTTGTGCTTCATGACTCACTGTTGCTATGAGCGAACTTGGACTATCGATGGTATCTATTGATTGATTGTCGGATGATGATGGTAATGATGCACTAAAAAACTCATCAAACACATCTGTACTTTCAGGACTACTTTGGATGGGTATTTCTTCTTCTTTCACAACCTCAGATGTTTTCCAGGTTTGAGGCTGAACTAAAATTAATTAACACAAAATAGAATATTAAAATATACAAATGAAGTATAGTTATTCATAGGTATTATATAAAAATATTATTGTAAAAAAGAAATATATATTACAAAATTTAATTTATGTTTGGGAGTAAATGTGTAACTCATTAATATTAAAAATGATATATACATTTTAGTATCAATAAACAAGTATGTCAATTATGTATATACATTTTCACAATATTATTGAAATTTGTGTAAGAATAATTTTGAAATACAAAAGACAAAATAAGACATAAGAATGGTATACATTTAATAAAACCATAACAATTTAATACAAATGTACTCTTTTTAAAATAATTGAGGTAATTTATAATAATAGTATAGAAGATATAATTTAATTTGTTTATAACAATAAGTTTGTAAAATATTACCTTGTATCATTATTTTGTTATTTATATAGCCATATGATATGATATGAATAGCAATAAATGATAATACTCATGATTATAAGATTATTTACAATTAAAACATACATTTTATTATTTAGATTATTAGACAGTAATTTTAAATTATTAAGGTACTAAAAATTATACCATTAAGACTATTATAATAAAATATCTCAATTTTGTATATAAGATTATACATAATAGCAAAGCAATCCATAAATGCATAGGTTACTATACTCACATATGTCTTGTCCATCTTACAAATATAAAATATAGCAAAATTGCGATCAACATGATTTATTTAATTTGTTAGCTTTAATATTAAAGTTAATTGACCAATTAACTAGCTTAAAGTTAAAAAGTAATAACATTATGATTATAATTTTATTAGTACTTTTATGTTGATTTCTTGTAATATTTCTATTATTTACAACATGTTTTTAGTACAAAGAAGAATATTTAAATAATATACAATTTTAAAATGCTAATAACTTGCTTTTAAAATTACATTAAAATGTATGTACAAGTATAAATAATGTTATACCTTTCAAGTTTGATAATTAATCAATTCATTCCAATAGCTAGTAATACAAAATCGATTCTGTAATTGGTATATTTTACAATAATTGTAAAAGAATAATTAATGCAAGATGAAAAAAAACACATACTAGTATAGCATCTTAAGAACATTATTTTGTTATAAATTCTTATACATTAAGCAAAAACAGAAATACTCACGAGCATTTGTACAGCATGGTGCAAGTGTATCAAGGAGTTCGAGATCGAGTAGCGACGTATGATTACCTAATTAGCCCACAATAAATGCATGTTTAGCTCCACCACCAAAATTAACAATTATTTGAAGCATAATGAAAAGGCAATTAGATTAGTAAAAAGCATTTGTTAGGTATATTATCAAATTACTAAATAATAATTTTAAACATTCTTATATTCTTAATTTTATTAATTACCAGTTTTTCCTATTTTGGTACTAATGTTGGAGAGTGACTTAGTTACTTAGTTAAGTTAACTTAACATAAACTAAATTGTAATTTACATTAAACAATAGTTAAAATATGATTATGAAAAACTTAAAAATATTTTAATTGATCGTATATCACAAATGTTAAACAATGCAATTGACAGTCAAATATAAAAAAATATGAAAAATTAAAAAGTATAAATTTATACTGTGTCATATTCTCTAACTGAATTGAAAAAAATATATTTTAATGACAGAATCAAAAAAAAATTAATTTAAATGTGAACTCTGAAAAGACATAACATGTTTGCTACCACGTGTAAATGGTTTGGGATAATATATGATATGGTCATAAGAATGAAAATTAAAATAAGTAATAACTAATAACTATGCAATTTTTCTCAATACTTGTATAAGAAATATAGTGTGTATACCACAATTTAAGATATAAAATAAAATTATACTTTTTTATATACAAGGAAATTTTAATGGGATGCCAAGATGTAATTTAAAAATTAAATTTAAAACACAATTCTACACATATTTTATACACTACAGATAATCATTGTTGATAAAAAGCCTCATGTACATTTTTTTTTAATATTTACATGTAAATATTACATATATATTATTGAACGCTCATAAATTCATCCTATATAAATATAAGAAAATATTATTCAAAAATGTGTAAAATGTATTTATGGAATAAAAAATAGTGAACAACCGAAAATACAAAAAAATTGTTATCTTAATATAAATGTTTACCAATGCCGATAATTTAGAATGATTTATTAATTTCCATCTATTATATCTTGTAGCTAGAAAAATGATAAATATAATAATTTAATTTTTTTAATAATTCAACAAGTATAATGATAGTGGACACATCTTACCACAGCAAATTTCACTGAATAAAAATGCAGTTAAAAAAAATAATTTTATTATTGTTTACCTATGATAACGTATATTATCTCAATATTTAATAACAGTTATGCACATTAATATTAAATAATTTAACAATTGCATGTTGTTGGGAAATTAAATATGAATTTAAATACTAATTGATATCTATTTGTTACAAATTATTTTCAATGATTAAGTTGTATGCAAACAATTTTAAATTATTAAGTAATATTAAAAATATAATGAGGTTAATAATTTTCACCATTTAATATATGTCTTATAAAAAGTTTTAAATAATTTATTATGCACATGGCCTATATTATACAGATAATAAATTCTAAACACATAATACAAATACGATATTAATAGGTATACCTATACCTACACCTCATATGTTTTTAATAACAAAAAAATGGATCAATAATGTATTTAACAAATAAAAATTTATAATATTTAGATTTATTTAAAAGTATTTTGAATATTTAAATGATTGTAAGTTATTATTTTGATGGTTTTATATACCTAATAATAATTATTAACCATTAAAAAGTTAATAATGTAAAAGAAAAAACTTAATTAATTTTTTTCAGGTGCCTACTTACAATTAATTATACTGTGAAATTGTATTATTATTAATACATTAATTATTTTTGCTAATTGCCAATAGTTAAATAATATGCTATACAATTTGTTATATGTCTAATTAATATTAAATATTAACCAAAAACCATCATTCAAATTTATAAATCATCAGAGTAATTATATTTGATAATAAAATTCTCATTATAAATTTTATTTTCAAAATTATTAGATAAATTAATAATATAAATACATGTGATAATAAATTATTTTTAATTTTATGCCAAATTAAAAGATAACTTAGCAATATATTTTTGTATATATACTATGATTAAAAAACTAAATCATATCAACATAAATACTAAGTTTTAGTATAATAATGTGCAACATTTTTGTGAGTAATTTATATTCTATTTAGTATCCTTAGTCACAATATTATTCACAAGAAGTTAATTCAAAACTTATAATTTATAATATAATGAACTACATAATTATGTTCTATTATCAATATTATTTTTATTTTTTAATAATAGATTAAAAACAAAAGCTTCATTTTTATATGCCCTTAATCTTAATTATGGTTCTAACAAATCTTTTAGATTCTAAGCTGAGCTATAAATGTATTAATTTTATAGTGATATATATATTTTTTTTTTTATAAATAAATACCATAAGTAGTTAATAAAATGCTAGAATTTTCAATTTAGAATAGAAAATTGTATATAGATTGTACTTTAAAGAAATAAAAGTAGTTTTATAATAATTGGGAAAAACAAAATTAAGAAATATTGAAATTTTTACATAAATCCAGTTTTTTATAGAATCTATTTTTTTTTTTCTAAAAAAATTAATAAAAGTTGCTCATAAATAATTAGTTTCTAAATTAAAAAAATATTATTTTCTATTATATTTAAAGTTGCAATATTTTTTATAAGCATTTAAAGTTAGAAAATTGACAAAGTTAATAAAAATCCCGAAAATTAGTAAATTATTTTAAAGTGATTAATTTGTAAAAGTGTTTGATTTTATACCTAATATTTAAAAATTTAATACCTACACGGTTCTTTATAAATTTTTCAACTTATATACAATAAAAGATTCTATCAGAAGGTTTATTTTATAAGCTTTTCAAGTTTATTTTTTCAACTTTATTAAATTATCAAATTTTCACAACATTCAATATTCACCGTAAAATAATTATTTCTTCTCAAACAATTATTGATATTTTATTTCATTTCAAAAAAAAATTATAAATTACAATAGATACTTAAAATTTTCACTAAGGTATTATCATCTTTGTCTCATCATTTTAATTATATGATAATATTTTAAAAATTTTTTCTATTTCTTTTGGAACCATTTATTAGGCATTAACAATTTTTTTAGTTTTTTTTTCTATAAATATAAAAAAAAAAAAATATTTGCTAGGTCAAAATTCTAGAAAATTTAATACAAGATCTAACAAAAATTACTTTTATGTCTCTATAAATATATAAAAAATACTTAAGCATATTTTATAAAAAAATATTTTGTATAATGTATTTGAAATTAGAATTTGGACAACATTTACATATTTAAATAATAAATAACAATGTTAATTATTTTATTAAAATTAAGCATTTGTTTTCTCTGTCATCTCCCACATAATATAGGAACAAAGATACTCCATATTTCCACGATTAAAACTCTCTGGTTCAGTTTAGGGCAAAAGCACCAATTATATAAAAAAACATTATTCATGGAAACTTAAAACTTTTACGTGCGTTATATTTAAATTAATTTTTATATGTAATATATTTATGACATTTTAAGATAAATATATTTTTTATACTTTGAATCTATTTTTGCTATCTTATGATATTTACAAAAAAATAAAATTACATTTAGAGTTATATAAATTGATTTAATATGATATAAATGTATATTATTATAATAATATATTATCCAAGAAAAAATGATATGAACCTACCATAATACTAAAAGTAAAATAAATTAATTTAATAGCTATATCAAAAAATATATTTAGTAAAATAGGCTGAGAAGCCATCTCTGCTCAGAATCGTTGTTAATATACAATAACATATCATTGAATTAAAATTTAACATACCCACTCGACACCTAATGTACGGCAGAGCGGTAACCACTTGCCTACCTTTTTCTTTTAGATTATTTAGAATAGTTAAGTTTTTTTTAAATACTAAAATGTTATTGGTTTTTTTTTTTCATTTTGTCCCAAGAAAACACAAGGTATTTTACATTTTTCAGTTCCTTTATTTCATATTTATTTAATATTAAAAATTTATTGTCAAGATATTATGCAATTAAAAAAAAAAAAAATATTAATTTAAAATTAAATTTTAATGTAAAAGATTGACAAATGGTAGAATTTACTGTAGGTACTGTTTAGATTTAAGACATCTTTAGAATACTTACAGTCCAATGGATTTATTAAACCACTGCTTTTCCAGTCAAATTCAGGGTCCGGTACTGTATCCTTTATTATAATATATACAAAGTTTATTTAGCATTTTAAGGATATTAATTTTATTAAGAAAGTGAAACTAAATTCACCTGCATTGGGCCATTGGAAAAAGATTGCGATATTTTTGTATCGGTTGTGTCATTGTTAGAAGCTTTTAATGGTTCCAATGGATTGTTAGACATGTTTGCGGCAAATCTAGGGACTTTTGGGTTCCAAGAAGCACCATATAACTGTCATATTTAAATCCAATATTAATAAAAAAAAAAAAAACCGAAATATTTACAACTAAATTATTGGTAACCTTTTGTATTAAACTTACTATGTTCCTAGAATCAATCGAAAGTGAAGCAAGAAAAACATTATTTGATTCTGATTTGGTCCAATTATAGTTAAGGGCTGGACTTGAATCTACATCTTTTAAACCCTGCCATACTTGAGACTCATTTAACTCATTATCTAAGTTTTGCAAATCGGTTTCCTCGCATAACTCCTAGTAAATAATAGTAGAAAATTAAGTATAAATAAATGTATTATTAGTAAAAAAAAGCTTACATAATCTCCTTGAAAAGCGTCTTTACAAAATTGTTTGTAATCAAGTTGAACATGAGATTCTAAATCTAAATTTGCACAATTTTGTTTTGAATCTTTAACTTGGTCACTGGAATGATAACCTGATGTAGTGTAACCAGATTCAAAATCACAAAAATTGTCATCATCATCATCGTTGTTAATTACACTATTTTGGTTATCAGATTTCAATACTACATTATTAATATTACTGGTTAAACATTCTACTTCTTCAACATTGGAATGTTTGAACTTTACTGAATCATTAAAATTTGGTATGGAAGTTTCATAATTACAGAAATCATCATTGTCATCATTTTTATCACAAATTAATTTATTTTCGGTGGTAGAATTCGAAAATACATGAAAATCAGAGAATTCGTCAAACTCAGAACCTGAATTATGCTCAACGTTAATTTCATTATTTTGAAATGTCGAACAATCAGGACTAACCGATTCTACATTTTGTTCTATTTTATTTTCTACTAATTTTTCAATATTTTCCAGTATTGTACAGTGTTCATCATTAAATTGTGTTAAAGGTAATTTGTCAATATTATGTTGGTCGACAGTATGAGAATCTTCAGTGATTCCATGATTTTCTTGTGATGTTCTGTTTGGTAAAGGCACATTAAGAGAATCGGGCAAATTAGTTTCAAAATCACAAAAATCTGTATACTCTTCTTGATCATTTTTAATTATAATATTATTATTATTATTATTATTATTATTATTATTAACTGATAAATCATCTACTGATATTACATACGTATCATTAGGTGTACCAGTATCACTTACATCATTTTTTAAATTTTCTAATAAAACATTTTGAACACAATTGGTTTGATTGGACGATTCTTTAACATTTACACATTCTAAATAACCATTAACCAATGTTTTTTGATCAGTTGATTTTTCAAAATTAACATTGGTTACAGGCTGAAATGTCTCATTATTTTCATATACTTCAGAGTTATTTAATTGAAGTACTAAATTTGGTAAATTCGGTGGTATTGTATTATTTTTTACATTTTCCATGTCACAAATATATTGATCAGAAGTTACAGACAAGTTATCATCAACTATTTTCCTATTATTATCTATGTTTTCAGAAGAATCATTATGTTTGATCTCTATATTACAGTCTATTTCATTAACATTATCACAACTGTCATTGGTTAATTTATTTATATTTTCCCAAGAGATGTCTTTTTTATCTTTCCATATGGATAAATTGTTTTGGTGTAAACTAGGTTGTTGTTCAGATAATGATGATTCCACAGATGGGTCATTCTTTGAAATATTTGACGGCAATTTCGACAAACTATCATTGGAGTTTGATTCAATACAAGCCGCTGGTTCATGAACGATATCACCATCATAAGGAAGTGATAGTTCATCAATAGGATTCCATCCGCCATCTGGACCTTTAAGCATATGAAATGTAATGTTAGGCTCAACACAAACACCTATAATTTAAAACACTTACTTAAACTAGACTCGGATGGCAGTTCCAAGGCCAGATGAGGATAGTCCATGAAATCCTCATCATCTTCCCAGTCCAATTTAGTCATGGGAGGTGGCGTTTCGGGTATCAAAGGTGGTATGTCATCAGACATCTTAACTGGCAAACGTCATAATTATTACAATTTTTTTTTTTCTTATGCTTATTCGATTCGATTGCTATGCGCAGGTAGGTACTTACTGAAATTTCGGAACGAACATGTCACGTACAATTAAAACAGATGATAAACGAGAAATACCCAGTGCGATGAAATTTGATTTTATACTTCAGACGCGAGTTTACAAAACAAAATTGATTTAAATAAAACACAGTAAAAATTTAAAAAAATATATAAAATAAGAATTGAAGTTTAACCAAGCCCGAAATTCTTAATGCTCACGACTACTGAAGCACTGATCTGGAATCTCGATTATCGAATTGTAAATTGTAATCATTACGTGATAAAAATTATTATGTACAAAGTGGAGATTCCATATGTGAGTTTAACCTTGGTCGCAGTATCATTACGAGTGATTACGAATGTTATCGGTTGTCGAATGATAATATCACAAAATAACAAAATACATAATATTATAATATTATGAAAAAATTCTTAGCTATAATAGCATTCTAATGATATTAAATAATAAATTATAATAAAATATAGACAATTTAACTATAGTGAAAACACTGAAAACGCTTAAACATCGAATAATTATTACAATAATATATCTTAGTAAGTTACAAGTTTTTAATTATTATTCATTCCAAATAAAATCTTCAAAACATTTTTATCATTTTTAAAATGTTATATTCTGTTAGTTTTCTGTACAGCAAATACAAATTTAAACGCTGATCATAGTACTTATTTTTAATTTGGGTTCTTCAACTTAAGGTGCTTGATAGTTAGTTTGTAATCACTAATCGGTTTTGGAAGAATTTAATGTTATGAATCATAACTTATGATAAATAATAGTCATTTACTACATTTAGTATAACATTATGTTTAATGACTGTAACTAAAGAACAATGTTTAAAGTTTATCTGAAACATATAGTTATCAAACTGTAGAATTCAAAAAGATTTTTATGTTAAATTTGATAAGACTTCTTTGGCACACATATTTGTCATGTACTAAAAGATCATTACAATAAATATAGTAGAGTAATTAAAATAATAAAGAGGATCCTATACCTGTATATGTTGTTGTCTTACTAACAATAACATACATCAAAGCAAATTTACATTCAACAGAACACATTCTATTGTTAGCTTTAATATTGGAGTCAAATTATCAAGCTACTATCAAAATTAAAGGTAAGAATATTATATAGAACATGTAATATGCTTTTATTGATATTATAATTTTAAAGTGATCTATGAAAGTTTTTAAGTTTTAATATTGTATATAGAACGAAGACTAGAATATTCTAATATTCAATTGACTCCAATTTAAAGCTCACAATATAAAATCTGTTCTGCTGAATACAAATTTGCTACTATGTATGTTAATAAAATAAGACAATACATGCAGGTATAACATCCTCTTAAGTATGGTAGGGAACCTTAATAATACAGAATAAATGCAAGATGATATATACATAATATATACAGAGATTTACCTACCTAATTATTTATCATAAGACGTGTTTATTATTTTGTTGTAATGTAAAAATTAATTCTAAAAGTATATAATATTTTTTTTTTTGTACATCTTGAATTGTTATTTTCTTTTCAGATATTATATATTAGTTCTTAATTTAGAATAAAATTTGGTTATGTATGGAATATAATATTTAATATTGGTTAAATCCATATTGAATTATTTTAATTGATAGTTAAACTTTTGATTATTTTGATAATCTTGTAGATTATATTTAATTTTAAACTACCCTTCTTTAATGCTGACACATATATATATTAATAATATTATTTCAACTTCTTAATTACATTAATACATTAAGTAGTTGGTTTGTAATAATGTAATATTATATTAGCAGGTAATTATATTTTAAACAGATATTATTCATATTATTTTATAGTTGTTTTAGTTAAAATTATTATAAAGATCATAGGTTGTATTAAATTATAGTTTTAGAATAATTATTAAAAATTGGACATATTATGTGTACAATTATAAATTCATTGTTGAAATTTTTTTGGTTTGGAAAAATAATATAATGTTTACATTACCTATATCGTGTATTTGAATATTTCATATTTAAACATTATACCGCATTAGTAGTTCACATCTATATATTATGCAATAGTTTAAACTTAAATATTACATATTTTATTAATACAGTAGTAAACAGTAGTATTGGTTATGATCATAATTCATAGGTACAACTAGGGTTATAATTCTGAGGGGACTACGGCCCCCCTTATATACAATTATAACACATTTTAAATTCTGAGCCAAGAGAGTAACGTATTGGATTTACAACAATTTGCTTTTTTATGTATGTGACACTATCGTGAGCAATATAAGCCAATCATATAAATGGTATGCTCTACTCAACATTTTATACACCAATCACTAGTATTTTACTATTGTCTATTATAACTAAATTTGTTGTTTACCTGTAATATAAGAATAAGAAAAAAGAAAACAAGTCAATTTTATAGCGGGTAACATTTTCTATTGTTACAGTGGCATAGGCGTTTATAAGGGAATGCATGGAATGCTGCTGCATTAGGGCCCCTAAACCTCTAGGGGCCTTTTTGCCTATCCAAAATATTATTTTTTTTGTCATTAGCAAAAATATTTGTGTTGAAAATTTAAAAAAAAAATAATCAATTATATCTTATTTTATTATAATTTAAGTTAAATATAGAAACTGGAAAAGCAGAACTCGTAAATGTAACGTAACTTATGGATAACATTGCAAATTTAAAAGCTCCTAAGATTAAATTTTAACTGTTATTTGTTAATAAATTATAAATGTATGTATAAAAATTTATAAAAAAGACTAATAAAATATACACTATTAAGGAGATACTACATACACCTAGTTTTATTCTTTTATATTTAAGCCGAGTAAAAAAGGGGCCCTTTAACTTTTTTGCATTGGGACCAAATTTTTATACTTACGCCACTGTATCGTTAGCACTTGCAAAATTGTTTAAAATTTCTTCTCTGTCAATATTATTTGATAAGTCTCAATATGAATGGTGAATAAATTTAAAAACCATTGTTGTATCATAGTTGACCATAACCATGTTTTGACTATATTCATTTCTTTTTTTCCAATTAACAAAATACAATTGTACGTGTATTATTTAAATAAAGGATATTTGGTAGGGGTCTAAGTTCCCCCTACCCCTCCTATTTGCGTTTTAACATAAATAGTGGCATGTCCTAAGTAGGCTTTATTGAGGCAGTTACCTCAAAACCATAATGGGTGGTTGCTGAGCAATGGATTGATTGTGATAAAAAAAAATTAATAATAATATTTAAACTATGAAATTAAAAAAAAAAATTAGGTTAAAAACAGATATATGAGTGGTTAATTGGTAGTTTCCTTAAGGTCTGAAAATTGTTCAGCACACTACTGGTTAAAACTTATATATTTACAATATTTTTTTATTTCTGGCTTTCTTACTGTCCTTTGGCAATACAAATTATGTTACAATATTATGTTAACTATTCAGCGTTCATAAGCTCATAATAACTTATATAATAATATAAATTATAACCATAGAATGATATTTTATCTTATATTTATTAATTAATGAAAACTAGGTTTGTAAGGATTTAAAATGTGTTAATAATATTATTATTTGAGATCATTTTAGATTTTTATATTACAGTTTTAAAATCACATTTTAATGTACTTGGATATCTGCCATATTTTTCAAAGCTTTATTAACAGCAACTAGTAGTCGCTCAACTCTGTGTCTATCATCAACTATATGTTCTTCTTCAACAAGCACTTGATCAATAGACCGATTAACTACATATGGCGTAAATACTAATTTGTGCATATAATGGTCAATACTATTCAAAACATGATTCACCATCTTAAATATTATTCGCTTTGGCACAAAATCTCGTACATTTTTTCTGACAAACTCAAAGTAACAACGTGTTAAATTTTTATGCATTTTGACTTGTTTAGAAGATTCCATTGTTTTATCTAGATCGTTAAGACCTGATAGTATTTGTTTAAATAATTGTTTAGTTCTTTCTTCTTCAGCCCTTGCAAATTCATCATTTGTCAAACCTTTTTTATTTGTTACATGTGTTGATATAAATGCATCTTGAATCACATCAGACGATTTAACTAGTTCTAAGATAAAATCTGGGTTTGTAGTATTCAAACATGCCTGATAAGTTTCAATATAAGATCTTATAAATTCTTTAATACTTAATAATGTGTAATCTATCATTTGGTTCAGCACCATTTTTACCTGAAATTAAATTATTATTATTATATGTAGTGCGTAAGTATATAATCATGATCTTACTAACTAGTATATACATAGGTAAAAATTGCTTATTATATTAAATTATCAATATATATCTAAGTTAGATAATCTAACTATCCACAAACTAAGCTAATTGTAATTTTCAAAATGTGTTCAAAGGTTGAAATTTATGCATAAAATATATAAGTTTATAAAAACTTAGGAAAGTTAAGTTAACAACAAGTGATTTATCTTAATAACTATAGATATGCCCCACATAGCATTTGTTAATCATACTGAATTAATAACTATTTTAATTAAATATTAAATATATATTTATTTTTTTTAACTTGAAACTTGTTTTGCACATTTAAATACAATATTAATAAAATTTATAATTTAATTGAATAAAAATTAATGTGTCAAATATATTTTTATGTAAGTGATTCAACTTAAAGAAAAAATAGTAAACATTTAATTAATTTTATTAGTGATGTTCTATAGTAATAAATTAAAATGTATAATAATTTATTACAATATGAGTAGATAATAACTACCTAGTATACATTGTTTAGTTTTAATTTTTGAATGGAATGATAAATTAATTAGATGTTCAATAGTGTTTTATTATTATTATTTATTATTTATTTCTGTGTATGGACTGAAGTTACTATTTTTATTCTGTAGTAAAAGCAATGCTTTAATCTTTAAAATGGGGTGTGTCTTATGTTAGCAAATTGTAAGTGATGATTGGGACAACCTATAGTAAAAAATACTGATTATTTTAAATACATTTTTTTTTTTTAATAAGAATATTTACAGAACACCAGTATTCAACAAAACATATTTTGTTACAATTAATTATTATCTGTTACAATTCTAAAATGAAAAATTGTTGATACTTGAAATTTTTGAAAAATAAAATTGCAAATTGTTGACATACTACAATTTAACAATTTACTTAGTGTTACAATTTTTGTAGGTATGTCAAAAAGCTTGACAATATACTGCAGATTTCTTTATATATTTTTCTTAATGGTATTAAAAATAAATTTATAGTAAACAAAACATATGTTAATTTTTGATAAGATTTGAAGTTAGGATTTTAACTAAATCAGATATTTAAACAAAAAATAATAATTTGTTTTTTTTTTTTTGTGTATATATATATATCATTAGATACTTTCAACATTTCTCTATCACCCTAATTAATACCTAATTAAATATTTTTTAATAATAATTTATTTATTAATTAATAAAGAATGCAATTTTTAAAATATTCAGACTAACTAAGCTACCTATTTATACCACAAACTACAAAATATATTACTTACATCAGTATTCAGTTTCGGAAATCTTTTGAGTGTATCTAAAATACTTTGATCAATAGATTCAAAAATCCTCAACATTTCAGCGCCGACTAGGTCAACACAAATCATTGCTGGTTCAATAAGATTTTGTAATTGTTTGCCTATCATAATTTCTAATGCCTTCTCGTTAACAAATGAACTTTTGTTGGTCCCTGCTGAATTTAATAAGATGTTTCCTATCTTTTCATCGGTCAAATCAAGAAGCGGGTCTATTTTATCTAATTTTTCTACAAATTCATTATGAATGATTTGAGAAATTTTTGCACCGCCCACAAGTGTACTTTCGGATAAATCTTTTCTGTTTCCAGCGACTGTATCGCAGTATGATTTACACACATCATTCAATAAACCTAAAACGAAAGAAACCTTCTGGTCCGGCGTTTTCAATGTTTTTAGTTGGTTTTCTAATCGATCTTTGGTGTCATATAATTCCTTACGTAATACCGGATACGTTTTTTTTATATGCATTAATAGTATATTCTGCAGAGTATTAGCTAGCATTTGATTACCGTGTTTTTTGTGAATTTCGGGGTAATTAGCTTTTAAGAATTCCTTCTCAGATTTTAAAGTTTCTTTCATGGATTTATTATCAAAAATATCTTTTTGACTTCGGTTAACAACACCAATTATCCCTAGCTTAACAGGGATTTTGTAACCACAAAGAAGTTCCACTGTGTCTTGTATTGTACCTTTATCTATAAGATCTAACTTGGTTACTACAGCGACTGTCCTTATCCCTTCTGGGTCGATTTTCCTGGCAATCTTAAGACTCTCACTAGTAGATGGATCTGTGTTAGCAGTAACTACAGCCAAAATAATAGAATTTGGTTGTTGTACATATTTTATTATTAATTCTTGAATTCGTTCATCAATATCTTCGGGTTGGTCACCAACAGGAAGTTTGGTGATTCCCGGCAAGTCTACAAAAGTTAGATCATATAATTGAGTATATACTTTTAATACAATTGGCTCGTGTGTTATGCCATTATTATGACCAGCTAAATTATTTGTTCTGTTTTCAATTTCCAAACGTACATCATCAAAATTTTGAAACACAGTGTTAGGTTTGTGTAAAAACCATGCCCATTCTTTTATTTTTTCATTTTTCGTTATTTCCAACATTGATTCTCTATCTTCTTTATTATATCTTACTATTTGGAGAATTAATGGAGCACGAGTTACAATACCAGTGCCTCTTGGTAAGAAAGATTTACCCACCAAACTCTCAAGAACTGAGCTTTTGCCGGAACTTTGAGATCCGACAACAACAATCTGAGGCAAATTAATTTTATGATCACCAATCACTGCAAAAACTTCTTGCAACTTGTTAATTGTATGAATTAAGGATTCCATGTAATTGTTTAATTAGCAATTTTTGACGAGTAAATATTAGTGTTTGTGTAAGAAAAATTAAAATATGTATTAATAATTTTTGTAGTGTCAAATATGTTTGAATGTACTTATTGTAATTCAATTTTTTAAATTGTTACCTATTATTTAATAGCCATGGTTACCCAATTTCTTAATGATTAGTGAATTTTAAACAAAAAAAGGCAAGCGAGTACAGTACCTACTACTGTTCAATTACGTGTTGAGTGGGTCAGTATTAAATTTTAATTAAAAAAAATTGTACACAAAAAACGGTTTTTCAGCCTACCTATACCACTAAGTGTATACCGTGATATGTTTTTTGATAGGTTAGCCATTAGGTATAGCCATTGATTTTGTAATATTGTCTATTGTCTATAAAAATAGATTTCTTACTAAATAAAATATAATTGTTTACAAATATAGTAACGATACCTCCAGGGGCGTCATTTCAATTTTTTTTTGGTACGCATAACTATTGAGCAGGGCACAATTTATTTTATTTTTCGACATATTGGACATTACTATAATATGGCCGAGCGGGCCAAAATTTACAATTTAGAATTTTAGGTACGCAAATGTATACCCTGCGTACTACAAATGACGCCTCTGGATACCTCTCGGATTTTAATTAAGCTAAAATTCTAATTTAAAATTAATATAACAAAAAATTACGCTTGTGTAGTTTAATATTTGTATACAGATATAAGCGCAATGTACGAGGAGTACTGGAATCTTGTATTAAGTTTTCAAACATTTTGAAACAGCGAATAAATCAACAATTATTGAAAAAAAAACTAAAAAAAATTAAAATTTTTCATCAAAATTTTATCGTAAATAAATAACATCAATAAAAAAATTTAGAAAATATTTCAAATACCTATCTATTGTTATATTTTTTTTTTTGAAACAACAAATTATAAAAAAATTTACTTACTATAAAACAATTTATAAATTTTCACGATTTTTATAAAATTATTTTACAAATGATGTTTTTATTTAATTTTTTTTCCCGGATTATACAAAAAAGTACCTAACATTTTATAACTTCTTAAAAACTAAATATCTAAATAACTATATCAAATTCGCTACCAAAAACCTTCACCAAAGTTGAAAATCAAATAATTTTTACTGCCCCAAAAGGCGACGGACTGTAGAAAAAAACACACACGCGCGACGCGAGCATCCTTGTAAAATTAATAATCAATATACATTCATTTCTCCACTCAAAATCTAAAAGAGTAGATAGGTATGTATAATATGCAAATGGCTGTAACGGTGTCACTCTTCAATCATCAATTAAACAGTTGGCAAATGTCATATTGTTTGTTTTTGCTACCTCCACAAATACACGGTTAATGATATAATATACGTAGCTAATTACAAAGGCATATCACTTATCAAAGTACGGGTGAAAAGCACACCTCACGACAGACGATGCACCTAGCTAAATAGGTTTGGTCCACGAATTAATCTGAGGATCGTCGTAATATTTAGTCTGTGCCCCTGTGGTCTGTACATTAGGTTTATTTGTATTGTACATTTGTACAAAAAGTATTGGGAAAATGTAATATCCATCATTATTAATTCGCGCATTGCTCATAAAGTACTTCAAAGTTCAAGTCCGTGTCCAACACACACGTCGTGATAACGTTATCATTGTGTAAGACTGCTTTTGCATTCAACATTGATAATATTTATCTTGTAATGATTATGACAGTCGATAGTTTGATTACATACTAAAGAGTACATAGTTATTAGTTTATTTTCGGTCAAAAAAATCATTTATTTTCCTTTCTTACGTTTGCTTTTTGTTATTATTTGTTGCGTTTTGTTGTAGAATATTGTAAATACATCGAAATTTAATACATTACAAGTGGGTTACTCCACTCTCCGTTGTGAAATTAGCTGAAACGAACCAAAAATGGATTCAGATAAATATATTACGATTGTTCCTGTTGAGTATCCTCGAAACAGGCAACAGTTCATACGGCCTCCCGATGAATATAGGTAATAATATGATGCACCCAGCATAATCAACGATTACTGTGTATACTTATATAAATTTGGATTTTTATTTGTGTTAGTGATTTTCCTCAAAACCGGAATTGGCCCCACACCAGAGCAGTAAGAACCGAATCGAGTACTATGCGTAGGAAAGAATTGAAACGATCGTTGGAACACAAAAGATCTCACAATCATTCCCTCAATGATCCTATACAATCGTGTTCCAAGCCAATAATAAGTGCTCCGCTTGCATTCCAAACAGCTCCAAAACCTAAAAAAAACCGTAAGGATTATAGTTATATAACTATTAATTATTTGTTATGTTTCTGTGGCTTATGATTATAATACTGTGTAGTTTGCATAATTTGTTTTGAACACCTTAAAATAGTTTTACAATACATATATTATTATATTATATAATAATGATTATATGATCTGTAAAATTTATAATTTATAATATTATCAATTTAAATAAAAAGCGTAAATATTTAAAAAATGTCATGGAATAATATTATTTAAATAGTTTTAAAATATATCCTTACATATTAAAATGCTTAAAATAAACAGTGGTTAATATTAATTGTTAATAGCGCTAAGTGTATATATTTATACAATGGCTGACATAGTCTTGCACATGGATATAGAAGATGCAAACACAACTACAGTATCAGATCTTGTTGATATTATAATACAGCAAAAAAATTTAGGATTATCAAGAATCGCTAAAAATATTTTTACAATTTGGATGAAATCAAATGTTTTAGGTAATTATCAACTGTTAAATACAATTTACTAAAATGTTAATATTACTGCTATTTTTTTTTCTTCAGAAATTCAATTAAAACCACAACATAAATTATTGACAGTATTTCAAAAATGGTCCTCACTTGAAGAAAAATATTGCATTCAAACCAAAAAAATTATTTTCAAGGAACCAATTTTGAGTTTTCAAAGAAATGTGTTTTTTCCTAGAAAAGACGAGGAAAAAATTAAGTGGGTGTATAATTAGTATACTTTTAAATGAAAAAAATATTAATTAAAATTACATTTGTTAAAGGGACCAAAAAATTATTGAGTTATTATACGCCGAAGCTAAGTATAATGTATTACAAGGTCGGTATCCTGTTGAAGTTAATCATTGTTTAATGTTAGCTAGTTTGCAATGCCGAATAGAATTAGGTCCAAATAATTTACAACAATACACCTCAAGTTTTTTTAGGTATCAAAAACAACTGTTTTTTTTTTTTTGTCAAAATTCTAAGTATTGTATGAAAGTAAAAACTTTTTTTTTTTTAATATTGACTTTATAGAGACAACCGGGAAAGATTTTTACCATCCCATTTATACAAAAGCTGGTCATCGTGGTTAAATCTTGATAGAAAAAGTACACCACATTCTCGGCTTGCAGATCATTTAAAACATATACAAATAACTGGATCTGATCGTAGACTTTACCACAAGTATTTAGAGTGCTGTTACATGCTACCATTTTATGGGTGAGAATTATACATATTTATTTTTGTAAAATGATTAAATGTCTATAAATACAAATTTGAACAACAAATTCATATATAACACAAGTTCACAATTAAGAGGATATCATACTTGCATGTGTTGTGTTAGTTCTGTTTTATAAATACGCTTGATTAGTGTCTACGTCATACGCGTTATTAAATGTTATACATTTTATTAATTGGATCGTCTTAGATCCAAACAAACTAAGATGCTTATTTAAAGTGTATACAAAATAAATTATTAAATTAATTTTGTTTGTTAAAACAGTTTAGAGCATTTTTTTTTATTTATTTTTTTTTTTTTGTGAATAGATTTAGCTGTTTCAAAAGACTATAACTTACAAACTTATTTTATTTTATATATATTTCAAATGTGTATTTTGTTTTGTTTGGATCCAAAATAAAATGTTGATAAGGATTAATAACATACGTGATGTCACACTAATCGTCCGTATTATGATTATGTCAACATGAAAACAGATAATATTATTTTATTTAGGTTTGATTATACATCTATACAAATTTATAATTAAACCACTACATATATTTTAAACTGCTGAATACAGCTGTTATCTCCATATCCATATCCACCTTACATATATAGTATAACATATAATGTAACATATCGATGATGACAAGGCAAAAGGGTCTATATAGGCGACATAATTCATAGTTTTCAGGAGAGCCAAAAAACTCTTTTTGATTTAATTAAATTTTTTATACATATAAGCAATAACTTTTTTATAGCAAAAATATGGCATTTTTTCATAGTATACTTTTTTTTTTTGTTTGTATGTTCTTACATATATTCATAATTTTAATTAACTTCAAATAATTATTTATATGTTTATACCGTAATTTAAACAAATATTTTTAATAATTTTGGTGCTTAGGCCTAATTTTTTTTTATACTTATTTTTACGACGCTCATTCCCTATTATTTAACTTAATTTATATGATGATTCTAATGAATTTATCCCCATATTTTTTAGTGATAACTATTTTTATTTAAAATATAACAATATTATAATAACATGTTCTTCAAACTAAGATATTTATATTTTCTGTCAAATGACCATTTAAGGTCATTTGTTTCACATAATTGTGTAACACATCCATGACGACAAATTACATTATTTAATAAAATATTTATATATTTAAGACGTTAAATTAAAAAAAAATTAAAATTATAATATAATTTAAAATTGTAATAATGAGTTGTAAAAAGATAAATAACTGTTCTATAAAGAAATTAAATTACCTAGCTGCTACAGTATAATCTGTAGTTCGGTCAATTTGGTTGAGATATTTTATCGTAAGCTGATGTCAGTTGTACTACAATCTTATCATTCTCATCACAATGATACTCGTATGATATTTAGAAATACTTTATATACATACGAAAAATTTGTGTACGAGCACGTCACGCACAAACGTTGCTTGTCCCCTAAAAAATTGTGCTAATGTTGTTTGTTCCTTATTGGTGTTGTTTAGACCCTTTATTAGAAAAAACAAAATATAAAAGTATTGCTTAGACCATAAACTTGAAATTCAAATTGTCATCATGATAATGGTCACAGTTGTTTTTGTGCACGCCCAATGGATGTAATATATATTTTTCCATCCATTAGAATGAGTCGTGTCGCTTAGACCCTTTTGCCTTATCGCCATCGACATCATAATCAATTGAACATTCAGAATAATATACTTTACTCTTCTTTTTTTACAAAACTTTTAACTATAAATTGAAAATGTCTAGGTGTGCTTTTTTCCATGGTCAAATAGAACAACCTGTTCGAGGTTTGATGTCTTTAATTAACCATAAAGATGTTCCTATTTATATTGCAGTCAACACCGAAGGAGTTTATATTTTAGATTGTGTGGAAAATGTAATTTATTTCAAATTTAAAACTTGTGATAGTAGGTAGATTTTCCAATTAACTAATTTAATCATTTTAGAGTTTATTGTTGGGCCTTAAGTATCAAGATTTTTCATGGGAATTTGCTAAGCCATCTCAAGAAGATAATGATCATTGTTTACCGTGTATATTTCTTCAGTTTTTAGTATTAGAAAATGGAACAAGAGTTTCAAAAATTTTACAAGTATTTTCTAAACAAGTAAATATAGTTATGAATATTTAATTGCTATTTCATAATACATAAACTATTAAGTTGATTTTAAAAATACCCTGTTTTTAGGCTGTTATGATAGATGCTCTAATTGCGTGTTTTGTCGAAGATTTTAGACACAAATTAGCTATGAATGAATATGACGATGTAGATAGAACTGGCGGTTTTGAACATATTTCTGTTGGAGATGGTAATCAATATAATTAATTAGATATAAAATATTTTTATTTAATATGTCATGTATAGGATCTCAAATACCGTTGGCACATTTGTTCCGTAGCGAACCACAATCTCGATTATGTAATAAACTAAATAAGTTGACTCTGGCTACATTTGATGAAGATGGTATGTTAGTTAATAATAATCGTCTATGTTAAATGAATTATCTTTTTATCATTTTAGCATGTAATCATCACTTAGAAAGTTGCTAATACTATAATTTATTTTGATCATACACAATTATGCATGGTTTGTAAACTATTTATGAATTTAATCTACTACAATGAACTGAAGTAAGTTACTAATGATCTGAAATCAAGCTTTATTACTATTGTTGTTTCATTCAAGCAATTAAGACTTAACCAAATTATTAACTGTATTACCAATATTACCATAGATTAAATAACACTATAAATATACAACACTGATGCAATCATTTATCGCTTATTTTAATTTGGATTCGACGTTTGCTGTGACGCATTTTTTTTTGGAAGAGATGAGAAATAAGTATATACTAGTTCTATTATCTACTCGTTTCGTGCCACAATGCACCAATAGTTAACTGGATCAAATTAAAATAATTACATTAGCCTTACTTATCTATAGTAATACTAGTATTTATAATCAATGCTAATAAGTAATAACCAACTTTAATACAATAAAATGGAGTATTAATACATTTTTAAGTGAGTCTAACTATACCTTAACTCATCTTTTTAATTAGTTAAAATAATCTTGAACACTTATTTTGTAATCTTATTAAACAAGAAATTAGTTGAATAATCCACACTATATTATTACATCATAAATAAAAAAGTATTTATAATATTTGGACATCAGAAAAAAAAAAATAAAAAAATTATGCTGCTTGACTAATTCATACTTAATGAATTTTTTTTATCAAACATTAAACCTTGTCAATACTTATCAGTTATCTCAACTATTAATAGTTTTCTTGAAAACCTAGTTTAGTTATTGTGACTTCCGTTATAAATAAAATAGTTGTATTATTTTAACACATTTTTTAAATTTATAAAATAAAATAATATAAATAAATGAATAAGTTTGTTCAAAAAAAATAAAAATATTTAAAAGTGTAAAGCATATAAAAGCAATACATGTGCATTTTCTCACAACCTCATTAGACATTCAGTGGCGCAATTTGATAATAAGAGGGGCCTATGTGAAATTTCCAGACTTATTATAACTACAAATAATATTTTTTTCTCACATGTCATAGTATTAATTAATTAATATAATTTTTAATTGGTTAAATTTTTTTCTAATAAAATCAAACATAAAAATTAACTCTTTTTGTTTCTATGGCAGCAAAATCATTTATGATTTTGTTTGTATCCAATTCATTATTATTAAATAGTAATACAAAAATTCTATAGATAGATAGTTTTTTGTCTTATTATTGTCAGACACATAGGTAATATTATCATGAGTGATGACTTACACACTACACAGTACACACACCAACATAATTATGATGTATAATAATAAAAGAAGTTTCAAATTTTTAATTATAGTGTATACTCTAACCCAATACCCGCATTTCAGACCTATACTGTATTACGATACACTTAATTGCTTTCTCATATAAGTATTCATAATTTGAATTATACTCTAATTCAAAAGAGTAAAGACATAATTATTTATTATATTAAAACAAATATTATAATATGTGTTTATATTATAGATTATAGTATAGGAATATCGTACTTGAGTTTTTTAATTTAGAGGCCCTCAAGACCGGGGACCCTGTGAATTGCATACCCTACACTTTCGATAATCGCGCCACTGCAGACATTTGAGATTTACTATTAAAAGATGAGTATGTGAATCACAAATCTAAATTATATTTAAGGAAACAGGTGTTTTGGAAATGTAATTGTTGATATATCTTTCATGCATTCAGTGTTATTTAGCAAACCAATTTATATTATTGTGTTTTACAGATTAAAAAATTATATTGAAATATGTTATCCTACGGTTTTCAGAGTAACAATATTGAGTTGACTATAAAATAGTATAGATAGTAGTGGTTACCAATAAGTATCAATATATAATTTTATATTTTTTGATTATTTATGTAAATATATTATTTTCAATTTTACTACACAAAAGATAATAATATGTGCATACTTGGTTTTTTTATAGGTCATTGTATTGGACAAATGGGATCTTGGTCATTCAGCTACTGAAAGTGGACACTTAATATAATATACTCTTTTTCTATTGATCTCTATGCAGCCATCCTTTATTTAAAATCACTTTTCTTCTGTTTCTTATCATTGAATACCATTGTATTAAGATATAATACATATGATTACCTTAACCTAGTCAATTTTGTTTAGTTATGTTTAGTTGAATCTTAAATAAGTTAATATTTTTTAAGTATATATATTTTTTATTAGTATTCATTGATCTTGTTTATCAAGGATTCGATAACAAACATTTTAATGTCTATGTTGGACAACTCATTAAAAGTTTTTGTTTCTGAGCATTGTAGTACATTTCCAGCCAGAGTTTATTTTGTCCTTAGTATAATACCAAATAGTTATTATAATTTTAACTATATTTTTTATTATTTTTTTATTTGTTATTTTATTAAATTACCAACTTTAGAGATGTTTTCTTTTGATGTAGTACTCATTGACTTATATTGCTTACATACATTTCATAAAGTTATTAATTATGATACAAAACTTTATTTTATTCAACATAAAAAGCGATCCGGGTGGTTGACTCGTGTCTAGTCTAGCATTGTTCTGTTGTCTTGTATATTGGCTACTTGGGATTAATTAAGTAGGAAAATAATTGTGAGTGACCGGTAAGAAATTGACAAAAACCTGTCACTGCTTTGGTTGCCCTTATGTTAAATAGAATATCATTACTAATATGAATCTTACTATTATTCACTTTTATATTTGTATTTCACATATCTATATCAAATTTTTGATATAATCTTTTCAATTGTCAAAATTATTTCATCTACAAAGTTAATATGATAAGTATTTACAAATTTAATGAACGGTTTTTAACTTTAAAAATATTCTAATAATTATATATTTGTAATTCTAAATGTCGTAGAATTACATTATTATTATTATTTTATTGTGGTATTACAGCTGTGATTGGAACTTTCACCAAATTATTATTCATTATATAACCATAAATTGTATGTTGGTATTACTTGTGCATTACAGTCGTATATAAATTAATATTCTTTAAATGTTTGTGTAATGTCTAAATTAAGTGTTTGGAACAAATATTTAAGAAATTTAAAATTTGTAATTAAAAAAAAAAATTGTAAGTAATTTATTGATAAAACTACGTGTATTAAATAAAGTAAAAACAACCATTGTTACAATACCCAAGCTAGACTGGGTAATGTATAATTTTTCCCATGTTACCATTACAATTGCCAGAAAATGTACAAATTACCTGATAGTCCTTAATATATTTGCCCTATACAGAAGATTGATTGTGCAATTTATTTTACATAGTCCTAATCTTATCACTATTCCAATTTTTATGGAAGATTATTTCTAATACATTAATTAAACATATTACAATATGACATGTATTATATTGTTAACACTAAATGAGATGTATTAGTATAACATTTTAAAAACCGTGAATTATATTTTAAATGTACCAATTTCTTAAATTTGAAAGCTAATGCAGACAATAGATATATTATAAATTATTTAAGAAGTTAAATAATCAAAATTTCCATTTACTACTGGTTGATATAAAATGTGATGCTTCCTAAACTTGTTAATTTTTTTTTATTGTTTTTGTTATTGATCGAAATAGTGATATCAAATATTAATATTATATGATTTATTTACAGGTGTTATAAAGTTTTAACATATGAATTGTATGTTTAATGTTTAAAATGTAGTATAGTTGTAATAACTGCAGTATTTAATAAATAGTAAATACATTAATACTCTTTAAAATAATGGTTTTTTATATATATAGATTTAATTTCTCCGTGCATCTTGTACTTATATTATTCATATTATCATGTTTTATGAGGTTAAACATTTCTAATAGAAATGTCTTTTTTTCCATGTTTGAATCGAAGGCGCCGCCAGAACTACTTTAGTATTACTACCGCGACTAATGTCCCAAATGTACTAATTTAAACTTAAAATAATATACATACTATAAAAATTAATAAATTCTTATGATTATGTATTTTTTAATTTTTTAAATAAATGTGATAGATTTTTATTAAATAAGTAAATAAATATAAACATAGATAATATACAATGGATAGATCTTGTGTACATCAGAAACGTAGAGGGTAAAGTTCTTGAATAAAGAAGAGAGACGGCAATAGCAATGCCTACGGGCAGAATCCCTTGGTTTGAACCCCAATACTGATAACGTTATTATTTATCAAGTAATACTATAATGGCAGATCTAAATCATAGGAATTTGTATGAGTAATAATTAGATTTTAAACAATGCTGTTTGATTTGAAAGATAGTTGGTTTGTATGAATATTGTCTTACTTAAACCTGCAAATTCAATTACAGAATAATATACATCTGGTTTTAAAAAGTACATTAATTTATTCAAAAAAATATGTTAAAAATGAATTACTTAGATAATATAATATATTTTATGTAGCATATTATATGCATGATTTAATAATATGTTCTTTACTATACCACCTAATATAAAATAATTTTTTATAAGTTGAAGTTTGAAAAACTTATCTTTTTACGTTTTGTTCATTTCGGATAGTTTATTTTTTTATCTTTTATGAAAAAAGATTTTGGAAAATATGAAGAATTAACATAATTGAAAACTAATATAAAAACTAAAAACTCACATATATAATAGGATCAAGTAAAAACATTTAAATTTATTTTATCGCCAAAATATGCTTCTTACATAAACCATTTAGTCAAATTAGAAATGTATATGTATATATAATAATTTACATATTTTTATGGTTCAAAGTCTTCCTTATCATAGATATTGTTAATAAAGTGAATATCGTTTAACCCTTCTCTATTTCTCGCCAGTTCAATAGCATAGAATTGTATTCTTATAACTATAAAGCTGTTGCTTTCACTGTAGTCTCCATGTACATCCTTTCTGATTAATGTGCCAAAATTATAGTTTTCCATGTTTTTGTAGAGATCACAGAATCTTCTCCATTTCTAAAAAAAAAAACATATGATAAGTATTAAATTTTAGGTATATAATAATAAAATTATGAAACATAATATGAATATGTATGTTAATGTATTATTATTATTACAATATTTATGTATCACAATTTTTTATGTTCCATTGAAACATTTTAAATACTAACAATTTTAGAAGAATCATCTTTTACATTCTCTTCATCAAGAACTTCAATTTGAAGATCGGGGAATAATCGTCTAAATTCTTTATAAATTTTCTCGTCATGAGGAGTCAATCTCAATAACTTTGGATCCACAGAACATATCAACTGAAATTAAAGAAATAAGACTCAAATAGTACATTTGTAAAATTATTTTTATGATAAATTGTATATTATTAATTATTCATCAATCAATTTCATTAACTTTCAAGTTTGTAATTAATATAGTAAGTATATTATTGAAGTTCAATATAATTAATATTGAACTATGACTCTTTTAACATAATAGTGTTTAGTTTATTTTTAATTTATGTAAAAATAAAATTTTTGTGTACTTACATTAAAATATATTTCTGCATGTTCGTATGCTTTGATGGCCCACATCATTTCAACTTTTCCCTGTAAACACAAATATACAATCAAAAAAGTATACTTAAATACAAATAAAAATTAATACTCGCATCATTTCCATATTCATCAGCTGGTCTTGAAAGTAAACCAGCTCCTGCAGAAAGTTCTGCAGCTCCCTGTAAACATAATATTTGTATTAAATAAACTATTAATACTTTAACAAACTTAAAAAATGAATCTATTTGTCAGGGATTTTATTATATTGATGGATAAAACTAGTGATTATGATAAGAAATAATTTGGATTTATAAGCTTTAAAATCCCACAAAAAAAAAACCCTTAAAGTACGCTGATATGCACCAAAAATGTTAAAATATGTTTAATAAAATACCCAACAAAGTATTGTTATGTATTTTAAAAAAAAAATATAGTGACCTTGAACGTATAAAATATGATTGTGATGTCGATAGACAATAGGCATTAAATAATATCCAACATTTTTATTGATAACAAATGAAATTGGGAACATATTAAATTGACATAGGTATTACCAAGGATAAACTCAACAATATGGTCTAAAAATATCAAAGTATTAAGATATGCAATAATATTTAAAACTTCTAAAATGCAAAATAAAAATAGCATATTTTTAATCTCCAGTAAGTGAAAACAATATCTATCCAAATTATCTAGTCAACTAAATATCAAAAGTCAAAAAGATTATGATAGCAAGTATAAAGATGTTAGCATACACTCTGTGTATAGGTATCTATAAGTGAAAAAGACATACGAACGACTGTCAAATGAAGTGTTCTAGTAGGTGGCTTGTAGAGTTCAATAAACGATGTTGCGATTAGGCAAAACCAATTTTTGTTTCACTACATTCTAATTCTCTAAGTAGACAAAGTTTAAGTAGCTAAACTCTATCTAGTGAGAGAACACTAAGCCTAGCCCCTCCCAAAAAAATGGTTCTTTCATCCATCCTTGTGCGACATTTGTCGTAGTCAAACGCATCTCATAAGTATTAAGTTTCACACAAGAAAGCACAAAATCAAAGCGTTCCTTAGCTAGACAGAATATACATTGACAAAAAAAGTCAACATTTGATCGTATTTAACCTACCTATTAAAGCCAGTTATATATAGGTAATTGAATCAGAGTATGTTGTATTCAAACTTATAGTAAAAATGATAATACAAGTATTATATACATATAGGTAACGATGAAGAAACATTCGTTTTGTCATTAATCCGAACGCACCTACGGAAAGACGAATAGAAAAATAAATTCAATCGAAAAAACAAAAATTTTTATCGTACAAATGCAACAGCTCGCGTCTACGCGCAGTGTCCATGAACGAAAACCGACTGTTTAAATCGTCGACTACCAACTGACTGATTTCGTCGGCTCCGCTCGAAACACACATCGGTGGATGGGCGAGCAGGCAGACCACACACGCGTTTACGTCGACTAATGCTAACAGCCCGGCAAGTTGGGTATAGGACGTATTGTGCGGCGTGCGACCGGAGGAGTTAGGCACGACATCGCCTTCGTCGAGTCTGGGCACTTACCACACCGTTTGCAATGGTCAGATTGTCCATGACGAAAAGTCGAAGCTACCGCAAAACGATCGGTAGTGGAACGGCAAGCGTACACGAACGATGGCGTCGCAGTTGTTGGTCGGAAGACGGCTCGAGTGACAAATGAACGACGCAATGTACGCACTACGCGGCGAAATCTGGAATCTGGACGACGCAAGCCTCGGCGTTCGCCGTGCGGTGATAAGAGAATGCGACAAAAAGCGTTGATAACGAGGTCACATGTACGCCACAAGCGACCGCAGTCGCGTAACCGCAGAACAATAAAACATTATAACAATAGGTAGTATAATCGTAGAGTAACATTTCGAGTAAAATAAATGTTAAAAAAAAAACAGGTTAACAACGGCCGTATTATTATGCGAGCTACAACAGTGTTTTTCTATAAGAGAACGGATCGTGAAGGCGTCGTGGTAGATCGATGCCCGAGGAAGCGGAAACCACAATACTGCATAATCTATTGCCTATGTATATCTTAAAAGGGGCTTTTACAAAAATATTATTTTTTTCGGATATATTTCAAAACGGATAAACAACGATTACCTATAATTGTCGTAATTGTTATGTGTATGTAACCAATACATCTATAATTGCCAAGTCTTCTTTTATCGATGACTTTCCAAGTGTAAAAACCCTATAATTTCTACTCTCCGGCGCCTCTGTCTCATCAAGTCACTCGATACTCACTAAAATTCCAAAGGCATTTTCTGCAATTCTTCGGGATTTGCTTAAGCAATAATTAAAACATTTTTCAGCTTCAGTAAGGGGTTTTCTGTAATATGTTTATTATTTCAATAGTTAATAATGTTGTAATGAAAACGCATCATCGGCAATCGCCTACAGTGCAATATCCTGGTGGAAGCGGTTCGTTCTACAAAAGTTGCCCAAGCTTACAGTTTTGAAAAATATCATTGTCTGATTTTAATCCTCAGCTTCCGATTGATAAATTATAACAAAAACAGTAACTATTATCAACAAGTGTCAACAAGATATTGATGAAGAAGGGCAGATAGAATATCTATCAAATAAAAATGAAAACATTTTTAAAACACTAAATATAAAGACACAAAGTCAACAAGAAAAAAAAGAAACCAAAATTAATTTACAGCTGCAATTACGGAATTACGTAATATTCATATAAATTTGCGACAAATTTACACCGATATGAGTGGTAACGAAGCTTTTGGACAATATGATGTGGTAACTCTTCATGAGTTGTCATAAAAACAGTATATTTTTTATCAAAATGAAATAAAGTCTATATTGATCAAGTATGAGCTGACAGCACAGCCTGAGTCATACAGTTTGATGTTACAGTTGTTACACAATGTTGATACCATAATCGTATGATGCAAGTAATGAAGGAACTTCTTAACAATATAATCCATCTTCAGACATAACAAGCAAAAAACAGGAAAACTACAGTGCTTTGGATATAACAAATTATACAAGCTTGGACATTTACATAAAATATTTTAAATAAAACTTTTTTGTAACTTTTACATTTATTTTCTAAAAATTAAGTTAATTTTATTATTCCCTTATGGCAATTTATTGCTTACATTTACTAAAATATACTTAAATATAATTTTAGTTAGTAATAAAATACAAAATTTTTAAAGAAACAAAATAAATACTTTAATAAATACTTTGAAGGCTTCATAAATGCTATTACAAACTTCAACTACACACTTGGATATCAATGATTTTAATACACGAGAGAATTTCTTATAGGCTCATTCATTATTGTCTATTAGCATTCGCTAAAAAGTTTAATGTAATCTGTAGCTTGCTTATGGCTGATATCGAATCTCGTATAATATGGACTACCTATGGTGTCCTATTTTTGAATACTTGGCGTAGCCAAACTTAATAGCTGTTCAAAAATATCTGGTTATTTTCTTATATACGTTCTTTACTCTTCCGGATCCTTTACAGCTAATTCAGTAAGAAGATCTTCTGATGCTTCCCAATACCAATACACTGCTTTTTTATGTACATTATTTAACTCTAATTCTTTTTTATTGGTTATTAATGTCTTTTTCTATAAATTTGAAAACATCATCAATTAATAATTATAATAATATAAAACAGATAGGTGTACGTTTACGACTATGCGAGTATTGTGGATTTTTACTTCAGCCATAGGTATGTTTTAATCGTGAATGTGGTATTGACTCAACGTTTAAAAGAATAATATAATACGGTATTTAGCAGTTCTACGATTTTAGCTGCCATACGTTTCGGTTGTACTTATCGATCGTTTCGTTCGGTAACGACTTCTTGATTTTTATTTATAATGTAATGATGTTATATGTATTGTATAAATTCAAATTCAAACGTCACCAACTTTCTATAATATGTAATATTTGTAATCGGATATTTTATAAAAACTTTGTCATCGTTAATGATATAAATCTGTCAATTAATTTCAAAGTGTAAAAGTGTTTAAGCTGCCTAGATAACATGACTCCAACTACTTCAAAAAACCTGATAGTTTAAGACTCGGTGAACTAATAGTTAGTAAAAACATAATAATGAAAAATTATTACCATACAAGAATCTCGAAAAAACTAGACGAGACCTTACGCTTATATAATCTTTTTTAAGGTTTAAGTAAAAGTGTTTCAATATTGCGCTCAAAACAGTTCAAACAAAGAAACTCAACTAAAGGTGCAATAAAAATAAAACAAGAACAAAAAACATAGTTAACCACGGAAAGCTCATCTTTATGAGGCTGTAAACATTTAAAACGAAAAAAATTTTATTATATAGAAGAGTTATTCATAAGCTAATAATTGAGTTGAAATGACTAATAAATGTATAATAAGTACCTACAAAAAAAAATCTTTATGGGAACTTACTAGTTTACTAGACATTTTATTGAATCACAAATTTAAATGTAACCTCAAAAGCCACGAGGAAGGCGTTTCACAACAGATGACAAAGTATTTGCACTATCGCTTAAAAAATAAAGTAGAAAAGCTTTTAAAATACTTTCTTAGGTCTTTTTCGCTATGCCTTCCCGAAAATCCACAGTTAATTTGTTAAAAAAAAAATCTTTTTTGATACGGGAATTAATTACAGGATTTTTGAGCATTTAAAAATTGCCGTATAAACTTAATCATTATTGTTTAGTCATTTTTTATGAAGTATCGATTTCTAATTTCTACTTCATTAAAGTTTATTGCATCAATTGGAAAAATAGTAGGACTTATAAATCTAGGCAACAAGAATTGTTTTCTGAAATTTTAAAATAATGTACTTGTTTTTATGGTTAAAAGATTAAAGAAAAGGTTTAAACAACCAGTCTTTTTTCTATTTTATCAACAGTAACACGAAGAGTTCTGATTTATCAACAATAATTAAAGTGATTATTAACACTGTGCAATCTACAGACCTTAATACAATTTCTTCTATATATGATCAAGCCCATTCAAATGTAGCAGCTATTAATCAACTCAAAAGTGAAATTAAAAATAATGATTTGGAATCTAGAAAAAAATATAATGAGATTAGTTTTGTGATCAACAACAAAATCAATAAAATGATTCCGCTCGTTGATGTCCCTACATAAAACTCTTTAGAAATAATTTTATTACAAAATACTTACATTTTATGAGTTGGATAAAGAACTAAGTACAGAAGGAGACCATCTTATATTAAAATTAATTTATGCTTATATATATACCCTTTGAAATAAAAAAATGAAGTTGTCTATTACAGCCCAGATGAAAACGTCAACATCAACGTGTTGGAGCTATAATGAAAAGAATAGCAATAATGACAAATGAATCAAAATTTACCAGTAAGATAAATTAATAGTGTTTATGAACACTAGAATATCATATTGTTCTTCAAATTTTTAGGACACAACATTGACCACAAGGCAGAGGATACTAGCCAGTTATGTATATTTATTGACAACCTTTTCGACAGCATAAATGGAAGTGCCGTAAAATCTATTCCAGAAAAAGCACAGTGACATTTTCCTATCTCCGTCGGAAGTTTTGACATTATGCATTTGCAGTTCTAAATATCATTAAATATGAAAAAAATTCATCAGTCACGAACTGAATAAAAACTATTGAAGGCGGAATCTAGTTATTTAGTAAAAAAAAAAAAAAACTAAACGACAGCTTTACGAATGTTCTACTTCGAAATTTCAACTAATATTTGATTGAAAAATATTTTAGTTCAATTCAAAGCAGTGGAATAAAAAATATCAATCCAATTTTCGCCAATTTTATTATTATATTTTATTTCATCTTTTAATGTTCTTGTTTTAATTAATTTTACATTCTATCATTCTGTTGGCGCAAATCGGCGAAATCGCAAAGAAGATGCTGCTGAATAAAATGATTGTAATGATCAACTTAGAACTGCTCTAGTGTCAATGTCACACAATAACAGATATATTATAACTTCGTGTAGCAGAATTTATATTAGTGGGTGGATTATTAAAACGGCATAGCAATCATCTAATAATAATTATTCTATTTACATTTCAAAACTGACAGATCCATTGGATGGATATTTTTTAATTCAAGAACGTCAATACTCACAATGCAATTTATTTTATCTGGATACTGTGTATAGTTTGTTTATAGATCTATTTAATTCTAATTCAAATATGCATCTAAAAATAATTTATTTGGCAAATTGTGCTCATATGATTCTAAGAATGTATCTTTTGGTAATTTAGTTTGTAGTGAATATGATTTATTTAAATTTTTTCTCAAAATAGCTTGTAAACTATTAATTAAATATATGTAAATCATACAAATTGTATTCCAAGTAAAGAGGAAAAACAACTGCACTTTTGGTTCTGTAAAATTTTCTGATGTATAGGTTAAAAGCCTAATGCTCTACCGACTGAGCTATCCGGGCTTCTATGATTATTAGAGATTTTAGGTAATTTTACCGTAAGATTTCAAACAACTATTACCATAATATTATTTTTTTGAAAAGTTTAAACTTCAATATTTATGTTTTTTTTTGCCATAAAATTTAGCATTTAAGCATGAACTTTGGAACTGTTAAAATTATTAACATAATAGGTGAAAATCTGAGGATTTCAATAACTTTACCTACCTATTTTAACCATATGAAATATAATTATTGTTACTGTTAAATCCCTTAAAAAAAAAAAATTCAACATTATTAACTAATAACCAACATAAGATATTTAAAGTAAACATAATAATAAAATGTAGAGAATTTAAGTAGAAATAATATGCTGGTAATATGCTGTGAACGCGTACAATATAATAAAAAATAACAATATGATTCACAAGTACTTATTTAAGACAAGGAATTCCGATAGAAATTTATCCTTTTATTCTCATTTTATCTATTATTATTGGTGCTAATCGTAGGTTTTATTCTTTGTGTACTATGGTAAAAATAGTCAGTTTCTTGTTATCTTGAGTTAGCCATTCTTCATGTTCTACCAGAATATGGATAATTTTGTAACTTTGAATTCGCAAGATACCATGTTTGGAGGATTCTCAAGTGTTACCATTGTTTAGCATTGAGCGATTTCAGGTATTTAATCTACTCTATTAGCAATATATGTCAATTATTATATCTGTTAAACCATCTTGTAACTACTGTTGAGTCTTAGCAAATAGGAATTTAGTATTTAAATTTGAATTTTTATGATTTTAACATAGTATTTAAATTTATCATGTGCTTCTTCTAAAGTATCGCAGAAACCATGAAACTCTCGATAACATTGCTGGAGATTGGCATTGACTTTCTTGGAATACACACATTATTTAATGTCTCAAAGTTTGGCATAAATGTTTTCCATTTTTCATTAATGTTTATCGAGAGTAGATTATTCAACCTCTAATGCTTAAATTTGGTGCATGGATATTTTTGCTTTAAGAAGCATTGACTCTAAATACACGAGGGGTCAAATACTAAATTAAGGTCAAAGAGAAGTGTTACCTTTACGTATTTTGATTTTACTAAATTCATGGATGTGTTGGAATTCATCTTATATTCTTCATTGAAATCTAAGTAATTTCATGGTATCCCTATCTATTTATCTCCAAGGTGTATTGCTAATTAGCCTCTTTCTTATCCGCCTATTGTAACTTTTTGATTGAATTTAAATACTATTTAGGTGGAAGCGTAGTAAAAATTAAAAACATGTTTAATTCTTGTTGTTATTTAGTACATTTTTCTTCAGTTTCAGCTTCTAATTTCCATTATCAAATTATTTATGTATTTATCATTCCTGATAAATTTAGCTACTCTTGGATAATCAGTATTCACTGTATACAATATGAGCTATAGACCTGTTATAGTTACGAAATACTATATAATGTGTTTCTTAAAATGATGCTGAAAATAGAGTTTTACCTAAATAAATTCATGTTTAATTCGTCACATTTTTAATAACACATTGAGTAAAAAAAGAAATTATCAATTTAAATATTTTAAAAATAAACATAAAATAAAATTTTTTTCTTTAATACATATCATTAAAAAGTGATAAGTCATTCTTTGATTTAATAATACAAAATAATTTATATGTATTTAATGAAAAAACTAATAAATGAAGATTTTAAATGCCGTTAAAGTAATAATAGTTCAAAATCATATCTACAACATAAAATCATATCTAACGTTTTATATTTTTATCATTTAATCAGTTTCGACTCAGTGTTAAAATATGGATTGCCTTAATAAGTAATCTCCCCGCTGGTACTTAGATGAATTGTATTATTTTTTAAAAATATCTCTTTAATAGGACACTCGTTTAAAATAAATACTTTCTAGCGTTGAAGAATGTTAAAATGTTAGTTATATGATATTACCACTTAATTTTATTATTAAATATTTTCCAATATATATATTTGATGTTGTATCATCAATGTCCAGATTTTTATAAAAGTTCCAACATTATTATTTTGAGATGATATGTTTTTTCATTATTCATTACTAAATGATTTTTCTTGAGCAGTTTAATCATTTTTAGAAAAATAAGCAGCTAATATTTTTCTAGTCATAAGTAAGCTATCAGACTCTTTAAATCCTTGACCGAAATGTATTTATCCTTGAAATTAAATTTCATTATAAAGAACATTTTCTCTAATACACATTTAATCTAAAATTAGCCTTGTGCGCACCCGAGAAAGCGAACGGAACAGCTGAAGGTCCACTCGGTAATGTTAGAGAACAAGTATCACCTATAGGTGTGTTTGTAAGCAATTTTGCATGCACGCCCGGTTTGGGGTAGGTAGGCAACCTAATCTTCGCACAACGATGACGCTGAGGAATATGAGTTAATAATAATGATAAGAAGTATGGTATAAGTTGTTTTACGGGAATGGGGGCTCTGTGGTTGATTCGGTTTGATGCAATGACCACAATGTATGAATACAATAATATTGGGGAGTCTTAAACTAACTTAATCTACTTAAAAGTATTTACAAGTGAATTGTCGTATACTCGACCGTCGAGTCTCGACGACCTGGACGGCCTCTCATACCCCCCTCCTAGAGGGAGCTAATGGACCTATGCGATGACAAAACGGGTACTAGTCTCGGTCTCGGTCTCGAGCGAAGACGAGGACCAAAGAGTATAATAAACAACTCACGCAGAAGATAGTAGCATTTTATCGTTTATTGAAATGTATAAGAAAAAAAAATAATAATATAAAAAACGGATAAAAGTGGCTGCACTAACGCACTAAAATGATTGCGTGGCGATATTAGCACACTTCAAATGTATAAACAAAATATAGGTTGTCGCAATGCAGAAACTAGAGAAAAAATTCATAGTTGAAAATATCTAAAGAAAAAATGTACGAGATCATGACAACGACGAGAAAAACAATAATAATTATAAAAGCACGCTGTTCGTCAAAAGATCATGCAAAATATAGTGCATAAAAAAAACATATGATGATAATTAACAAATGATCCAAAGACAATATAGAATATAGATATGCAAAATTCACAATAGGTAATAATAATAATTCTTATTCAGACCAATAAGTTGAGAAAATTGTCAATGGATATAGAACGATAAGAACACGGGAGTCGTCGCGATCATTAGTATATCGCAATCATAAGATTTAAATTATATCAATTATCAGTTGTAGGTTAAGAAAAAATGTTGCGCGATCAACAAAAAATTAATCTCTCTAACTTATTTTACCTAAACTATCTTCAAACCTGATATACTATCGACAGTAGTATACCACTTTTATATAGTGCCGGTATGCGGCAACGTGTTATTGAATGAATCTTTTACGTAGTTAAAAGCAGCAGTCGAATAAAAATTAAATGTCACCGTAAGTGTAAGCAATTCTGGTGTAATATTACTATTGGAAGTCATAGGTTAGGTTTGTCATAGGGCCGTTTCATAAAAAGTTCACTCTCAACAACTGAACAACAGGTAAACTCTCATATTTGAATAAAATTAATAATTAACAACTAATATATTTATATAATTATGACATATTGACATATAATTTATTATAAATCATTATTTAGCATTTATCTTTTTAGCAAGACAATTGACAATTGACCATAGAATATTTTATGCGATGTTGCCACATATAATTCAACATAATCCCATCAAATTATAATCCGCTAAAGAAATTACAAAAAATATAATTTAATATTCAAGCTTACAACCAATAATTAAATCATAAGAATACGGAATCTTGTTAAATATATTTAAGCCAACTCGGAAACAGATACCATGGTATATCAATTTAATTTATTATTATCAAACAGTTTTTATATATTATTTATATAATGTGACTACAATTAAGAATATTATTGACTTATAAATATTTTGATTTTATTATTTTCATAAGTCATAACCAGGGCTCAAGACTTATAACACTTAAAATCATTAAAATAAACACTCAAATAAGCAATTAAAAAATTTAAATTTGAGCAAAAATAATTAATCAAAAAAAAAAATTTTCTTTTAACATGATAAAGTAAGTACTAGACATAATTTTTAACTGTGCTAAAAATAATATAATTAAAGATCACAAAAAATAATGAAACAAAATGATTAGGAAAAGTTTCTAACTAAAAATAAATCTTTATATTATACGAGTATAAAAAAATCAAAATTCACTTTCAAGACATTTTGCTTTATTATTTATAGATTTTCCGAGGGATTTACTGAAAAAAACTATAAAGAAAATTGAAAAACTGGTCAAAAAAGCAAAAATAATCAGAAAAACTAAAAATAAGTATCATTTTAAAAAATCGTTTAAAAAACCAAAAAAAGCTCTAAAATATTTTCATAACTACATTTTAAGTCAATCCATAAAAATAAGCAAATGCTTAAGTCCGAGCCCTGGTCATAACTATTATTATTATTATTATTATCAAACAGATCTATATACTATTATAATGTAACTAAGTATATTAGTATATTACATATTGACTATGAAATCATGTTATCTTTTTGACATGTTATATTTTGAATTATTATAGTTACTTGAATAAATATTTTTGTGTAATACAGTTCAAAATTAAAAATGGCAACATTGCAGAGTTTTGTACGCTCAATCGTGTAGGTTTTATTTTGTATTTCAATTTCCTTTGATACCCAGAAAATTTTGCTCAATTATGTCTTAGTCTAATTATGCATAGTCGTTATCAAAAGTTAAATTAAATTAATGCAAGACTAAAACAATGAAAAATTTACATGTATTTATTTTTTCATAGTGTACATACACACATTTCCTTTTTAGATTAAACATTGTTGTTATTATTGTAAACATCAGTTTTCAACATTTCCTATATTCTTGTTTAATAACTGAGAATCCTAATTTACCAATTCAGTATCCCAATACATGTAACATATTAAGCATACCAAAATTAATATAGATTTATAAAATCCTTATAAACCTTTTAATATTGATAGTACCTACTGTAGTACTGCTTTGTAATGTTTTAATTCGACTCTTTTAATCATTCCGAAATATTAATTAAATGAACAGAGATTTTCTAATTTGTATTAGCAATATATGGTAAGGATGGTAATGTACTCAGTTAGTATGGGACAAACTGTGTAGTGTGTACTTACTACCAAATATTTATAATATAATTTTAGTATTTTGTATCAAACACGAAGTGTAGTATGTAATTAATGCAATTAAAAATACCACTACCCTTAATAGAGGCCGCAACATCCGCATAGTACGTAAAAGTACGTAATATAGCAAATTTACGTTCATCAGATCACGTTTAGCTCCGTTAGTTTAAAAATTAGAGTGAATCGACTTATTATGAAACTTAATGGTAAAAACATCATTTGTGTTTGTATTTCGGTTTTTTACGATTGTTAAGTTTTTAAGTGAGTTATGAGCATTTTTAATTTACCCTATGTTGTATACACATATAACTTACTAAAAAATTGAACTATCATAAAAAAAAAAACATATAAACACAGATAATTTTCTTACCATCAAGTTTCATTATCTGTGTTTATATGTTTTTTTTTTATGATCAAATTTTTAGCTAGTTATATGTGTATACAACATAGGGTAAGTTAAAAATGCTCATAACTCACTTAAAAACTTAACAATTGTAAAAAACTAAAATACAAACACAGATAATGTTCTTACCATCAAGTTTCATGGTAAGTCGATTCACTCTAATTTTTAAACTAACGGAGCTAAACGTGATCTGATGAGCGTACATTTTCTATGTTACGTACTTGTAAGACGGAGACAACACATGCAAATGTGATGCACGCCCTCTTAATAACTATTGTTATTTTTTAATTTGTCGGCTAAATAATTATATTATGCCCGAACAATGTCAGGCAGTTGCTACCTTAATTTTTCAATTTAAAATCAATTGGACAGCTGAGGAAAATAGAGAAGAAATAAAACAGTCTCTTATAGAAATAGTACCTATCTAACAATATTTCTATAAATATCTCAAGTTTTCGGAAAACAAATCCATTATTCATACTACTATTAATTTATTATATTATCGTACTAACCTTCACGTTTGCTTACTTTATTAAAGAAATATTTGCTTTTGCATCAGAAAGAAAACGTGGTGTTCAATGGGGCCTTCAATCAGCTGATTAAGTCGAATCACAGAGTGTCGAAGACCCGATACGGCCGAAGCATAGAATTAATACTAAACAGAGGAATATGATAAGATTTTGATGTTAATTATTCATATGCTTTTAGATACAGCTGAAAACCAGCACAACAGCAATGATGGAATTAAAGAAGTAACCTAACCTAAGGTTAAAGGTCCGGTATTGCATTGGGTAGCTTAGTGGTTGATACCTGTTACCACCACTGCACCACCAACCACTAAAATGTTACCGTAATATCAATTGTTTTTATTTTATATTTTTATCAAAATTATTTTCATTTTTCATGATGGATAATTCGTGTTTAGTAGATTTAAAGTGTGTATATCAAATTGTATGCTGATTACAAGTTAATATTTTGACATTAACTTCAAATTTAATTTCAGATTTTAGGTCCACAAGAAATTCAGTTAAGGTAACCAAATTATTAAATATAATATTATGCACTTTTTTATTTTTTTTCTTTACTATTATATTATTTGAAATTTAGATTTTGGTTTGCAAGGTGAAATGTTTTTACATTTTATTAAATTTTCGAGTTGAAAGAACTTTAGTCTGCTTTAAAAATGCGAAATTGATAACTGTGTAGTAAACCTGTTTTAGTACAATTCATCAAAAATTAGTAACTTGCTTCTAAATAATGAACACTATAAGCAATTTCGACTAATGACTATTGCTACAATATTCCTAAAGATTAAAATAATAATAAAAAAAGTTGAATTAGTTTAACTAGGTTATATAATGTCTGCCAAAAAACAGACTACAGATTTCAATATAAAATGCACATAACCCAAAATCCTATTAGACCTACACAGTACACATCTTTTGTAATTCAACATTCTATTTATTTGAAAATCACATAGTTGCTATACTAGACAAGACACTAAGTTCTATCGAATAAAATACCATAATGATGTGAAATACACATTATTATAACCTTGCGTGTTAAATATCGTACGTATAGTTTTGAAATTAAATGAATAAATGTATTTAATAAAACTTTTAGTTGCTATAGTTGAGAATCATGGAATCTCACACCAGCTTACACAGTAGGGGTCAATATACATTATACGCTATATTATGTTATAGCTGTGTAATATTTTGTATTTGTATTAAATAGTAATAGTAATAACCATAATAAAAAATGTTTTCAAATGATAAAACATATTATTTCAAACAATTTATTATCCGTATTGATGTATATTATAAGTACATATATTACATTAATAAAATCTTATATTAAAAAAATATACAGTCTCGGGATCATTTTAGTTGCCTACCCCATAACTTATAAGGAGTTATTTTAGGTTGCCTGTTTTTATGTTATAAGAAGTTATTGTTGTGTTGCATATCCTATCCCCCTTGAGTTTAAGTTTAAATAATACCAATATTATTTTATATTTGTTAAAAATAATCTATGAATAACTAAATATACGCACACTAAAAATATAGTGTGTAAAAACGAAAAATTCTCATTCTATCATTAAAAAGAAGTAATATTAATTTATTATTAGCATATTATTATGGTACAGGCTATTATACAGGAAAGAAAGTTGTATACGTAGTAAAATGCACAATATTAATCGAATCTAGCCAAGGGGCTAGATATATAAATCTAACCAATTTTACTGAAAATAGTAAGCTAAAACCCATTATAATAATACGGGTTACCCACACATAATAATTTCTATATAATCAATTGCTAACCCGCTAGTAAAAATATCTAAAATACAATATAAATATACATATGACATATGTATACATAATATCGTAAAACATTCAATAAGTACATCAAAATTTAAAAAAATTACAAATTTATTTCAACGGCTCCTGGTCACATGACACCTTGTACATATTATTTTATAGACTCTATATTACGTAGGTACTTATTGCATAGTAAAATTATTTCCAATACAGATCGCTAACCGATACAGTATAAATAGTATAATATAATATTGTATATACTGTAATTTATTGTACCATTGGACATATTCGCAATATAATAATATGAGGATTTATAATATTGCGGAAATAACCGAATACAAGATTTAGTCAAACGTGCACCGCATAAGTTTACACATGAATCACTTCGCGTGTTTCAGTAAGTTATTCTTATTTATGAAAGTTTAGTTCGAGCAAACTTAACAATACCTACGTCTTTTGCGGTGAATAAATTTACATTTCAAAGTTCGTCGCGTATAATGTTATGTATACTTTCAGGACTATGCGTTTGTGTTTTAGCAGGTGTATATATTATTTCGACATTTCGTTCTAGATGACTATACTGCGATAGCGAGATAACTTATTAACAATTTTAGCACGTATATTTTACGTTTGTCGAGGTATATAATTTTTAAAAAAAAAAATGTGATATTGTCTGTGTAGGCGTACAACGGGACTAGCATATTATCGATCGGTTTAGGTGATTTAAACCGGACGTAATGATATAACGCCTTCTCCACACATTGATATAATATTTAATGATTAAATAGTATATTGTACACACATCACCGCAGCATATTGTAGTATTATGTACACATCCATAGGCACTGCCGTAAATTATTTTTTACTGGGTTAATGAAAATCACGGCACGTACTTACCTATATATACATAATATGGAAACCTAACCTGACTATTATAATAACAATAATAAACACTATGTATTTTTTTTTTTTTTTTTTATATATATAATAACACTCTTGTTCTGTCGAGTATCGTATTATCAGTAACTGTGCGTGTACAATGCACGAACACGAAGTACATAAAATATTTAAATTACAATTGGTTAAATGTGAATTATCCACAGGATAACTTCGTGTCATTGATTAACGAACCCCGTGTTCGGACACGTCAAGGGGGTCGTTTTGATTTACAACCTACTGTTCGACGGAAAAACATTTCGGATGAAGCCATATACAGAGTAGGTACATGATAACTATATATATATACACACGCGTATATATATGTACAACTACGTATATAATTTATATTGAAGAATATAAATATAAATGTTTGTGTACGTGTGCGTGTGTTTAAAAAAACTGTTTAAATTTACATGCATTTTGACGGGTGTATTACGCATTTATGCAGTAACCGTAAAAATACCACGTTGAGGGCTGGTGTCTAATACACGTTTTAGAGTTATGAATGCACATTACAGGTATTTAATATTTATAGTATTTACTTTTTCGAATACCCAAAGAGACGATCCATCCGTTTCCTGATTACAACTGATGATTATCGGCGATTAGAAAATATTTTTGTTTTTACCATTATAATTTATAACATTAATTTAGTACAGAAAAAAATAGTTAAAAATCGAGTCTAAGTAGTAATGTTTTATAAAAATATTTTTTTTGATTTTTCTGATAATAATCGAAGTTAACCTATAAAAACTATCTACATTTGGTGAAACCAATTTTCTTTATTTTGTTGTAATCAAAAAGATCCAAGAGGCCAATTATTGTTTATTGAAGTAGAATAATATGGACGTAGTTTAAGATGTGGATATTTTATTTCAGTTTTATTATTTTGTTATAAAATGACGTTCTAATTTGTGTAACTATGATTTGAAAAGCAGTTAGTAACACAAACATGTAAACTATAATCGAAAAAATAAAAATCATAAAAATTGAAAGATAAAACTTTATGTGCTTACATTTTTAGTTTAAATTAAAAAAAAGATATGCAAATGGCCTAGTGGGTGTTGAGTGGACCTCGTTGAGTAAATCACTATACTAAATCTTGTAAAATTTAAATTCACTGATAACCCATTGATTGTATACGACGAAAAACGATTCTGATAGAAGACTAAATTTAAAACTAAATTTTGAAAATCATGGTTATAAAATAAGTATTTTAATAATAATATTAAATTTGCGTGAAAATTTCCATTTTCCATAATTTTTTATTTGTTTTTCACAACTATAAAATAAAATACAGGGTATTTTTAATTTTTAAATTATTTAATCTAATCTTCTAACCTCTCTAAAGTACAAACTTTCTTTTTACAAATTTTCTATTCAGAATCACTCTCAAAGTGAAAATTATTGAATTTTATCGACTATTTATTAGTTATTATTTAATTATATGAATATAATATAATTTAGTAAAATATAAGTAGATTACCTATTAAAGAATAGTAGTGAATTCTACGAATAAAATAAAAAGGAATGAGACTTGTTTTGTTACCTTTTAATTGTATTTTACACATATTATAACAATTAAGGTTTTAGATAGTATTATTTACGACCACATGTACCTGATTTAGATGAAAACCTTATGTTTGTAATTTATTGTTATTATATTTATTTTTTAATGAACATCAACTTATTAGTACTTTAAAAATGGTCATTATTTTCTTATTTTCGATGTATGGCATTGTTATAATTGTTTATAATATTTTTGTAATAAAAACAGTTATGATTTATTAGGTACCTACTATTTATTTATTTATTATTTTATTTAAAATTAAAATATGTCTTGTTTTACATCATTTTATAATTCTATGAAAACTTATATGGAACGGTTGATCGTTTGAATGAAATTAGCTGTTTTAAAAATAAGTTTAAATAAATTTAAGCTTTATAATAATTAATAATTATTGCCATTATCCTAAAATTCATATTAATATTGCCTATATAAAACCCCTTTAAATTGATTATGTTGTATTTTTTTTCTAAACACAAAAACAGTTGTCAGGATTATATTATATTTATCCATCAGTATTTTTAGAAAATTATTATTATTTTTTTTTTAATAATAAAATTATAATCACAGATTAAGTAGTTATTAAAAGAAAAAAAATCGTGTACTGATTAAAATTAATATATCGTAAGTATGCAACGGTCGTGCCTCACAATAATAGATAAATAGTAAATACCATAGTATAGGTGACCTTTAAGCGTTCAAAATCATTCGCTAGAATCACAAGTCCTATACACGAACCCACGAACCTCAGTTTATAAATTATATTATGATCACGACCGTTTGCGCGGCAGTCAGCGTTTAACCAGCCAATAGACATCGGGCCAGGGCTACAGTGTCGCGACAATCCCCGCGTGCATACATATACGAAAATATACATACATATATATATATATATATGTGTGTGTGTGTGTGTATGTATGAGTATAGATACATAAATATATTATATATCGTGCATAATATATACATAAATATAGTCGCCCCGTCACGTCACAACAAATGGACACGGAACTCGCATATAATAATTATCGTTGTACACATATTATTATTATGCAGGCATATACGTTATTTTGATTATTGTGTATGTGTGCGCGTCGTCGTGAAGAAGAAGAGAAAAAAAATTATAAATTCCTGAGCGTAAATTATAATAATATATTTATACATGCGTGTCCCTTTGTCCCTCGTTATCGCCGTCGTCGTCGTCATCGTCGTCGGCTGTATCGCAGCAGAATTATAATATATTGTAATATTATATAATATTATTATAATAATATACGCAATGCGCCAGACCTCACGCAACGGCTGCTGTGTGTGTCCGCCGAGGGGTGAGGACGAAGATACGCCTTGTCAGATAAACGGGAGGTAAACGCGCGTGGTCCTAGGTGAGGGGCGGATGGCAGGAAAAAATCGCTCGTAAATTAATCCGATAATATGAACGCGCTTGCATTTTAGTATAATGTTTAAACCTAATGCGGACATAGCATGGGTAGTGTAGTACAGTTGTAATAATAATAATAATAACATAAATTCCAGCGGCGTCGTACGTTGGTCCGGGTGCAACGAGACGGAAACTGCAGCGGCCGTTATAACTGGGTAAACGAATTCGCGGTTCATATTATTATATAGAATTCACCGATGCGAATTTGAAATCCCCGTTGTGAAAATCAACCCCCCCGACAGAGAACGTTTTATTTTTGACACGGATCGCTGTAATTACCAATCCTATTTTATGTTTGTTTTGAAAATATTGGAATGCATTATTTTTCTCGAGTTTAATTTACTGAAAATAATTATATTTTGATAACAAAACGTGACTGTTTTTTTTTGACGCGCGACAATAATTAATCATTTATTACCCTTACAACGTATAATGTTAGGCGTAATGCGGTGTTTACTGTTCAGACTTCATATTATGTATATTATATTTATTATACAAATATTACGGGGACATTTGAATTTACTCATTAAATTTAAGTACCTATTTCAATTGATAACTCAATCGGAAATATCTAAGTGACAAAGATGTAAAAATGAAATGTTATTCGTACCTACATTAATTTTTATGGATTTAAAAATATTTAAAATCATCGATAGATGATAATATATAACCGTTAAAATCTAAATTTTTGTTTAAAAAAAAAAATACATACTTGTACAATTCCTTATTCTTACTAAATAGTAAGTACTAACTTGATTACGAATATATATGTTTGGCGTTTTCGAACGAAATAGTTTTAATTTTAATACCTGGGATTAAGGACACACAGATATCTGGGATTTTGGCATTATTGAATGATACGAATATTTTTTTTTTTGCTTTAGCGTTTTGGTGTTGATGTCTTCCACTAGTGTTAAGGCAAAGGATTAAAACGGTAGAGTGTAAACCACGGGAGTATGTATATGGGTGTTTAGTATGTGTCGATCTATATCCTTGATGATATTTCGATAAATAGACTTCTTATATAAAATCAAATAAATACTTATTATAGTTTCATAGTAACACTTTCGACATATTATGTAAATACAATTTCTTTGTAGTTGACTATCCAATTGTTAAACTGCGGTTATTGCAAACATTTTAACCATGCCTTTGTAGATTCATTTATTTGGAAAGGATGATAGGATTTTAATGTATACCTATTGTATATTACCAACGGTAGTATAGAATTTTGATTGTTGTAGATTAATAGAAGATAATAAATTAGTATTGCACGTGAACTTAATTTATATAAAAATAGTATTTATAATTCATCAGTTAAATATCTACTTAAATATTTGTACTCCGTGAAATACACAATATAATATTAGTGATGATATGAAATGGTGTTGAAATGTTTTCACTATTATATGTCCACTGTTCATTACACATTACTCGTCCAAAAATCAGAGTCTGCAGTCATGGTAATAGGTACATATAAATCTATATGTTAACATTATATTATTTTCAACAATGATATAGTATTTAACGATCATATATTATTATAGGTAATTTATATTGACTATTATAGCATTATATTATAAGGCGCAGACGACTTTAGAAATTTCAAAATACAAATACCGTGTGTATGGCTACAAAACATACATTTTTGCTTAAAACACTTTTATGGTCAATATTTATGACGTTTCTCGTTTATAAATAGGAGGTCAGAATAGAACCATAAAATAATAATAATAACGAATATTATTCGTACCTCATACCGTATAATAGTACTGTATACAAGTGTAGGTCGACCACACAGAGGACAATCGCTATAAGTACACGTGCACTTCTGCAACCCCGTACGTATCTACCTACTACCAATCGGTTTTTTCCCCCAAAAACGGCGCGTTGTAAAATACAATAATATCGTATATTATAATAAATATATATTGTGTGCGTATATACATATATATATATATATATATAAGAAAGATCGCGTCTCCCGCGGCGGGCAGCAGCTATAATATTATAGCGTATGGACCACCCACGGGCACGCGCGATGTTCCGGAGCCGAAGAGACGACGCTCCGCTGTATATAGTTATAGTATATAGTATGTACATACATACTTGCATTCATACATACATACATGCATATACGTGCATAGGTACTCACACGTCATCTGCAACTAAATAACATAATGTAATAATGTGCGCGCACTTGCCCGATCTCACGCCCTCGGTCCTCGTCCTCCCTATATTACGATGCGCACATACAAATACACACACATAACAAACGTTTATATAGTATGAACGCGCGTGTGTGAGATGAAAACGGCGGCCGAGAGGATTCGCAGAAGACGAGTCAATCTCTGCAGCCTGCAGGACGTTATCTTCACGTCGACTGCTGTCAGTAGAACGTATAGTGTTGGGCTGTCAGATTTTTATTTTTTTCTCGTCCAATATCATAATATATATAAATGTATATATTATAAACTTTATAGGGTGTGTGTGTGTGTGTGTGTGTGTGAACGACAATGAGAAACTGTACATTATATTATATATATATATAATAGTGTATTAATTTGTACGGAGAAGTGATAGGTAGTGTTGGTGGCGAGAATTAAAATATATTTAATGCATACTATCGTATATATTTTATATTAATTTGTTATTTATTCTTAATAATATATTGGAGATCATGTAAAAAATATTCCACTATTCACACCGATTAAATTAAGAGTATATAACTATAGAATTTGAGGGAGATAGATCAATGGTGATTTTTTACTTTTGCCATTTTTATCAATTTAATATGATACAATTGCAATAATTTTATTTTAAAGTTAAAAAAAAATCGTTTAATTGGGTCAACAAAGTTAATTATACATATGAGATATAAAAGTTAATCTTGAAGGTATTTAGGATAATATTTCAATATTACAATATTCGATATACCTATTGTTAATGTAATTTATAATAATTATTTATTTAATACCTAACAGCCTGTATTTAGTAATCGACAATAATATAAAGTATGAGTATCTCTTTATATATTTATAAATCTTATATATTTAACCCCCCCCCCTAGATCATTCATAAGAAAATTCCTAATAATGCTATAGGCGCTAATATAAGAGGAGAGATTTTAGTAAATATAATAATAATAATAATAATAAGATTAGCGCAACATATTATACATTGATAAAGTCTTTAAAAAAATATCTCTCTTTGTGCTACGGTTGACACTACAATATAGTGGACCCCAGGAAATTTGTTTAAGCATATTGATATACACCAAGTATATAAGTAAATACGATTTACAAAATTATTACATTAACGTATAATGAAAAAGACCATTTACGAAATAAAATTAAGTACCTACCTATCTATAGACTATAGACTATCACTACTAATGTAGACGGTGAAACGTAAAAAATGTAAGCTGGCAAATATTTTATATGTTTTGATCCGTTGGTATGTAATATAGATGATATTAAGAGGGTAGGAATTAAGTTATTACGTACCCTTTTTTTTTTTTAATAATATTAATATACATTTTATAATGAATTGATGAATCCATTAAAAAAGCTTAGACATTTTATAGACATACGACTGCAGGTTTAAAAAGTAATTTTTACCTTCGCATAATATACGACTCGATCTTTCCGAACACGCACCTGGTTTAATTCCATAAAACAGCTGTATTATATTATCCAATTACAGAATTATAATTTAGTCTTATATTCATTCGCTTTTGATAAGATCATGGTTTTTGTAATTTATATTTTATAATCGACAGAATAAACAATATAAACTGTATTAAAGACGTAGAAGGTATAACATATCATTAATTTGAGATTTAAATTTTCAAGAACTATTATATACAAGCAAGTCGCATATTATGTCTAAAAATAATATTTTTCTAGTCATTATAATGGTATAATTTATAAGATGTTTAAATCGTCAGCCTATTACAAAACAAAATATCTTAATTAAGACGATTTTTATTATGACTTATAAATAGTATATGATATACCATTTAATAAATAGTCTACGTCTAGAAAATATAATATATAATAATACTTTTTTATATCTATTGAAGCTATAAGATTGCAGAAGTGTTAAACAAAATATATACGTCTCTCGCAAAACGTAAAATATTATTATGCAATGTATAATATTGTAACGTGTATAGTTATTACTTATTATTTATAATATATAATAATACATAGGTACCTATACAACGGCATCCGTGCAACCAATATCGGACGTGCGTATATAATAGGTACCTATATATATTATGTATTGGATGTACATTATAATAATACAATGGATAAATATAATAATGCTTTTAGGATTTCGGAAAATTTCTCAAAATCCTAAAAACTATTCCGGCGGTACCGACGTACAAAATGCGTGCTGCGGTATATATCACCGAGCAGTTACATTGACGTGTCAGTTGGCCTGGAACTAAACCAACAACGTGACGCAGACCGAAAAAAAAGAGAAAGAAAAACACCTTTAGCAATCACATGCACAATATAATAAGAAGGACTATTTAATTTATAGCTTATTTATGTACACCTCTTGCATGGCGGTGGAGCAAAACGGCTGGGGTGGCGGGCGAGAGGGAAATAAATTGCGATCGCCACACAGTACGACGCTGTCGTTTAAATGAGATTCGGATTCACGGTTGTTACGTGGAACGCTCGTGTAGAACATATTATTATTGTCCACTTCATCCCTCTCATATTGTATTACACATATATCCTCGATGGCCCCGGTCCGGCTGGGTCGGTCGCGTTCCATTCAGACTGGAATAGTCGTATAATGGATATATATATATATTGTTACTGCACGGAACAATATATAGGTATAATAGTAAGAACGAAGATAACTTTGCCGCACTATATACGTTATGACACTGATCACACTATTTTTAGGGTTTTTGAAAAAAAAATATTTTACACAGTTTAGGTAAAGCATAATTGTATAACATTACATTTAAAATATATATATATATATATATTTTTATTATTTTTCGTCGTGGTGGTTTTTTGAATTTTTTAAAATTCTTTTTGTGACAACTTAAACATCTTATATTTTATCACTAAAAACAGAATACTAATTTAAAAATAAAAGGTTTTGAATAAATAATTTTTATTAATTAACATTGAATATTTAAACGAGTGGAATGATAGACCTCAAATTTCGAGGTGTAGATACGTCTTGCCATTTATTTAATCTATCTTAATGTGAGATACATAAATAAAAACAATAACTATTTAATATAGCTACGTTAGTTTTAACGCATTTGGCTAGGAAATGTTATTACATTTTTTTTTTTTGTCTTAAAAGTTGATCTAATGATCTATATTAAGGAATAACAAATTTCAACTCAAATTTCAAATATATTTCTACATTATAATTTTACAGTTAGTAGAACAAAAGATAAAAAAAAATTGATTTATGATTCGCCTTAATTATTTGGGGAATCTGGGAGTACTTAATAATTTTAATAATTCGAGCCTTGAAATTTAATAACTTGGGTTTGCGATGTACCCTTATCTCATCTATATTTGTGCTTATAGTAGGTATTATTATTTTAATATACTTAAAATGACATATCGAATAATGCTATTAATTCATAACGTCGTGTTTGCTAAACAATTTAACCACTTTAAGAATCGATCTCAGTGACGATGAAAAATAATAAATAATACATACATATTATTGTCTGTTTCTTTTAGTAAACTCAACTCAATATTATACGATATGACGTGTTGTGTGTATAGTACATTTTGAGTTGGCATACAACAGATGTGGTACTAGCACAGTTTAGGGCAGCTGTAAGTTGTTACGCGGCCGTGGAGATTATATATATATATATATATATATATATATATATATAGGTATACAGGACCGCCCGACACTTATCTGTACTGCAGAGACATAAGATGAAGAATAATATCTACGTTTGTTGACCGTTTATATTCGTTTTGTCTGGTTGATATTATGTCCACTTTGCTATAACCATTAACTTCGTTTCTTTATGTTAATGTGAATTTATAAATGCATATACATATAGCTCATGCCAGCCGTTACGGTTGGCCGTAACAAAAAGAACATCTAGAGCTGCACCGATAAGTGACATATGAATACGTGAGCCAAAGCCAACAAACATGGTTAAATACAATTATTTATATACTAATATTATCAATAAATTTAATAGCAATTGAAATATTTAAATTAAATAAATCAGAAAAATAATATTAATATTTCTGAAATGTTTAATACCATAGGTACCTATGTATATATTTTTTATTTTGAAGAAGTAACACGATAATCACACTTGTAAGAGGTATGTTATCCCACTAGTAATACATTGCATTGTATCAAAGACGACAATTTATTACGTGCAATACCTCTATATATTGCTTAAATCAATGTTACGTTACAAAATGTTATGACCGTCTTGCGTAAAACATGTGAAAAAAAATATTTTATTTTATCGGATTATTGTTATACAATGTATAATATACATAATATGAAGTAGTATGTACTCATATGTTTACAGTACTTTTTTTTTAAAAAATAAAAGAATTATTATGATTTTGTGTTACATGGACAAATAAACGAGCTTAAGATATTCTCACTTTGACTTTTAAAATTTCTCTGCTGAAAAGTGCTATAAACATCAAGCATATAAATACATACTACTTATATATTCTATAAACACAACAAATATTTTTTACTTTCGTCACACATAAGGTACTGCAGTACTTTATTACTTATTTGAGACAAAATTTTAATCACTGAGGATTGAGTATTTATCGCTTAGTTAGTTAGTTCTATATTGTAATGAATATCGGTTATTAAGAAAATAATAAAAACCTTTAAGTCTACAATATTAATGTAAAACAATTAAATTTTAGGAAAAGTGATACTTCAAACTAGTAAAGCCAGATGAATGATCAAATAAATACACGAGAAAACGATTTTGTTCATTCGAGTACATCTTCTCGCAGAACTATATTGAGCACACTATGATTTTGCCCAAAATCGCGTGACGAGACATGACCCACATCACCACATGCACCTATCATTGATGATAATTATTATATTATAATATTGTGGTGGCGCCGTTGACCGTCCGTGATTTGTTCGCGGCGATACTATATTATAATATAAATTATGCAAATGAGTACCTAAACCCGAAACCCAACAACGTGTGGTGTGAACATCCTTGTCCACGCGACACGCGCAGTGGCAGGACTTACGCCGTGGGGTATACAAACCGTTGGTATAATAATATTATTTATACTCAGTGACAAGGATTCGCGAGTAATATTAATTTATCGCCATAATAATATTATTACCGTGTCCCACGAGTTGTAAAAATACAAGTTGAGAAGTTTCGTTTAATAATATTAATAATTATTATTATCATTTTTTTATGTTATATAATAGTAACCAAAATAATCGGGTTTGTCGTGCGTTCGCGGAGATAAATTAGGTAGGCGTTCTGTTGTACATTATTGTAATATATAGTTAGGTATTACGCACCTACAACTATTATTATGTATAATAGTAATGAATAAAACGTAGTAACGAAAACTGAAATATACTGTCGAAACTGATTCTAATCTATTCATTATCATAGGGTCTTTAAGAGATATTTTCTTGAAAAAAAAGTTAAACGTTTCCGACTATTATAATGGAGTGCTTTTCAGTTATTTCATAATTTACAACCTTGTACATAAATTCAACTAGGAATAACGAGTTGTATTTTTTAATAAAATATAAAGGAATGACATTCGTTTATTATAACACGCGGTACCTACCTATAATATACATCTTGACATTGTGATGAATAATATTATTATGAATATCTACCTCTATTATATTAAAAATGTAGTAACTATGATATTTTTCTTTCGTTAAGGCACTATTAATTATTGTATTATCATTTACCGCGCGTAATAAAATAGTAAAATGTATATCCACGTTATCGTATAAAATATAGAGAAAAAGACATCCAAAACAAAAAAAAAAAAAACAAAAAAAAAACTGTTATTTTATAACCATGAAAGTATTTGTATAATTGATGACAGCTATAAAACGGTAGGTGTATTGACGTGAAGTGCCTTGATACGAAATTGTTTTCAGCTTACCGTAGGCATATACAATAAAAGTAGGCATTCACGACGTTTCAAGTTGGTCTTTATGTATACATGATGAATATTGTAATAGTTCTATTGTGTTCAATACTCCGATTTGAGACTCACTTTGCAACAAAATATAATATGATGATGATGGTGTGTCCATGACCACGTTTTTAAGAGGCTTTGCATTGTTTATAGAGGCTCTTCAGACGAAAAAAAAACTATTTAATTGGTGGCTGTGGTCTCGAAAAACAAAAAGAAGAAGATGACGAAGAGAGGAGTGCGATGAAGACGAAGAAATTATTAGTCTAAGGATTCGGTTTCTACGAAAATATCCATTTGTAATGTGAAAATCTATACGCGTATGTTACTAATTTATTTTTCGAAACTTCTTCGGCCTTACGACAGCTCGATAATGCTCGCCATACACCCGTGTAATTGCATATGCGTATGCGTATTATTCGTTTTTCAGTAATTCCTTTCACGTCTAATCTATTTCTCCGTCCGGTTCTCCCTTTAAACATTATTGGCTATTATTACTTACTGTATATACGTTATGCGTATACGCGTTGTATTATATACACTGTAGCACACGAGCTATTTATTTCTGCGTCGAAATAAATTATTTGACCGTAGACGTTTATATTATATATAATATATATACCCGCGCTGTTCCGTTGGATTATTATTACAAAGCGGTTAAAATAATAAAAGAAACGAAAAAAAAAATTAAATATAACATACACACACACCCTGCACACATCGTCATAATATACGAAGCATCATTTCTCTTTGGACTTTCGACCTGTGGTCCGTCAATAATTGTCTTCGCCGTCGTACATTATAATAATATATACCTAGTCGTCGCGATTCGAAATCATGTGTTCCTGCAGAGACTGCAGCGTAGTGTGTATAATATAGGTAATACCTATATTATATCTAACTTCGTGCGATATCCGCGACCGGCACGATAATGTGTGATTTAGTGCGTACAATTATACCGCGCGTCTTAAATAATCTGCGCATAATATAATTATTACCGTGTGTTGTAGTTACACCTCTTTGGGTGGCGTCCGGGCGACAGTGAGAAAAATATAATATTGTGTTGTCCCGCACACACACACACACACACACACACACACACACCGCACAACACGTACATATATATATATGAATAGAATAAGGCACGTATAATTAGGTACGTGTGAACGACACCAGAGCATATTCGTGTTGTGTGTAGGTACACGTGTATTGTGTGTATCAGGGATCGGGCAAAGAGACTACCGTGTAATAAAGTGTAATTTAGTGTCGCGCACCGTACGATAGAACGCGGCGCGTTTCGAGCAATATAATATAATTTCAATTTCCTCTTTTCGGGGCGAGCGTATCGCGTACACACACACACACACACACACACGAGAGACACAAATTTTTAATAATAATAATAATAATAACAACAACATATTATATGTTTTCAGGCGGCAGAGAGGAGGAGTTGCGGCGGCTGCGGCGTCGGCGGCGACGGCGTCGGCATAATTGAAAAACATATATTTTATAATAATCGTCGGGTTTTCGTTTTGCCGGAGAACGGCATACGCGCGCACGTATATAATATAATATACATATATATATATATAGATAGATATGCGAGTTTATAGGTGTATTGGTACGTACATTCCGGTAAGTATAATATTATAGATAGGTAGGCATATGCGTATATATATAAAGGTACGCGCGATTCATTGTCGGAGGAAAACGGCGCGCAAAACTCACCGCCGCCGCCGCACACAATGACAATCAATAATGCACAATTGATTGGGAATCGGTGTGAAACTGTTAATAATGCTATCGGCAAACCACAAAGGATAATAATATTATATTACTGTTTTTTATACTTCTGTACGCCGGTGTATACGGTGCGCGCGCGCGCTCGCGCTCGATATATAATATATATCTCTACCTATATAATATAATAATAATAACAATATGTAACGTACGCGGGTATACAATAATAATAACAATAATAGCGTGGGGTCGACTTGACAATAAACTAAAGACCGCCGCGCGGTCTCCTCGTCTCGACCACGAAAACTATATGTATTTTTTTTTTTTTTTTTTAAGGTAACTAATTTAATGTGCTATTATCATAAACATCGTAGACGTACAACATTATAACGCGTTTTCGGTAGTTGGTTATACCTACTAAAGTCTTGTATGCGCTTACGACTATATGGTTACGATAGACTCAGCGTGAAATGAGTTCAAGCTACCGCTGCCGCCGGATGTTTACGAGGAAATTAAAAGTTGAGGGTGTCTCTTCACACGGCGTCTGTCGGCACCGCCACGACGCTGTATACGCAGTTAAGTATGGGCCATGCCAGACGGAAGTCGGATGTGTTACGAATGATTGAAAAACAATTCTTTACTTTGTTTGCGAAAAATATAAGACAGGATTTTCACCATTTAATTTAAATAAAAGTCAGATTTATAAATCAAGCACGTCCGAAAAATGGCGTCATTTTACTTGTAAATGTATGAATAAAGCATGTCTATATACGTATTATACTGCTAGAGCTTGTTGAAAACATATATTATACGTGAGTATTTGAAAGAATTAAATTTTACAGACTAAGGATAAATATGAGCAAAAATGCTCTTGGTTAACTTATTATGCTTGTCATCAAATCAAAGAAAATTGTTTTAACAAACCTTTTTTAACGTTATTAAATCGAAAATCTTTACATTACTTTGCTCCACTATTTGTCATTAATAGCGCTTGGAAAATATCTAAAAAATATATAAATATACATATTAAATTATTACTGTAAAATCTGGAGATATAATTGGTGCAGAATGCACATGCAATGAAATAAACGGTCATTTAAATTTTTGTATATACCCATAACTTATAAGTGATTGGCACCTTAAGGAGCATATATGTATGTTTAACAATATATTATAATTTGATTATAAAAACTAACGAAACTGTAAACGTATATTATTATAAATTATGAACTGAACAAAAATTATTTTCGAAAGTATTTTCAGTATACTGGTTCATCTTGCAAGTTGCAGTTATAAAATTGTTCATACAATTATTCATTTTCATATACATTTATTACAATGAAAGCAATGTGAGATTTGGTCCATCAGAAAAAACACAAATATATAGGGTACATACTTTATCTACTAATTGTTATAATATAAATATACATTGTACACATACATTGGTATCTAGCTATATGTTTCTATTTCAGCTGCAGTGGCATAATTTGGTAATTTTTACATATTGAATATTATTAAATTAATTATTTTTTTAGAATGTCACCCATAACCCCCCCCATGTAATTACACAACTAACTATAATTGTAATATTGCAAATATATAGGTCACTTTGAAAGTCACTATTTTAACTTTAATCATTAATCTTGGTAAATAAATAACGAATAATAAATGGTAAAATTAACCGATTTCACGATAAGTATTATTAATATATACAGAATATCTCTGGCGTGAATTTATTAATTTAAAATCGGTGACTAGTAGGAGTACCTATACATAAATGTATTTAAATTCCTTTTATACCCTCGCACCATTTTAAAGGTATTATAAAATATTTGTTGCACGCATCCTTTTATGTATTATAATACAAATCACAAGTAAATTAACTTGAATAATTAATTGTTAAAGAGATATTACTGGAAAAATTTAAAATTATTAATTATTCTGCTGTATTTTTTTGTATTGTACCATATTATTATATATTTGATTGAAAATCGAAATAATTATCATTAGGAATTCGCAATATCATATAAGATAACTACGCTTAAAATTCAAGTTAAGAAATATGTAATATTGAACACTCTCCACTTTTCAGTGGTCATAGTTACCTCCTATAAACACAGTTTTTCCAAATTTAACCACTGCGTCGTGTGGAGTCCATGTCGTTATTTTGATATTGCCATATTATTGTTTCTCGTATATAATATTCTGAAAATATATCAATAGACAATATGATTTGTATTTTGATGGGTCTTGTTAAGGATATTTCATTCACAAGCCAGCATACATCATATGTAAGACGTGTAGTTATGATATTATAGTATGCGTGCGCAGGACGACGACGGGGAGAACGATAATAATAATAATAATACAAATATGAAGAAGATGAAGTTAGAGGAGGGTGGAGGCAACTGCACGAGGAACACGATTTGCCTACCGGACAACACTCGGGTGTCGGGTGCATTATGATTGCTGTTCGATGACAAACGACGTGTCGGCCGACGTTAGCTGCACAGTAAATCACCGAGACTCGGCGGCGATTCACTCGGACTCTATAGTGAGTTACCCGTGAAATGTACTCCTTCGGATATGTTGTCTCGGTATTTTTTTTTGTTCATTATTATGTATGTATTCCGTGTATATAATAGTTATATTATATTTATATATATATATATATTTATTATAATATATTATACACTTATGGTTAATTTTTTTTTTACTTCCAAAGTGGTCACCCGGTCTCGAATTTACTGTAGTGATATTCTTGTTGTTTTTCGCTATTTATTTCATTATTATTTTTCGTTATACATTATAATATATAATGTTTTGAATAATTACTTAAATACACGGAAACGCGCGATACCACAACATTATGTTGCAATAACATTATTAATTATTATATATGGGTTCGACCTGCTGGTCCAATAAGATTTTTTTGGTTATTTACGTGTTTTACGCGAAATTGACGTGGCCAGTAAACTACATAAACATAATATATATCGTGTGACGATATTAATATTTTACAATTAAACATCTGATATTATGCAAATTTGAATACGAATAATAAAAAAATATGAACATTATAATATGCGCGTGAAAAATGAATATAATATTTTAAATGTCGTGGCAATGAAAATATCCAATTTTGCTTGTCGAGGAATGCGTGCTTGTTTTTTGGACCATAACCACGTGGTGTATGATTGAATCGAAATCTATCTAAACTATATGGTTTAAGTCAATAATAATTACCTGCGGTTAAAATCCAAATTTAAATGAACTTTACGACTGTAAGCAGAAAACCTACGAGTGACCTACATTTCGTATAATATTTTAATTTTATCCAGTATAAAACATAACATACCATAACATTTTTATAGAAGTCATATTATTTAAAAGTGACGATTTTTACTGATGACGCGTATAATTAATTTTTACGTATAGGTCAACAGTTTTAATATAAATATACAGATTGCATAGTCCGTTTTATCACGGTACCAACGCATATATTATAATATAGTGGAGCCTCTGTGGTTATTGTCTATTATAATCACCAATATTCTATAAAAAAAGATAATCTAAAAAAAGCAATCAATAAATTACTCAGGATATTGTATACAAGTTGACTCATTCATATGATAGTTAAAGATATTCATTGAAAAAGCTCATGTTCACGTTATCCATGACGCATTGTATTTACTTACAAAAATATTTTTTTAACTGTCCACACAAGTACAAATATAAAAATAAAAATTGTTATTCTACTAGTGTCTATAGTGTTCACATAACTAAAATAATATTTGTTGGTTAAACATAATTCGGTAGCTTAGACGTAAAATTAAAATTTGATTTCAATTATAATAAACAATAAAATATGTATTGGGTACGTCTATATTCGTTGCATTAAACGCACATAATTATTATACTGCAGTCCATTGGTGCGTGAGTCACAAAATGCCATACGGGATTTCTATTGAAAACGGGCTTGTCTCTTCTGATAAAATCGTGCGTCTGACATATTTATAGTTGAATATTAAACAAACTAAATTACGAATGATTAAAAGACCCATTGCATTTCGCAATTCGAAGAATATATATTTTAATTTTGCTAATAATAATAATATGATTATGTTCACGTGGGGGTAATACACGGTGATTTATTTATGCACGAGAGTTCAGAGTTCTGATGTTTTTATGATCGTTTAGTTTATTAGCTTGACATTGACATGACTACATGAGAATAAAATAAAAAAAAAAACCAACCGCTCTACGACTAATACCGAGTATTATTAAGACATAAAACTCGGTATCTTTGAATCTTCGCATAACCGACGGCGGCGGTACGTCCTAGTTAGTATACGTGGTGTGTGTTTATTATATATATATATATTACACTGTATACATATAATTATTGTATATAATATGTAGTTAAATATGCGAATGAAAATTTTAATGGCAGAGATATTAATATGTCTGGATTTTCCAAGAAATTTTAACGAGAGGTGTTTGCTCAACGCGATACCAGGTTTTAGTGAAGCATAATATTTATAATCATGTAAAATAGCTGATCTATATTATACAATTATACATGGTTCATGAATAAAACAGATATAAATACTATACACGCTAATGAAATACCTAATGTTTATAATGACTCTGTCATTAAACTTGTTTTTAAAATAATTAATTAACATTTTTAATATCTACCTACGTTATTGAAATCAAACCCACGAGAAAAGATACACCGATAAAAGTTTCAGGAAAAGCAAGAACGAAAATAAAAAGTATTTATTAATAATTCCAAGAACTTTCGGGTTTGCATTCATCATTTCCTAGTGAATAAACTCGTCTATTATGATATTTTAGTTATTTTATCCGGTGTTAAGAGAAGAATATTTGAAAGTGTCTTTCAGGTATATTACAATATTAATGGAAAATATTTAAATACACTAATTAGAATAAACATGCATTAGTGTCACATTATGTAACTAAATAAATTAACTAATATAAACTTGATTTGTTTTCTTTTATTTTTATATCCAATTTTATGTAGCATTTAATGTTTGAAATTTAAATAATCTATTATTTATTAACGTTATTTATTTTGGTTGTTAATTTTAGTTACGAAATAGGTTATTGGTCTTATATTTATTTATTGTTGACATTTAACGGATTATGAATCGAATTTTATTTTACGTAAAAATGATTAAACCGTACATCTTCGTGTTCTCTATTCAAAATAGTGATACAATAAAAACGAGAAATTCTGCAGATAGGAAAAATAAATCTGAATAGACTGATAGGTAGTTTTAAAAATGTTCACCTAAAAAGTCATTCTAAATTTCATTAAATCTAGAATATGATTTTAGTTACACCCACCTAATTTATATTTTAAATGTATGTCGACAGTTATCAGCCGTAAACATTTTTATCGATTTTGTTTTTGCTATACTTACATATATTTTGGTCGTACTGCGTAATTAAGATATTTAGGTGAAAAACTAATCTATGTTAGAATTCTGATTTTCAATAATTGAATAGTAGAGCTATTTTTTATTCTATTTATATGTGATTTCCATAAAAATGTATTTCTACCATCCTGAAAATAGTCCTAAAAGCGTAAAGAAATGATTAGAAAAAAATAATAATGAGTCTCTCTGAATAAGTATATAATATATATATATATATATACGTACACGTATATCACTTGATATCATATTGTATTAAATAAAATAAATACTTGTATATTTATAAACCCTGCGCGCGTGTTGGACATTCTTTTATTTATAATTTATTGATCTCCGCTGCCGAATATAACAAAACTCGTTTACCGCGAGAAATGTAGTCTGTGTGCGTGTGAGCCACGGTATTCGCTGTAATTCGGTAAAAAAAAAATTAAAAAATATAATATATATTATAAAAAAATCGTTTTTGCCTCGTTATGTCGGCAGAAATTTGATAAATGTTTTATTCGCGGTCGATTTAAACGGAATTTAATCACTTCGGTTGGGCTTAAATAATGTATAAATATATATAAGGACACCCCGCAGTCCGCTGCTGCGCCGTCTGCGCGCCAATATGAATCTCGTAGTCGTCGGCGGCGGCGACTGTGTAAGTGATGTAACCGCCGTGTACCAGTAGTTATGTATGTGTATAAATAAAAATTAGAAAAATAATAAATAAATTCACCCCTGATTCACGAGGAAGGGTACAATAAAATAATACAAAAATAAAAAAAAAACTAACAAAATCGGTTTGTTTTTTAATGACACCCAGCATGATGGTTAATTTAATATCTATCAGATAGTCCGATGTTCACTGCCGGACACGTCACAATCATAAATCTTAACCGAGTATATAATAAAATCAACATTATTTTCACGTGTGTAACCCGAACCGCCGCAGTCGATATGCTTATTTTTCCTCCCGTTTGTGCACGTTGGTACTCATATATACCTGTATAATAAATATTTATTATTATATTGTATGTATTTTATATGGCACATATATTTCTCTATTATTTTGAAAAGTGTTATAATATAATATAATAATTACCAAGGAAAACAAAATAAATAATAATAGCAAAAATTATTATTAATTAAATACTTACAGTTAAGACCTCTACATAATATATTTTATATTTTTAAATTGTAGATATCAAATGTCAAGTTTCAATGGGACATGATCCTTGAATCGGAAGAGGGGGAGGGGGAGGAGACAAAACTTAAAACCGTAGAGTTTAATCACTGTTATATTGTTTTTCTTATTACCTTACAATCATTTTTTTGCAAAGGGACTCGCAATTGTTTTATTATTGTAAACTGCTATTTACTATATTATGATATAGGTACATTATAATCAAAGTTGAGCAAGTTAGACTTACTTAGTTAGTTATTGTTTTTCAACAAGTTAGAGTTAAGTTACTTTAACATAAAAGAAATTAGGTAAGAATATAAATTAGTTGTTGAATTTTCCAAAATGTCTAACTTAGTTTGAAATTAATTTCTGAAAATAATAACTTAAATTAGAATAGAAGTTTGAAGTTAGTTTTATTTTTAAGTTTAAAATATAAATTTAAAAACCCGTTTATTCATATATCAAGTATTAAATTAAATTAATAATAAGATATTAACTAAATTTATAATAATAGATACTTAATAGATACTTGAAAGTATGAATTTATTTTTGCTGTGTTACAATTGTGTTTCACAACACGACACGACAAATTGTTGATGGACACGATATCAGATGCGAATTCACACACAACAAGCAAGCCTTATTACTGATACAAATTATCTAAAAATGAAAGTTCACTGTACAATGTACATATTACATTTAAATAAACTAAGAATACTGAACTCCGTACAACTATAATATAGTCTATAAAACTTAAAGTTACATAGTTTGTATATTTAGTAGGTAGGCAATAAAACTCATAATTACTGTTACTGAATGTTACTGAAAAGCGGGCTAAGTCCCCTCAAAATCAATTATAGTCCCTCCAAAATTGTTTAAGATATCCCCTTTCACCTTTATATATCTCAGGGAGTATACACACAGTACATGCATGAAAATTATAATAGCCCCCCCTCAAATTTAAAACTAAAATTGCGCCCATGGTTAGAATCTAAAATATTTTTAAAATGTTCGGACACGATCAATGTTCCGACTAATAAAGTAATAAAACGTATATTAACATTATTATATAACATATATTAAAGTCACATTTAATAGAAATAATTTAAAATATGATAAGCAATCTGACTATTGTCCTTCGTGAAGTTATTTTTGAAGTGTTACCAGACCTTTTATCTATAAATACGTATAAAAATTGTTATATTTGGTCAAAAAGTATGAAAAATATAACACAATATCCCTTAAAAAAATTAAATTAAATTTTTATAGTTTTTCAGACAATTTATGAATATTAAAAATTAATTTGAATTAAAATTTAACACATATATTGCAGTGACCTATACTAAATAATAATACATTTAACACCTTGTCATTATACAGTTCTTCGATTAGAATTTTTATGTAAATAGTTTCTTGTTCTTGACACATCATACATATTAAACGTGCTGTATATATTATTTATTAATATGCATCATTAGAAGTTTTATAAACGTACCAGTGATTGTCCCAGACACTCGTAATTATTTTAGATGAAACAGCTCAACAGCAATAATTATTATTATTTTTTTTTTGTTGGATTAAATCGTCCAATAGCATTAATTATAATGCTTATAATAATTATAATTATAATTCAGTTTTTAGATTTAGGCTTTATGTAGGAATAGTATTAAATATTATTAATTGGTTGGTGTCGACGATGGATTTTAAAATTAAGTAGGTAGTTCGGTAGTTTATATAATAATAATATATTTTATGTTACATGTAGGTACTAACGCCATAGTAAAAAGATTATTTTAATTTATTTATTTTTGCATAAAAATTAATTAATTTTTGATCTCTTAGGTAAATTACTATTTTATAAATTAAAATATATATTCATAAAAATATTTGTAAGAAATGTATAGTTCACTATTATAATATGTATAACGTATAAGTATAATATATTTTCATAATTTGTATTAGCGTCCTTTTAATTTGTGCTAATACGTATTATTATTTTGATTTTTTAAACCAACATATTTTTTTCATATAAAATACAAGTAGTTAAATAATATTTTTATATACATATATAGTATATATATCGAAATACTTATGACTGTATATCATTGAAATGATTATGATTTATGTTTCCAAAATCCCTAAATATTATATAATATTTTAAAATGGGAAAAATTGTATGTAAATATAATCTTAACTTTTATATATAAATTTAATAATTATTAGATTTAAAATTCCAAAAAAAAACAATTAGTAATTTTTAATTTATGAGGTATAATTATCAAAATCACTAAAAATATTAAAATTATCGTTTTTGTGTCAACTTCACTAGTTTTGATTTACAATAAATTAGTTTTTTGGTGATAAGTATTTGTTTAGACTATTTAGAGACATACAGACATACAGTGCACCTACGTAATATTATAATTTAATGTACGTCATCATAATAATATTTTTATCATACTATAATATAATATAATATTGGGTGAAGGGAATATAAAAACAAAATATCAATAATAGATAATATTATAGATACCTATAGGGTTAAGTCAAATCAATCAGCGCAGCAGTCATTCATAACGAATTTGCATCGAGAGACATTATGCGTGTAAAAAGTATATAATATATTATTGTAATAGTGTGATGTTAAATCTTGTAAAATAAGCGTAGTCTTATGCAATTTTATGTTACCGATGGTTTATTTTTACAGTCGTTTTTTTATTCGATACAAATTGTTACACGAAAGATAACACGGTTTTCAATTATGCCATTAACCACAGAGTGTATTGGTACTTTGCGGGTTTGACGAGTGTTATTATAATGCGGTGCGTCTAATGTTATTCGGAAAATGTATGTAAATTCGCGTAGAATTAATGTCCGTTACTTGTTGGCTGTTACTGTTACAGCAGTTGTATATATCTACATAAAGGTATATTCGTGTAACGCTTCTCGAGGACAACAAAAACAAATAAATAAATAAATAAAAATAAAATAAAGCGAAATACGATTTACATCGAAGGTCTGTAATTTTTCTCGAGTTATTATATCTATACACCGCGCGTGTTGCGTTGTAATGTGTGAAACACGGCTGTAAATGACTTTCGGCTGTACCTTAGTAATATTATATTATGCGCGTTTTTAATCGTACAAACACTGAACCGGTGTGGTCCGCCGTCAGTACACATAGGTATTATTGTATTATCGTATATACATTTATATTATAATACACTGATAGATGGGCACACCACGTGCACTCACGTTTGTATATTTTATACGCAAACAGCCAGCGCGAGTACATAGTTAATGATATATAAATGTATATAGTATAAACTAAATTAATAATACACTCTTGGTCAGTCGAGACGCGGGCGAAGAGGTGTATCGTTTATCCAGCGTTGCAGTTGCGGCTTGTGCGAGAACGAGTGGAAGAAGGTAGTTTGGTCAATTTTTTTTTCCCTGAACAGTTTTGTATTATACACATATTATTTTTATTATTATTATTATTATATAGATATAGGTTACTTACGCGTTGGTGCTGTAACAAATGTACGTATGAAAGTATATGTAACAGTGTTTTAATTAAACGTTAATGTGCGCGCCGGCCAAAGCTATGTACAGTATATATACATATATACAATATATATACAGTATAAATACTTTACGTTTACAGCTTTGTATATTATCACTTTAAGGTGACGTGAGTAACGCCTTACTAAATCATAGTAACAGTTGTACACAGTTGCGCCGCTGTACTTACATATACGCGTACTACATAATATTATGTATATAACGTTATGAAAAAAAAAAAGAATTGACTTTACCTCTTATTGGTTATTAATAATTAGTTTCGGCTCTGGGCTACGGTCAATTATTACTGCTACGGAGGTACTCACGCACTACGCCATTGCACGTAATGGCTGTGTGCTCGTTTTATTAAAAACAATTACACCACAGACGGATTTTATCATTATGTGTTTGCCCCTCATTCGCGTAAGATTGACTACGATGGCGGTCTATGTATAGTATGCATTACAATGTATGGTATTTCATATGTATATAGGTCACTGTATCTACCGCAGTATATTATATCCATGTAGACGTATGCAGTATTGTGCGTTGAAGAAAACCTAATAATATGCGAAAATTGTCGTTACGTGAATACATACATTATGATGTACGGTATTATGGTATATTTCCTTTATAATACTTGTTGGCGCATCTAATGGTGAAACTCTTAGCCTACCGGCTACCAGACACATTTCAACAAGTTGTGTGCACCCTCAAATGATTAATTTGTATAAAACAACATATAGTTTTCTATTATATATATTACATATTAGCATAACATTTTTTTAGAAGCGAGATAACATATTGTTTATTTGTGATTATACCTATACATTTATCGTAATAAAGTAAATACCAATTAGTGCATCCGAAATATAAGATAACACGTGGCAATGTTTATCGTGATGCGCGTATAATTTATAAAAAGACGCACATTACAACAAACACTTATGTAAATCTATAATTGTATAAATAGTTAATTGTTTATAGTCAGCTTCGGATTTATACAATAAGAATAATTTATTATTATGACGATCTTTAGACTATTTTAATCATTGAATCGACAAATCATCATGATGATGTTATCCAATTATTAAATTGTATAATTTAAGGCGTTGGTACTATTGTACTAAAAAGTTGTATTAAATACGGAACAAAAACAGTTATAATAGCTTAGAAGAGATACAAAAAAATGCACTGCACAAGATCAAGAGTTGTTTCGAACCAACTGCAAAGAAAAAAAACATTGCGTTGGCTAATTTATACACGTACCCAAGCATATACACATATTATAACGCTCATTTGTTTTAGCCGAGACTCAATAAATTTCAACATAATTTAAATATTCTGTAACTTTCCATGGCGCCGATCGTTATATCCAATTATTATTTGAATATTGCGTTTTAATGTACGGAAACGGCAATGGTTCATTTTTGTATACGATCCATAAGGGCGAATCGTGTCATCACGTTTATAATGAAATGCGTATACGTACAACAGTGTTGGGCAAGAAAAATCTAAAGAAGTTTGAAAATAATAAAGCTAAACATCACGTTAGTCATTAGTTATAAATGTATAGTATTAAATTCATACCCACATACTTTGGTAATTATAATATATGTAAAGGTACTCATACATATTACATATTATAGCCACTATATACGGGTGTTTTAAACAAATTTATAATAATATTTTGTAATTTAATTATATAAATGTTTACCTTGTTAGATGAGACAGTTTTTTCATAATTTTTTAAGTAATACCTACCGTAATACTATTATCATATATGTATTAATGTTGCGCTTAAAAACCATCGTTATGTACTTATGCCATAGCTATAGTAAAATTTCTTAAACCAAATTTGGTATTTTAAGTATTCATATAAGATTGTGCACATAATAGCTAGTATACTAAAATTGCCCATTTTTTCATAAAATTCATTGACTTTGTAAACTATTAAGGTTCTTTTTTTTTAAATTTCAGTATTGACCATATTTATAGTGACTTGTTATAAATCTTATACTTAATACCTATACTCCTGTTGGTAAATAAAAGCTTATTTGAACTTTGACAAGGAACATACAAAGTATGCAATTATTATAGGTAGTGATTTTCTGAAATTAAATTTAAAATTTGTTTAAATTTACAGTTTTGTTGTAATTATCAGAAATACCGATTTTTGCTTCTCGTCTAACCGTTGTTAATAACATTAACTAGCATTAAAGTCTCCACCGTAAGTATTACGAAATTTCATATAGCGTTTCGTTTATGTATGGGTTCTGTATATATTTTATTTATGTTATTTACTAAATTGTTTCAAAATCAATTTGAAACTAAATTTGAAAAAACGTGTATGAAGGCGTACTTTATTGAGAACATAAATCGTTATAAGTTATTACAAAAGAATTATTTTCTTTTACTAAAAAACCACCTAAAACAAAGTAAAAAATATAAATATATACACTTACGCTAAAAGGTTATAATCTAACAATGTGGTTTACATGAATATTAAATAAACCATAAAAAAATTAATTAATAATTCTTTAAATATGTCATAAAAAAAAATTGTTCAAATAGATTTGTATACGCTTCTAAAATGTTACATGATAACATCCATTAAAAGTTTTCGTAAAAACTTAACAAATTTATTAAACTGTTTCAAATTAATTGAAGATACGACAAGTGTTTCAAATAAAAAAAAAAAAAAAAAAAATGCGCTGTGAAAATTTTTTCTAATCTCGTTAAGTTTTTGACTCTATACTTGTATGGTGAGAAAATATTAGACAAATTGGTTTTTTCTAAAAAAAAAACTGCAAAATTAACATTTAAAACTAGGAAATAAAAACTTTAGGTATAATATTTAATAAGCACTAACTTCTTGATTTGGTTTTATTATAGCTGCTGGTCTATTTTTCCTGAAGTGTTATGTAGGTATAAAGTAATAAGAATAATAATAATAAATATTGGGTGCGGATTTGTATGTATTTACATATTTGTCGCGAATGATAGTATTCGAATGATTCCTTTATAGAAATATGTTATAGGACTATCTGATTATTTTAAGCTATGGTTGATATTACATATTTTTACATATTTGATCTTAATTACTTATTTTTACATAATTTACTTATATTACATATTTCTATTAAATATTCAGCTATTTACAAAATTAGTACTGTGTCGCCCATTTATATTATGTGTTTTTATCTTCTCCAGTCTTCTACAGTTTATTATGTGTGCTAATAATAATCGTGAGTTTCAACTCTCCACAATCCACACCACGCGATAATAAAACTAAACTAACCTTGCGTATCACAAGCTTCTTTTGAATTTAGTCTTACTGATTTAGGGTCTTTTAAATTTGCTCCTATAACTTCTGTTGATGTAAAAAATATATTGTATCCTAATTGACGTCGATTTACAACCTAAAAAAGTATATGATTGTCAATTGTTTTGTTGACGATAAAGAATGTCATAACTCCAATGAATAATTACTTAATTTGAATATATTCATGATTAATGTTAATAAAATAATAATCTAATGTAGTGTTGTATAATTTATAATTACGTACCTATACACTTATTTTATAATTTTTTTTCTAGAATAAAAACATTTTTTTTTTTTTTTTACTTAATATTTTGTATTTTTAATTGCATTTTTGGATAAAAATAAATACATTTATATGTACATATTTTTGAATTTATAATACATATAAATCCGCACCCTAGTGATCATTTATTCTACAAAAAAGTTATTATATACTTGTGACTTTTTTCAGCTATTTTTATGCCTAGTTGAAATTTATTTGAAATGTTAAAATGTATTTATTGTAATTATACAGTGTTTTTACGATAACTGAAAAAACTTAATATCACAACACAGAGTTATTACATTTTAACCATGATATATTGTCTATCATGATAATAAATATTATTAATTTTTGTACACTTAAGTTTCGTGCATATTCTGTAGCGTACGACATTTTATTTTTATAGCAACCACCCACTTTCACTACGAATATCATTTTTAAAATTAATTTTAGCGGTCAAAACAACTTTCTGAGTTCAAAAGTAACATAAAAATAGTATTGCAAATGTTAAATATTTTTTGTATGCTCAAAGCGTGAAATAATTTTTGTAGTATAATACATATATTGACATTTTTATGCTAAATCATAATGCATGTTTATATTATTGTATACTCGTTTTACTCAATTTTTTTTCTATAAAATACAAATTTTTAATGCTAAAATTACTTTACCCTAGATGTAAGTATTAATTTAATAGTTTTCTATAGACAAAGTGTACATTACCTTTAATAATAATAATTAATAGTTTATAATACGCTATCAGTTGAACAGATCAATAACTGTACATTACATTTATCGTAAAATATAACATATCACGCGACAATATAAGGTAGGTGTATAGCCTACCTAGGTTGGTCCTAGCCTATAACCACGTTATATGTGGTATATGTGATCTAAATAAGAGAAAAATGTAGAAATAAGCCAATTGATTTGCCGTGAATGCTTATACAAACTTAAAAAATAAAAGATTAAACACAATATTATGACTTTGCCATTGTAATTTATACCGCAGGAAAATTGTATTACTCTAAAGTTATCGTTAGTTTAAGTCGTAGTTGGCATTTAAAATCAATTCGATTGCAAATTTTATTTTTCAGTAATTTTTTTGTGACATCGAATCGTAGACGTCGAGTTGAAATTGGCCAAACAGTATGTTTACTGCGCTGCATACTGCTTTATATATTTTATTAATACCAAGTACAATATAAAACGTCCACGGACAGAAGACTGTGTAGTGTAAATTTGATAATATAATATTACAGAGAAATGTGTGTTGAAACGAAGGCACCCGAAACACGACGATATTATTATTATTAAGCGGACTATAGCAGCAGTAGTGGCAGGCGCCAATCGGCCGCGGCGCGGTGGACAAGTGGACTGCGAACGAGGTCGACTGGCGGCGGCGTGGGCCGAGCAACGGCGGCGGCGGCGCGCCGGCTGTGCGTTCCTCCGTCACTCCACGTCGGCGTGGCGGCACCACGACGCGATAATATTATAATAATAATATTATAACCCTACGCGCTCGGTACAGCACACGTCCGTATATCTTATATACATATATTATATTATGCATCTAAATAGTAAGACGGGTCAAGGTCTCGGCTGTTATATATTATACTGAAATAATGAACATATAATATTATATAATATTATTATATCAGTGATGTATAATATTTGATGAGTGGCAATGGCCGATGAGTGAAAAGCCGTTTGGGAGTTGAACATGGGTGTTTTTTTTTTGTATACCTATATGTCTATAAATTATAGTTAAATATTATAAAATCGAGCAAAATAAAAATTAATATTTAGACGCATATTGTTAAAAAAATTCAATAAGTTTATACATTTTTGGAATGTTGAGGGATTAAGTTTTCTGAATCATATAAAACATTTCAACTCGCCCTTCCAAAAAAAATATTTTATATGTTATATTATAGAATATAAGCTACGATGTACGTGTGTTTTGTAGTTTTTTGTTTGAATTTGTGAACTTGAGTATTTTTTCACTTACTTTCGTAAAAGGTGAAAATATAGAATTTATGTAAATTATAGTACGGACATTGGATAATGCTATTTATAACATAATCTCAGACTTCACGTGAAGAAAAGTCAAGAGCAAAAATTCTAATGACAACGAAAAAAACATAAAATATTGTATCAAAAAAGAATAACAGATTACTATGATTGCTGCAATAATAAAATACACTTACCGTTTTAAATGGTTTTATACATTCATAATAGTAATAAAATGTACGGATCTTGGTATAAATCACTATATAAATCTTCATCATCGCAAGTACCTGCGTACCTAATTATATATTATAAAGAGATTTTAATTTGTTTCCTTGGTAGAATTACAACATGTACGTAATCTTGATGATAATTTTAAGAACAAATTTAAGAACCAATAAGTGTAATATTTTATAATATTTCATGTTTTCATATGGATTAGGTATAGATATAATTTAGGTTAGTATAAATGTAAAATCACAAACCTTAATAAATAATAATAAATTAAGTTACACAATAATTAACTCACGAAATCGTGGTATAAAAGGAAAAGTAGGTATGCAAAATATATGAAGTGGTAGTCGGGGCTGATGGTACCTTGAGTACGAAACGGACGTTTAATTAAAATATATTCATATACTATATATTTAATATAATAGCATCACGTATACGTGTAACGAGAGAATGAAAGTTTCTACACAGGTAAAAAAATACATAAATTAATTTTCAGTGACGCAATTGAGTAAAACACTAAGGCAGGAGCAAAATAATTTATTCACCAAAATTAAAACGCTAAGTCGCCCCGAGAGGGAGGGTGCCTCAATTTTTTTATGTATACTAATATACCAAGTTTTTTGTTTTTACACAAGTCTTAAAACTCATTTTATAGTTTAAGTAGTAGGTACCAGGTAATCTCACATTAAATAGTATTAAGGATTTATATTAAATTGCGATTATTAAAGTTAAAACAATTCAATTATAATTGGTAATTAAAACGTTTGTTTTACAGAGAAATTGGCATGCATCAATTAATAAAATCAGGTACCTTTCAGGAAATAAATTTACTATAAATCTAAATAATACTCACTGCTTTCGACGTTTGTAGTCTTTTTAGATGACATGCAATTGTACTGTGTCATACCAATTGCCCGTCAAGTCAATTCGCCGACATCCGACATCAAATTATTTTCAATATCTAATTCAGACAGCTTTTTCGAAAATGTTTGTATTAATTTCATACGTTTCTTTTAAACCGAAATTTTTACAAGAGTATAGATTGGTATAGCATAGTTTACTTCGGCTTCCGTAAAATCATTATAATGATCTTTGGATCTCATTAAAAATATCTACAATATAGTTTTTTAGAGATTTATTATCACTTTGTCCTTTAAATATATTATTTTTAAGTTATAATATATATTCAAAACTAATTAAAAAAACTAAAAATTCGTAAATAAAATTGTACAAATTCAAACAAATTCATTTTAAATGTATTCCAAAAACAACAAGATTCCATGCGACGGATGTTCATGCATTCTTTAAACTATACCATTATTGAAGTCTTCTCTATGTATTGCTAGACCCCTATAATTATCAATACATTTATAAAAGTGGTTACAGAACATATTATTCTATTAATTCGATAGGTATGTATAATTATCTAAAACTAAAAGTTAGGCATTACGATTAGAATTGATTATAAGCCATGACCGGCGCGAACGCAGGGGCGTAGGATGTTTAAATCCCCTCCGAAATATCACGAACAAAAAATAAATTACCAGACTTACAAATAAATATAGTACTTATGATATTTATGAACATTTTTTTAAACAACTCCGAAATTTTTTCCTGCGTTTGCGCCTGAACCACAATATTTTAAATTTAACATTATTAATAACTAACTGACATTGATATGATTACTAATTGTCAACTGAAAAATGCCAATAATACCTATCACAGTGTAGTTTTATTGACATTTTGATTGTAGATTAAAATAGTCTAGATTATACATAATTATTAAAATTAACACTTTTAGATATTGAATGATGACAAATGCATAGACAGATTTCTTTGTATATATACTATAATACTGGTATTACAATAATATAATTTCTTCATGGAATATATAACTAAAATTTTGTTAAGTAAATTTTATAATAACATTACTATGTAGTCTATGAGTTAAAAATTAAATTAAACTAATAGTTGATATTATGAACTGTATACTACTTATATTCTATAAGAATAATTTTGATATTTACATTCGACATTACCTACTAAAATATTAAATATCAAAAGCTTAATTAGTTTAATGGAGTTTAGTAAATAACTTAAAGACACGTCCAAATTTGTGTATTATGGTTATGACAAATATTAAAGTAAAAACTAATAATAAACGATAATCATATATTATAAACAACATGCAATAAGAAACTATCTAATATGTTAATTTACATGTCCACAGGTAATTAAAGTGTAATAACCATTGGCAGCAATTTTATTTTTGTAAAGTGATTTTGATAATTTTATGCTCTAAAATAACTTTTATTGTCCTATTATTATATTATAGTGTAGGTGTCCTATTACCACTATAACTTTTGAACTATTAACCATGTGTTTATTTTATTACAATTATAATATATTTATATCTATTGTTTAATAAAATAAATATTT